>NC_092107.1:7263786-7575036 GCF_045679555.1 Salvelinus alpinus
GTGTGTGTGTGTGTGTGTGTGTGTGTGTGTGTGTACATGTCTGTGTACATGTCTGTTTTGGGCTTTGTCCCCGTCATGTTCATGATGTACGCTATTTTGGGATTAGAAATAAAAAATAACTATTTTTGTATTCCTGCGCCTGTCTCCTGGCAATATACAACGTGACAGAATATTCAACCCATCTAATGGAGACAGTCCGGGGTTGGTGGTAATGATCCAGTTCAGTGACGCCTAGAAGGCCGGTGACGTAGACCTCCAGAGCTGGTGAATGGAATGAGCAGCAGTACCGGGGGAATCCGGGACATGAATAGGGTGCCATTAGGGGCACGTCACTGGTCTGTCTGTATCTGTGATGTTTCTGGGTCATAATGCTGCTTAGTACAGGAAACTTTCTAATGCCCCTGCCCCCTCTAGCGCTACATACCTGTCTGGATTAGTAGCCTTTAACCGGAATTACAGATCAAATACCAGGGCTGTGTCCCAAATGGCACCCTATTCCCTATATAGTGCACTACTTTTGAACAAGGTCCATAGGGCTCTGGTCAAAAGTAGTGCACTATATAGGAAATATGGGTACCATTTGGACAGATCCCAGGCTAAACACAAAACCAGCCTCAGAACCAACACTGCATCCCCTCATAAGTGTTCATTGAGCGACGCTCTGGAACTAATCACAATGGAACACCAAGGTCCCTGTTTGGGCTTCATGCTGCTGGTTATTTCTCAGTACTCAGAAGGAAAAAAATCCAATATTTTGCTGAGAAAAGCAGTTTATTTTCTCGCACCAAAAGTGTAGTTGATGTTTTTTTGCCCGAGGCAGATTGAAACCTTTAGCCACATTTACAGGGTATACTTAGTTGGGCCGTGATCTTTCAATTCCCCATTAAAAGGCATATTGAGGTGTCTGATGAGGACAGGGTTGATCACACGTTACAGCCTGGGAAACTTCTGTCCTGTTGTCTTGTGGAGTTTGCGCTTCATAGAATTAAGTTAACATTTACCTGATGCTATGGACATTTAGAACGTGTCTGAGGAATGGACAGATGTATTTCAGCTTGTGTCAGCTCTTAACCCAGGAAGTAGACAACTCTGGAGGTTCTGATGACACTGACAGAAAATAATGGTTACAACATATAAACATGCCAATGGTATGTCACATATTAACATCCCCCTTCTCCTCAGTGGCTGGGCCTGACTGTGAGTGTGATTGCATCTCAAATGTCACCCTTTTCCCTATATAGTGTACTTCTTTTGACCAGGGCTCTCGTCAAAAGTAGTCCACTATAACGGGAATAGGGTGTCATTTAGGACACAACCTGTGAGAGATAGGAGTGTCTGATGTGAAGAAACAGACCTCACATCTCTGGATGAAAACAGATGTTTTGTCAGTATGCATGTCTCTATCATGATGCTACTTTCCTAAAGATGAATTATTTTCCAAAGACCAAAAGCTGACTGACATATTTAAAAAATAATAATACTGCATCTACTGTTACATCAGCCCTGTGGTGGGTCGTCTGTAGATATATAGATCATAGATAGATGTGTGGTTGTATCAGATCTAGAGGGAATTGCTTCGTATCAATCAGGAGAGTTGCGGTTGATTTACCACTAACAGTAACATCAGCTCTCTGTTCAGCTCAGCTCAGTGGTGATGGCTTCTGGGAGACTTCCCTCCTCCTTCTTCTGCTCAGTTCAGATGCTTCTCTTTGTTTTTCACGGGAGGCATCTAAAATTCATGTTGTCCCAGTTTCTCTGGTTGAGTTTCTCTGGGTTAAAGCCATGTTGCCACACTGCTGCTGTTGCACTCTGGGACAGAGACATCTCTCTCTCTCTCTCTCTCTCAACATGGGCTCATGTCTTGGTTGGGGAAATGTGAGTCTTAAGAAATATTGTTCATTTTCAGAACCCATCTCGACTCACATTGGGAATATTCTTACTCTAAACAACAAACCCGGACCCAGCAGGCCCTCTGAGCGTGTTTGATTGTTTTTAAACTCCAGCAGTTGGTTGAAGTTGAAACACTACAGTGGAGCCCTTGGGCTGCTGGGCCTGATCACAACACACATCAACCCTGTTCAATCTACTGACTAGGAATAAAGGAACGGCTATAGCAACCAGCGGTATAGCCTTTTAATTAGGAACCACAGTCTGTCTGTGCTGTCTAGGGACAATCAATAACAGTGGAAATACATAATAGATGAGAAGAGAGCAGAGGAACTGGGGGGGTGCCTCCTTGGCCTCCACTATCATCCGGCTGCTCATCTGTCCCAGAGCAGTCTCCTGTTTGTCCCAGGCAGAAGGGATCAATCCTGGGTCGATGCAGCCGGAGTGACGGAGCAGAAGTAACATAGACCAGCCTGGTGGTGAGACAGAGCAGACCAGTAAGACTGTGTCCCAAATGCACCCTATTCCCTCTATAGTAGAACTGCCTGGAGTCTTTGTTTACATCTATTTACATCTGGTTTACAGCTATTTACATCTTGTTTACATTATTTACACTGTCTGTTTACATGAACATTTATTCCATAATCATTTGAAAAGGGTGAATTTCCTTTTGAACTCTGATCACATTGTTTAGCATTTTCTTGTGTAAAAGCAATAATAATAATAATACAAAAATCTATCTACCAAAGCCTGTTTTAAGTTTAGACCTCTTCCTCTGTAGCGATCTGCCTTTTCATTCCAACTGCTCTCTATATTGATGTCATTTGTAGTCCCTTTACATACCATGCTCCAGGTTTTGTCTCAGCTATAGTGAGAAATCTATACTTGCACTGTTGGAGCTAGGAACACAAGCATTTTCACTACACCCGCAGTAACATCTGCTAAATACTGTATGCGTATGTGACCAATATAATGTTATTTCATTGACTGTTTCACTCCTCTCTGCTACTGTGGGAGTCAGTGCATGCGTCCCAAATGTCACCCTATTCCTTACATAGTGCACTACTTTTTACCAGGGCTCCGGTCAAAAGTAGTGGTGTATATATGGAATAGGGTGCCATTGGAGACAAAACCAGTGTGGTAGAGATGGCAGGCAGTAGCTTTGGCCTCTCTGTGTTGCCTCTCTGTGTTCTCTCTCTGTGTTCTCTCTGTGTTGTTGTGTATGGGATGAAGTATCTGTGTCACTGGAAACAAACCACTAATGCCCAGAGGAGCTGTTAAAGAGATGGGCCACAAGCCACCGCAAAGGCCATGGATCTCTCTCGCTCTCTCTCTCTCTCTCTCTCTGTCTCTCTCTGTCTCTCTCTGTCTCTCTCTCTGTCTCTCTCTCTGTCTCTCTCTCTGTCTCTCTCTCTGTCTCTCTCTCTGTCTCTCTCTCTGTCTCTCTCTCTGTCTCTCTCTCTGTCTCTCTCTCTGTCTCTCTCTCTCTCCAATTTCAATTTAAGGTCTTTATTGGCTTGGGTAAAATATGTTAACATTGCCAAAGCAAGTGAAGTAGATAATAATCTCTCTGTAGGTGATGGCTTTGTTATGGAAGGTTTGGGAATCGCTTCCTTTTAGGTGGTTGTAGAATTTAACGTCTCTTTTCTGGATTTTGATAATTACCGCTAATTATCAAAATCCAGAAAAGAGACGTTAAATTCTACAACCACCTAAAAGGAAGCGATTCCCAAACCTTCCATAACAAAGCCATCACCTACAGAGAGATTATTATCTACTTCACTTGCTTTGGCAATGTTAACATATTTTACCCGGCCTAATTCTGCTCGGCATGCATTATTTGGTGTTTTACGTTGTACACTGAGGATATTTTCTCTCTCTCTCTCGTTCATGCGTGGTAACCCTGAAGAATTCCTGATGGGGGATTTTGGCCAGCTGCTTACATTAGCATGATCCTGATGGAACATTATGTGGGCATTGCCTCACAACATTAGCATAAGAGGGCTGTAGTCCATGCCTCCCTGCTCTGGGTAATGGGGAACAGGGGCAAAGCTGGTAGGGAGAGGAGGAAGAGAGGAGGAGTACAGGAGATAGGGGTACAGCTGGCTGGAGGAGGAGAGAAAAGGAGGAGGAGAGGGTGATATGGGGCTCTGGAGGATGAGATGGGGGCACAGCTGGCGGCTGTCTTGCAGTGGGAAGAGTGGAGAGGAGGAGAAGACAGGAGGCACGGTGGGGGTGAGGATATGGCTGCCGCATGCTGTCTTCCAGAAGAAGAGGAAAGGAGAGAACCTGCACCATGTCTATAAGTGAATAGAGTGCCAGTTGGGACGCAGACAATGTGTTTTTGCCAGTACATTTTTGTAATACTTCTGTCGTGTCTTTGGCTATGCCAGATTAATTGCTATGACATGCTATTCTATAAAATAATAATAAAATTAATATCACCTGATTGAACTAATCATGTAAATGTAATTAACTAGAGAGGGACACCACGAAATAATATTTATAGAGCTGTTATCTTCCGAATAAACTCTTAAAGATTTAGTAATATTTTACATCCATAGCAGTCAATATTAATCGTCATCTTACTTCAGTCTCATATTCTGAAAGTTGTAAATTCTTGGTTATCTGCAAGAATCCTGGCTAACAAGTTGAATCAGCAATACAAAATTGGGTTTAATTATTTATTTACTAAATACCTAACTAATCACACAGAATCACACATACACAATTAAATCATATCTTGATTACAAATTGCCGTCATAAAGGAAAACGTCCCTAGCGGGCGGAACAGATATGACAGCTTGTTACACAAAGAAAAGGGGCGGGATCTTAGTGAAAGAGCGGGAGACTGGAACAGAGGCGAAGCTGTGCTATCGTAAATACAGTATCTTATGCATTCTAAATTACCGCCCATTTGGAAAAGGAAAATGCAATAAATATTTACTCTGAGCTGCGCTTCAGTAGGTTGGTGGTAGGTGGTAGATGGAAGACCGGGTTGCCAAACCGAGTCCTCTGTCCTTTGAAGAATGTCTCTGGTTGTCACTGTCGTAGTAACGTCGTTGTGTAGTAGACGGGATACTCTGACTGTCCTTCCTAACCTGCGTTTGTACCAGCTGTTGCTAACTCAACGGCTAGGAGGTATCACTTCTGTAGTGATTACGAGTTCAAAGTTCATACCATTCACAACCAAAGTCCATGCTGATGTTGGCTTAGTTCTGTAGTTATTATCTGAACCATTCTGACATCGGATCGTCATCCTAATGTACCCGGAACAGAAAGTTATATTTTTGTCAATGGCTTTATATAGTGGAGGGAGAGGGGTGTGTCTGAAAAGTTTGTAACCCATGTCTCTTCACAGGGGCGGGCCCCTGGTTGAGCAGAGGCCCAAACTTATGAAAACCCAAATCTCTCATTTGGAAGCTAAAATTACATTTCATCTCTTCACAAATAATTTCATATTCAAACATTTGAATTAAACAACAATTCCATGTGAATCCGATACCTCTGATGTTTAGACTTTCCACAGTAGAGTTTATGTCATTCTATCATTGATGAGAATGTGTCAGAGGGCAACCGAACTGACATAATATACCTTAAGTACCACCGCATATGTTCAGTTGGTCGGATTACCAGAATATAGTTAATTTCCCCCCAACTTCTGATGTTCCCAGAATCTCTATGTTAACCAAAGGGGCTTTCTAATGTCACATCAGTAGGGAAGAGGAGCGGGGGAGGGGGGAAAGAGGTATTTATGACTGTCATAAACCTACCCCCAGGCCAACGTCATGACACTTCTTTGCAGACATTTTATTTAAAAAACTCCAACTCCCCACCACAGTGAAGAGAAACAACTTTTACATTAGCCAATCATTTCAACACTTAGGTTATAACTTGGAGGCAGTTGAAAGTCTGTGTTGCCCAGCAACAGCCCCAAAACATCACTGCTCTAGAGGAGATCTGCATGGAGGAATGGGCCAAAATACCAGCAACAGTGTGTGAAAACCTTGTGAAGACTTACAGAAAACGTTTGACCTCTGTCATTGCCAACAAAGGGTATATAACAAAGTATTGAGATAAACTTTTGTTATTGACCAAATACTTATTTTCCACCATAATTTGCAAATAAATTCATAAAAAATCCTACAATGTGATTTTCTGGATTTTTTTTTCTCATTTTGTCTGTCATAGTTGAAGTGTACCTATGATGAAAATTACAGGCCTCATCTTTTTAAGTGGGAGAACTTGCACAATTGGTGGCTGACTAAATACTTTATTGCCCCACTGTACATATGAGATGAGTAATGTAGGATGTGTAAACATTATTAAAGTGGCATTAGTTAAAGTAACAAGTGATACCTTTATTAAATCTGTTTATTAAAGTAGCTAGTGATTTGAGTCTGTATGTTGGCAGCAGCCTCTCTATGTTAGTGATGGCTGTTTAACAGTCTGATGGCCTTGAGATAGAAGCTGTTTTTCAGTCTCTCGGTCCCATCTTTGATGCACCTTTACTGACCTCGAGGCAAAGGAAAGAATCTCTGGATTAACTTTCTAATGTTAGCTAAATGTAGTAATTCATTAAATTATTTAACATTTCTTTAGATGAGAAATTCTGTCAACTGTCTTGTGCAAGTTTATCAAAAGTCACGCCAGGGTAAGTCTAGACAAAACACAGGCCTTATTTGAAGTGTTTTTAAAATCCCCTATGGGGAAAATGAATGGTAGAAAAACGATTGGATCCATGTGCCTGTTTGACTGCTAGGTTTTATAAGGATAATGACACCTTCACTGTGGGGCTCTATAGCTTTTGGAAAATAAATGAATGTCTCTGGATGACAACATAATAATGTTTTCCTAAAGAACTTAAATCTGCTTTGTGTTTTGTTTCCACACAGTTACACTTTACCATCACTCTTTGAATTAAGGACTTGTCCATAGTTTTTGCTGAGTCCCCTTGTATGTTTTTCTGAATGCTGTAACTTAACTTTTTCTAAATGTTATTTACTTGAATAGACGGTCTTTCTGTCTGTCTGTCCGTCCGTCTGTAGTTATAGCGTGTCTGTTTAGACACTTCTGTGTTATATGATTCCAGTGTCTTTTAATTCCAGCTTGCCTCTAACTAAGATATGTGGCTCATACATATATTCACGAGAGAGTAATGGACAACTGTACATGTTCCATTCCCATAGTTTAATTAAGGAAATGTAAGATGGCAGCTTGGCAGCTTGGTTTTGAGCTGCAAGGCACAAGATGCGTCCCCAATGGCACTCTATTCCCTATACACACTACTTTTGACCAGGACCCATAGGGAATAGGGTGCCATTTGGGAAATATACTCAACTAGTATAAAGATAAATAATAAGGATTTATACTGTTGTTGCATACAAGAGAGAAACAAGGCTTCAGATGTAGGATCTTAATCTGATCACTCTTTTGTTACTGAGAATTTTCCTGCCCAGCAGGAAATACAAACATGTAGTGTATTTGAGTTTAAAGGCTTATAAAATGTGGAATTTCCACTATTAATTGATTTGCCCTAACAAAAAATGGATCAACCCCTACAAAAATGTTAATTCATTATAATCCACATAATAATTCACATTTCCTGTTGCTGTAGCAAACTGGCTCAAATTAAGATCCTACATCTGTATGTGACTCTATAATATTTATAATCCTGAATGCTGCAGACTTCTTATAGCATAGTGTCTGTAACAGTGCCATAGCCCTTCAGTGTTAGGAGCATGTTTCATTCTCTGCCAGTTGGGACTGAGATGAGAAAACGGATTTTGCACCAATGTTTTCTCTCATCTTGACAATCCGTTTTGCATGTGGAAATGTTCATGTCTCATTGTTTTGGTTGTTGTTGCAGCGCTGAAATTAACATTGCACATTTCCAGTCTTCTGACAGAAAATCCCTCAATCTTTGGAGAGGCGTGAATATGTTTGATGATAGTGTCCTACTTCAGGGCTCAGTGAAGAAGCTCTGCACTCTGCATCGTCTCTGCGCTCTTAGAAACAAGGTTTCCGAAAGGGTTCTTTGGCTGCCCCATAGGAGAACCCTTTTTGGTTCCAGGTAAAAAAACTTTTTGGTTTCAGGTGGAACCATTTTGGGTTCCATGTAGAACCCTCTGGGGAAAGGGTTCTACTTGGAACCCAAAATGGTTCTACTTGGAACCCAAAACGTTTCTACTTGGAACCAACACGGGTTCTTCAAAGGGTTCTCGAATGGGGACAGTCAAAGAACCCTTTTAGGTTCTAGATGGCACTTTTTTTTCTAAGAGTGTGGGTCTCATTGTACTAAAGAAGCGCAGTAAAGAAATGGTGGATGATTCTGTGTGTGTGTGTGTGTGTGTGTGTGTGTGTGTGTATGTGTGTGCTAGGGTTTTGAGGTAGTGGCAGCTGCAGTGCTGCAGGTGAATAACTCAACCCAGGTTGTGTTTCTCCCACTGCTCCCCAGAGAGCTGTGTTTCTGGTGGCAGGAAGCCAGCTGGCCTGATGCTCTCAATGCATCCCAAATGGCACCCTATTCCCTATGTAGTGCACAACTTTTTACCATAGCATTATGGGCCCTGGTAAAAAGTAGTGCACTATATAAGTAACAGGGTGTCATTTGGGATGCGCTACCTGATGCTCTGACCTCTGTTGATCTTGGAGTAACAGCACGTCTTACAGACTGGAGATTGGGTAGAGTAGCAACAGAGAACAGGCAGTAAATATGCCTGGAGAGAAGTCTTCTTTAGGTTAATTAAAGCAGTGTTTCCCAACTCCAGTCCTCGAGACAAACTCACCTGTTTCAACTCATTGAGGGCTTGATAATTAGTTGGCAAGTTGAATCAGGTGTGCTTGTCTGGGGCCACAAGAAAAATGTGTGCTGTTGGGGGTACTGGAGGACAGGAGTTGGGGAAACACTGCATTAAAGGATCAGTTCAGCACTCTCTCTCTCTCATCCCCAGAGCACCAGAGGAGGACCAGACCATATTAGGATGGTTCAGAAGCTTCTCTGCAGAAACATCAAACTGCATTGACACATCCCTGGCTTGCTCTGAGGCATTTCTGTCACACACTGAGAGTGGCTAGCCTAGCCACACATACCTGCTGCCAGCTTGATGTTACCAATGACAATAGGAAGTATGTCTCATCAGGAAACGTCTTGTCATATTGTAAACAGCGGACATTGTTAGCATCTCCAGTCAACAGAGTGTGCATCCCAAATGGCACCCTATTCCCTATATAGTGCACTACTTTTGACTATATGAAGAATATGGATGCAGTCACTGATATCACAGGAGAGGTTCCTGCTATCTGCTGTATGTCTGTCTGTTCTGGAAGTCTGACACATCCCTCACTTGGGTGTGTTAAACTATGAAAACTGAAATTGGTCAGCTACTGTCTGTCTGTTCAGGCCCTGTCCCTCAGGCCTCACACTCCTGTTCTCACAGAGAGTAGAATAACAAAGAAAGAAGAAACCATATCCCTACAAGGCTAGAGCACAGACCTGATGACAGTTGAAACCATGTACCCCTGCCTATTAACATCCCACATTCCACCAGCCCAGAGTGTCCTCTCCTGACTGACTCCCAGCTGAGTAATGTTCTATTCAGCCCTGGCTCCAACCACCTGCAGGACTCTGATGTGTGCCTGAACTGCCAATGAGAATATCTGTAGTGACAGGTGGAAGTGTTTGAGTCTGGCCAGCTTGGCCCTGCCTGCTGAGGGAAGGAGATGCATTCTGAAACCAGCTGACGAACTGATCTGGGACCTGAGTTTAACTGTCTGTCTGTCTGGCTTCACAATGGGTCTATTCTGTTATCTTTGTTTGTGTCCCTAATGGCACCCTATTCCCTATATAGTGGACTACTTACAGTGAGGGAAAAAAAGTATTTGATCCCCTGCTGATTTTGTACGTTTGCCCACTGACAAAGAAATTATCAGTCTATAATTTTAATGGTAGGTTTATTTGAACAGTGAGAGACAGAATAACAACAAAAATATCCAGAAAAATGCATGTCAAAAATGTTATAAATTGATTTGCATTTTAATGAGGGAAATAAGTATTTGACCCCTTCTCAATCAAAAAGATTTCTGGCTCCCAGGTGTCTTTCATACAGGTAACGAACGGAGATTAGGAGCACACTCTTAAAGGGAGTGCTCCTAATCTCAGTTTCTTACCTGTATAAAAGATACCTGTCCACAGAAGCAATCAATCAATCAGATTCCAAACTCTCCACCATGGCCAAGACCAAAGAGCTCTCCAAGGATGTCAGGGACAAGATTGTAGACCTACACAAGGCTGGAATGGGCTACAAGACCATCGCCAAGCAGCTTGGTGAGAAGGTGACAACAGTTTCTGTGATTATTCGCAAATGGAAGAAACACAAAAGAACTGTCAATCTCCCTCAGCCTGGGGCTCCATGCAAGATCTCACCTCGTGGAGTTGCAATGATCATGAGAACGGTGAGGAATCAGCCCAGAACTACACAGGGGGATCTTGTCAATGATCTCAAGGCAGCTGGGACCATAGTCATCAAGAAAACAATTGGTAACACACTATGCCGTGAAGGACTGAAATCCTGCAGCGCCCGCAAGGTCCCCCTGCTCAAGAAAGCACATATACATGCCCGTCTGAAGTTTGCCAATGAACATCTGAATGATTCAGAGGACAACTGGGTGAACGTGTTGTGGTCAGATGAGACCAAAATGGAGTTCTTTGGCATCAACCCAACTTGCCGTGTTTGGAGGAGGAGGAATGCTGCCTATGACCCCAAGAAACCATCCCCACCGTCAAACATGGAGGTGGAAACATTATGCTTTGGGGGTGTTTTTCTGCTAAAGGGACAGGACAACTTCACCGCATCAAAGGGACGATGGACGGGGCCATGTACCGTCAAATCTTGGGTGAAAACCTCCTTCCCTCAGCCAGGGTATTGAAAATGGGTCGTGGATGGGTATTCCAGCATGACAATGACCCAAAACACACAGCCAAGGCAACAAAGGAGTGGCTCAAGAAGAAGCACATTAAGGTCCTGGAGTGGCCTAGCCAGTCTCCAGACCTTAATCCCATAGAAAATCTGTGGAGGGAGCTGAAGGTTCGAGTTGCCAAACGTCAGCCTCGAAACCTTAATGACTTGAAGAAGATCTGCAAAGAGGAGTGGGACAAAATCCCTCCTGAGATGTTTGCAAACCTGGTGGCCAACTACAAGAAACGTCTGACCTCTGTGATTGCCAACAAGGGTTTTGCCACCAAGTACTAAGTCATGTTTTGCAGAGGGGTCAAATACTTATTTCCCTCATTAAAATGCAAATCAATTTATAACATTTTTGACATGCGTTTTTCTGGATTTTTTTGTTGATATTCTGTCTCTCACTGTTCAAATAAACCTACCATTAAAATTATAGACTGATCATTTCTTTGTCAGTGGGCAAACGTACAAAATCAGCAGGGGATCAAATACTTTTTTCCCTCACTGTATGACCAAAGCCCTATGGACTGATCTACTGCATTTGCAGTGAATACAACCCATTTAAACAAACAACTTATGATATAAAGGCTTTATAGAGCATTCATAAACACTACAAAGATGCATCACAAAGCAGCAAAAGCAGCATTAGCCTAAAAATGTGGCTAGCTATCTGCATCTCAAAGGACGCATGCGTGTGTTTCCCTTGGCTGTGCAACCCAGTATCCACAAAGCATCTCAGAGTAGCGGTGCTGATCTAGCATCAGTTTTGACTTATGGATCTTGATGAAAAAGATAGTATGGACAGATCCTAGAACAGCACTCCTACTCTGAGACCCTTTGTGGATATGGGCCCAGATCTTTCTCCAGAGGCTTAGTCTTAAGCCTGCTGCTGTTGAGTTATCACAGAGAACAGTCTCTGCCTGGTTCTCGTTCTATTTGGCCAGATGTTCCCTGGATGTTCCCATCCAGGCATCTTTGTCTCACTGCCTTGTGTTCTATTGTCACAGTGTCTCTGTTGGCTGTCCTTTGTGTGTATATATATATATATAACACACACACACACACACACACAAAAACTGTGCTGTCCATTCTGTCTCCTCTCATCTCTCTGAGGGGATCAGCAGGCTCTGAGAGGAGGCGTGTGTGTGCGTGCGTGCGCACACAGATCTCCTAACTGGCTGAAGCCATGTTGTGTGTCCCGCCTCCAGGAGAAAGAGAGAGGGGAATAAAGTTTAAACAACAAAGCTTCAGGGTTTTTATCATTCAGATCTGGTGGAAGAATTACATGTGCCTTGATGTTATTATATTCTGAGTGAATCAAAACAACACATGAATATTGTTTTATTAACAAATTCATTAGCTAGTAGCTCATGCAAAATGTAAAAGGTTGAGAGTGTGACTTATAAAATGTACACTGAGTGTACAAGAACATTATGAACACCTTCCTATTATTGTCAGGCATAGACTCTACAAAGTGTTCCAATGATTTCCACAGTTGTGTCAAGTTGGCTAGATGTCCTTTGGATGGTGGACCATTGTTGGTACACATGGGTAACTGTTGAGCGAGAGAAACCCAGCAGCGTAGCAGTTCTTGACACGAACGGGTGCGCCTGGCACCTACTACCAATGCGCCCTATAAACTGTCCACCTCGCAGTAGCCCGAGACCACCGCACAGCTCCCTGGGACTGCCATGCAGAACAAATATTAGCCCACAGAGAGAGACGCACAAGATTGAATTTCACTCAACTTTCTAGAGCAGTAGTCGCCAACCGGTCGATCACGATCGACTGGTCGATCTCCAGGGCATTCCTAGTCAATCGCCAAACATTTCTGTAAAAAACCCAACGGTAAAGCCTTGTGTTCCTAATTATTTTTATTCGTCTTGTGCTGTTGATGGTAGGTGTACCCGATTCAGCTGCCTTGTGCGCCGGGTAGGCAACCGTGGCCATTTTGAACCATTTCATGTGTCTGAAGGTACATACTCTACCTTCCCGGCGCGCCCAATCGGATGGCTCAGACGTGTCTGCAGTAATGTAGCAGGCATATAAGAAAGCTACAGCAAAGTTGATACTGTGAGATTTCAATACGTTTAAAACAATGACTAGAGAGAGACTGTCAAAGAATACAGGAAATAGATGGTTTTTATGAGTGAGTTCATGTTTAAGTTCCTACTCAGCACTGTCAACACTTCTATAAACCATAAAATGTGTGCTACAACAAGCACTGCATAAATAATGAATGAGTAGGAAAGTGTATCTATAGGCTTGCATTGTTATTATTAGCGGCTTGGGTATTTTTAATATCGAGGAATATTTCACTTTGTCTGTTCAAAGGAGTAACAACATGAATTTGGCTCGAGGCAGAAATAATGCAGTGCGGCTCGAGTTTTTGCCATCAGCTGGAAGACGGTAACCCTTTTTGGTCAGTGTCAGTGGATGAAAGGGAGAGCGGAGGGATGTTGAGACCCTCAGTCTACTGCTCTCTCCCTCCGCTGAGACTGACCATCAGATGCAGGCACCATCAGCCCAGTAAAACAAAAAACAAATGATTTAAACGTATGTTCACTCAGCTGTGCCTCACAAGTAATACAAGAACGGATCTATTACCGGTGTGATCATATAGCCTACCTCAAATTTTGAAATATAAATGGTCAGAACAACAATGCATTGGCAGGGCAATTCAAGCAAAGCCTATATGCAGTGATAATGCATTGGGCCTACTGTATAGCTTACTGCACAAACCTCATTGCTACAGTACTGTTTTGGTGATGTTGGATAGGCTTACGTTTTTTTAAAGTCATGTTAAAAAAAACCATCTGAACGGTAGACCTTGGCTTGCATTTTGACCTAGAAAGTGATCTTGATGCAGAAAAGGTAGGTGACCACTGTTCTAGAGTTTTCCCTGTTAACACTATCAACATTTCCCTTTACTGTGGCAATTGTGATCTAATCAACGCAGTATTTTCTTGCATCAAACAACACAACAACATTTTCAGTCACCTCCTTGTGTGAAGGACAAGTGGATAAACAGGTTCATGTGAAGCCCTGCATGTTTTTATCAAGTCTAATGGAATGTAGGCCTACATTGAACATCACACATTGGCTGCTACTGTAGGCTGAATGATAGAACAGCTATTCCATGTTAAAATGTTATGGGACACATTTTCTCAATTGTTTTTATGGTAGGCCACTCTAATGGTAGACCTACATTATGAACAAATAGCTACAGTAGCCTACTTGGCCACTTAACTGTAACTTAAAGCGGGTAGAGCCTCAGTGTTCACAGTAAACACGTTGAAAAATGCACAGAATTTTCACAACGTTCAAGTTTGCGCTCAGCAGACCTGAAATTTTGCTCAGTGCCTAAACATGTTTGACGGAAACATTGCCTAATACCATTCCCCGTTCAAAGGCACTTAAATCTTTTGTCTTACCCATTCACCCTCAATGGTGTACACACACACACACAATCCATGTCTCAATTGTCTCAAGGCTTAAAAATCCTTCTTTAAACCTGTCTCCTCCTCTTCATCTACACGGATTTAACAAGTGACATCAATAAGGGATCATAGATTTCACCTGGATTCACCTGGTCAGTCTATATCATGGAAAGAACATTCTTAATGTTTTGTACACTCAGTGTATATTGTGTTTATAATGAAATGACCTTAAATACGGCCTCCTGTTTTTTTTTAATGTAATTTAATCCACTAGTGTAGTGACTATTATACTGATTATAATTCTTCATTCTATAGCTAGAGGTCTCCTGATATCTCCAGGCGTGATACTGTAAGTACAATTTGTTAGAACTCAACTATGTTGTTCTCTAGTGCTGTCTTTTTGCTAGACGGGGCCATCTACTTTAAGTGCTGCCTGTCTTCCCAGGACCCTACTTGGTGTGTGAACTGGTGACTGATATCAACTTGCAGATGATTGTTGACACATCAACCAGGATTAAGGTGCAGGGCAATATATGAATGTTGTTGTCTTCATAATCAGTGGCTGTATTGGAGGGGGAGTGGTCACTCCTCTCCTCGGCAATCAACAATTAGTTCCCGGGAGATGTGCTCTTCACCTCTGCAAGGAAATTAGCAATTAGTGTTAGTACTTTAGTCTCCCCGGATTTCTCAGCGATAGTCTCGATGCAAAACAGAGACTGTTGCCGAAACAAAGACGGTTCTGCGGAGTTATTCGAGGAAGGAAAGAGAAGAAGGCTCCACACCACTCTCACCACTCTCATTTGAGTTTCTTCCGTAGTTATTTCCAGATCTCATTTAGCTCTTTTGTAGCTTTGGCAACTATGTGTGTGTTTTCTAGACCTGTTTGCACCTCTCCCTGACACTCCCCACCCCTTGGCTGAAACCCTTGGTACACACAACCCATGTGGAATTCCTAGTCTCTGGCAGCGTTTGGAACTGCCAATCTGCGGTCAAGAACGCAGAGTTCATCTCAGCCTTAGAGACATGGATCACCGTAGAGAACACTGCTAATCCAGCTGCTCTCTCTTAATCTGACTACGTTTCTCTCATAGTCGGAGAGCATCTGGTCGTCGCGGTGGTGGCACAGTGCTTCTCATTGCTCCTAAGTGGAGATATTCTCTTTTCTCCTTCACCTACCTATCCATCTCCTCATTTAAATTCCATGCTATCACTGTCACTTGTCCACTCAAACTTAACAATGTTGTCATATATCGCCCATCAGGTGCACTTAGAGTTCCTCAATGAGCTTGACACCTGAAGGACAAGTGGATAAACAGTGACAGCATGGAATTTCTCTCCACTCCTTTTTGTCTTTTGACCTCTCCCTTTCCCAGTCACCTCCCACTCACAAGGCAGGCTTGATTTCATCTTTACTAGAGGCTGTTCATTTACTAATCTCACTACAACCCCCCCCCCCCCCTCCATGTCTCAGATCACTATTTTGTTTCCTTTTCTCTCCAATTCTCTTCCAGTCCTACCCGCTCAGCCACTACACAGATGGTCAATGCGCTGGCGCAATCTTCGCTCTCTCTCTCTCTCTCTCTCTCTCTCTCTCTCTCTCTCTCTCTCTCTCTCTCTCTCTCTCTCTCTCTCTCTCTCTCTCTCTCTCTCTCTCTCTCCTGCTACTCTCTTCTATCTTATCCTCTGTTCCTTCTGCTAAATCCTTCTCCCACCTGACGCTCCTCCCTTTCTACATCCTTTGACTCGCACTGTTCCCTTTCCTCCCGGCCGGCTCGGCCCTCCCCTCGTGTTCCGTTGCTGAGTGACTCATTGTGAGCTTACAGAACAGAACTCATTGCGAGCTCCTCCCTTAATTCTCCACCCCATCCCCTTCCCTCCTCCCTCTCTGTGGACGACTTTGTCAACCACTTTGAAAAGAAGGTTGACTACATCTGCTCCTCATTCACTCAGCCTATTGAGTCCTGGTCCGACTCACACAGAACTACCCTACACCTTGACCCCCCCCCCCCCCCTCTCTCCAGATTAAATCCTGTGACTAGTGAGGTCCTAATCCAGACACTTGTCATCTCCCGTCTGGACTACTGCAACACTCTGTTGGCTGGGCTCCCCGCTTGTGCCATCAAACCCCTGCAACTTATCCAGAATGTTGCAGTCCACCTGGTGTTCAACCTTCCCAAGTTCTCCCATGTCACCCCGATCCTCTACACACTTCACTGGCTTCCAGTCGAAGCTCACATCCACTACAGGAACATGGTACTTGCATACAGAACTGCCCCACCATACTTTCAGGCTCTGCTCAAACCCTACACCCCAACCCGAGCACTCTTTTCTGCCACCTCTGGTCTCTTGGCCTTCCCAACCCTACAGAAGGGCAACTTCCGCTCAGCCCAGTCCCAGCTCTTCTCTGTCCTGGCACCCCAATGGTGGAACCAGCTTTCCCCTGAAGCTAGGACAGCAAAGTCCCTGCCCATCTTCCGAAAACATCTGAAAACCTACCTTCTTCAAAGAGTATCTTAAATAATCCCACAGCACCCTCCACCCCCCAAAAAGACTTTTGTGAACTCACTCGTACTTGACTTTTTCCCCCCTTACTAGCTCTGACTTTGCTGATAGCTACTTTATTGAGGAAAAATGTACTTACTATGACTTGTATGTGGTTGTCTCACCTAGCTATCTTAAAGTCACTCTGGAGAAGAGCATCTGCTAAATGACTAAAATGTAAACATACTAGTCACCATCTCTCAATGGGGAGAGTAGTCTAACATCAAAGTAGAGCACTATTAGGGAATAGGGTGCCATTTGGGCATAAGGTCCTAATCCAGACACTTGTCATCTCCCGTCTGGACTACTGCAACACTCTGTTGGCTGGGCTCCCCGCTTGTGCCATCAAACCCCTGCAACTTATCCAGAATGTTGCAGTCCACCTGGTGTTCAACCTTCCCAAGTTCTCCCATGTCACCCCGATCCTCTACACACTTCACTGGCTTCCAGTCGAAGCTCACATCCACTACAGGAACATGGTACTTGCATACAGAACTGCCCCACCATACTTTCAGGCTCTGCTCAAACCCTACACCCCAACCCGAGCACTCTTTTCTGCCACCTCTGGTCTCTTGGCCTTCCCAACCCTACAGAAGGGCAACTTCCGCTCAGCCCAGTCCCAGCTCTTCTCTGTCCTGGCACCCCAATGGTGGAACCAGCTTTCCCCTGAAGCTAGGACAGCAAAGTCCCTGCCCATCTTCCGAAAACATCTGAAAACCTACCTTCTTCAAAGAGTATCTTAAATAATCCCACAGCACCCTCCACCCCCCAAAAAGACTTTTGTGAACTCACTCGTACTTGACTTTTTCCCCCCTTACTAGCTCTGACTTTGCTGATAGCTACTTTATTGAGGAAAAATGTACTTACTATGACTTGTATGTGGTTGTCTCACCTAGCTATCTTAAGTCACTCTGGAGAAGAGCATCTGCTAAATGACTAAAATGTAAACATACTAGTCACCATCTCTCAATGGGGAGAGTAGTCTAACATCAAAGTAGAGCACTATTAGGGAATAGGGTGCCATTTGGGACATATGCTTACTCTTATTTTCTGCCAGGATTGCAGGTCTGATGAACATGCAATATTGATTAGCATAATAATCATAATAACTATTCCAGTTCAGTGAAGAAAATACATCAGCCTTTTTACTAGGGCTGTCCCCGACTAAAAGAAAATCTTGGTCGACTGAGAGTTGTCAGGATGTGTCCATATATGGAAAAATACAATGTGTTTTAATCAAATCAACCATATAAACTGAGCTTGTCTGATGCTTTAAACGCACTGTTTTAAGACACAAAAATGACTAGAGTTAATCTGACATCAATTGATTTGAGTGTGATCAGACTTGCTGCGCTGTTTAAAAAAAAGACCGCAAGTGACTGTATGACTAGCACCCCTTTGTCTCTCTCTCCATGCCTCAGCGACCACTACAGAACATCAACAGTGTTTATCACGCTGTCCGTGTTGCTCAAGCTGCAACATAATTACGGCCATTTCTGACTGAAACGTTCAGTTACCGAAATCCATCATTTGTTTAGGAAAACAATTCTCTATTCCTTCAACCCTTGCTCTCTTTACTTGACACATACAGTACCAGTCCAAGAGTTTTGACACACCTACTCATTCAAGGATTTTTCTTAATTTTTACTATTTTCTACATTGACAACATCAAAACTATGAAATAGCACATATGGAATCATGAAGTAACCAAAAAAGTGTTAAACGAATCAGAATATATTTTATATTTGAGATTCTTCAAAGTAGCCACCCTTTGCCTTGATGACAGATTTGCATTCTCTCAACCAGCTTCACCTGGGATGCTTTTCCAACAGTCTTGAAGGAGTTCCCACAAAGTGCTGAGCACTTTTTGGCTGCTTTTCCTTCACTCTGCGGTCCAACTCATCCCAAACCATCTCAATTGGGTTGAGGTCGGGTGATTGTGGAGGCCAGGTCATCTGATGCAGCACTCGATCACTCTCCATCTCGGTCAAAAAGCCCTTACACAGCCTGGAGGAGTGTTTTGGGTCATTGTCCTGTTGAAAAACAAATGATACTCCCACTAAGTGCAAGCCAGATGGGATGGCGTATCGCTGCAGAATGCTGTGGTAGTCATGCTGGTTAAGTGTGCTTTCAATTCTAAATAAATCATAGACCCTGTCACCAGAACATCACCCCCACAACATCACACCACCTCCTCCATGCGTCACGGTGGGAACCACACATGCGGAGATCATCCGTTCACCTACTCTGCGCCTCACAAAGACATGGCGGTTGGAACCAAAAATCTCAAATTTGGACTCATCAGACTAAAGGACAGATTTCTACCGGTCTAATATCCATTGCTTGTGTTTATGGCCCAAGCAAGGCTCTTCTTCTTATTGGTGTCCTTTTTAGTAGTGGATTCTTTGCAGCAATTCGACCATGAAGGCCTGATTCACGCAGTCTCCTCTGAACAGTTGATGTTGAGATGTGTTTGTTACTGGAACTCTGTGAGGTGCAATCTGAGGTGCAGGTAATTGCCGATTTCTAAGGCTGGTAACTCTAATGAACTTGTCCTCTGCAGCAGATGTAACTCTGGGTCTTCCTTTCCTGTGGTGGTCCTCATGAGAGCCAGTTTCATCATAGCGCTTAATGGTTTTTTCCACTGCACTTGAAGAAACTTTCAAAGTTCTTGAAATGTGCTTATTTGAGCTGTTCTTGCCATAATATGGACTTGGTCTTTTACCAAATAGGTCTATCTTCTGTATACCACCCCTGCCTTGTCACAACAGAACTGATTGGCTCAAAGACATTAAGAAGGAAAGAAATTCCTATATTATAAATATACTTTTTCTGACAATTTGGAAGAGTGTAAACAACACTAAATAATCATTATAAGTAATACCAGAGAGGCTGTTCAAATGACAAAAAAAACTACAGTGTAAAGCCTTTATTACAGCGTAGCAAAGATTGAAAACAGCCACATTTGTGAAATTGTTTATCTGACATGCTGTGGTTGAGTGAAGCTTGGCTGTTCAAGGAATTAGAAGACTAATTAACAAACACTCAAACAGAAACAGGATCTGTCTTATTTAGATATACAGTTGAAGTCGGAAGTTTACATACACCTTAGCCAAATACATTTAAACTCAGTTTTTTACAATTCCTGACATTTAATCCAAGTAAATATTCCCTGTTTTACGTCAGTTAGGATCACCACTTTACTTAAAGAATGTGAAATGTCAGAATAATAGTAGAGAGAATGATTTATTTCAGCCTTTATTTCTTTCATTCATCACATTCCCAGTGTGTCAGAAGTTTACATACACTCAATTAGTATTTTGTAGCATTACCTTTAGATTGTTTAACTTGGGTCAAACGTTTCAGGTAGCCTTCCACAAGCTTCCCACAATAAGTTGGGTGACTTTTGGCCCATTCCTCCTGACAGAGCTGGTGTAACTGAGTCAGGTTTGTAGGCCTCCTTGCTCGCACACACTTTTTTCAGTTCTGCCCACAGATTTTCTATAGTATTGAGGTCAGGGCTTTGTGATGGCCACTCTAATACCTTGACTTTGATGTCCTTAAGCTATTTTGCCACAACTTTGGAAGTATGCTTAGGGTCATTGTCCATTTGGAAGACCCATTTGCGACCAAGCTTTAACTTCCTGACTGATGTCTTTAGATGTTGTTTCAATATATCCACATAATTTTAATTCCTCATGATGCCATCTATTTTGTGAAGTGCACCAGTGCCTCACAACATGATGCTGCCACCCACGTGCTTCACGGTTGGGATGGTGTTCTTCGGCTTGCAAGCCTCCCGCCTTTTTCCTCCTAACATAACGATGGTCATTATGGCCAAACGGTTCTATTTTTGTTTCATCAGACCAGAGGACATTTCTCCAAAAAGTATGATCTTTGTCTCTGTGTGCAGTTGCAAACCGTAGTCTGGCTTTTTCAGGGCGGTTTTTGAGCAGTGGCTTCTTCCTTGCTGAGCGGCCTTTCAGGTTATGTCGATATAGGACTCGTTTTACTGTGGATATAGATACTTTTGTACCTGTTTCCTCCAGCATCTTCACATGTTCCTTTTCTGTTGTTCTGGGATTGATTTGCACTTTTCGCACCAAAGTATGTTAATCTCTAGGAGACGCGTCTCCTTCCTGAGCGGTATGACGGCTGCGTGGTCCCATGGTGTTTATACTTGTGTACTATTGTTTGAACAGATGAACGTGGTATCTTCAGGCATTTAGAAATTGCTCCCAAGGATGAACTGGACTTGTGGAAGTCTTGGCAGATTTTTTTGTTGTTGATTTTCCCATGATGTCAAGCGAAGAGGCACTGAGTTTGAAGGTAGGCCTTGAAATACATCCACAGGTACACCTCCAATTGACTCAAATGATGTCAATTAGCCTATCAGAAGCTTCTAAAGCCGTGACATAATTTTCTGGAATTTTCCAAGCTGTTTGAAGGCACAGTCAACTTAGTGTATGTAAACTTCTGACCCACTGGAATTGTGATACAGTGAATTATAAGTGAAATAATCTGTTTTGTAAGTGAAATAATTACTTGCGTCATGCACAAAGTAGAAGTCCTAACCGACTTGCCAAAACCGTAGTTTGTTAACAAGAAATTTGTGGATTTTTAATGACTCCAACCTAAGTGTATGTAAACTTCCGACTTCAACTGTGTATGGATGATTTATAAAACCAGGCACATTTAACTGTTAGGCTATTAATTATAGACCAAATTATGTTGGGGTTTCCTCTCTCCTCACTTTTCTTAGACAATAAGGCAAGGGCTGTTTTCTCGTCTCCTAACTCCGCTGCTGCCTCTGCCGCAATGGTGTCAACACCAATATGCTGATTAACTTTACTATTATGCACATAGCAACACGGTCTATGAAAGGCGCCAATTCAACAGTGCACTGATGTTTCAGAACCTCGGACAGTGACCGCTGTCCAACGTAGGAGAAAGAGCATTTATTATAAAATGTATGTATTTTTATTAGAGTTGCACCGTTGTTCTTACATAATATAACCATTTGCAATTTCAGTAGCACATGTCTTAGTGATGGACTGTGCCATCCCCACGGCCTCCACAATGGATTAGTCCACTCAGACAGACACAAATCACACAGGTGTCTTGTACACCATGAAATTCTTCTTATTTTTTTGCTACAGCTCGACTAAAGAAATCTCTGTCAACCAACAGCAATTGACCAGCCGACTGAATGGGGTCACCACTACTTGTTTATACAATAGATCACTTCTGTACAGTAGCCTGGAGTGTCCAACTGAAGAACTGCACAGCATACCAAGCCCTCTCTCCCTCATTCTCTCCCTCCCTCCCATCCTCCCTCTATGCACTATGACAAGGTCAGGTCGACCTTCGTATAGCAGATCACACTCAATCTCATAAACTAGCTCCAGAACACAGAACACTGGTCCAGCAGGGACGGAAACAGGCACACTGCCGGAAGCTATCAAATCCCTCTCGCTCACCGCCTGCCTGCCTGACATCAAACGCACACACACACAAACCCAGCAACTCATACACACACACCCTCTGCACTGTGAGAACAAAAATCAGTGAGAAAGAATGAGCTGCAGTTCTGACATTAGTTCTGAGTTCTGACATAAGACTATTAACCTACAGGTAGAAAGGCATACTCGCATCACATCACGAAAAATGGCGTAATGGCTGGAAGAAATGGCAGCAGTTTTACCGGCGCCCAACCAATTGTGCTGTTATGTGTTTTTTTCGCGTTATTTGTAACTTATTTTGTACATAATGTTTCTGCCACCGTATCTTACGGCAAAAAAGAGCTTCAGGATATCAGGACAGCGATCACTCACCTCGGATCAGACAAATAGTTTTTCTTTAACAAGCAGGACGCACAGGATGTACTTCGAACACCCGACAAGGCCAACATCCCCGTCATTGGCAAGAGGAAGAGATGCAGGTACAGAGGGCACAGAGCGGGGTGCCTTGTAAGGATCCACAGACGGCGAGTGGCAAAGCTAACTTTACCGTCAATATTACTTGCCAACGTGAAATCATTGGTCAATAAATTAGACGAGGTACGATCACGAATATCCTACCAACGGGACATCAGAAACTGTAACATCTTATGTTTCACGGAATCGTGGCTGAATGGTGACATGGATACACGCTGCACCGGCTAGATAGAACAGCACACTCCGGTAAGACGAGAGGGGGCGGTCTGTGCATATTTGTAAACAACAGCTGGTGCATGAAATCGAAGGAAGTTTCTAGATTTCTCGCCTGAGGTAGAGTATCTTATGATAAGCTGTAGACCACACTATTTGCCAAGAGAGTTTTCATCCATACTTTTCGTGGCTGTTTATTTACCACCACAGATGGATGCTGGCACTAAGACCACACTCAGTCAGCTATATAAGGAAATAAACAAACAGGAAACCGCTAACCCAGAGGCGGCGCTCCTAGTGGCTGGGGACTTTAATGCAGGGAAACTTAAATCAGTCTTACCTAATTTATGTCAACATGTTAAATGCGCAACCAGAGGTAAAACATTTCTCGATCACCTGTACTCCACACACAGAGACGCATACAAAGCTCTCCCTCGCCCTCCATTTGGTAAATCCGATGACAATTCTATCCTCCTGATTCCTGCTTACAAGCAAAAACTTAAGCAGGAAGCACCAGTGACTCGGTCTATAAAAAGTGGTCAGATGAAGCAGTTCCTAAACTACAGCTCTGTTTTGCTATCAAAGACTGGAACATGTTCCAAGATTCTTCCGATGGCATTGAGGAGTACACCACATCGGTCACTGGCTTTATCAATAAGTGCATCGAGGACGTCGTCCCCACAGTGACTGTACGTACATACCCCAACCAGAAGCCATGGATTACAGGCAACATTCGCACTGAGCTAAAAGGTAGAGCTGCCGCTTTCAATGTGCAGGACTCTAACCTGGAAGATTATAAGAAATCCTGCTATGCCCTCCGACGAACCATCAAACAGGCGAAGCACCAATACAGGGTTAAGATTCAATCGTACTACACCGGCTCCGATGCTCGTCGTATGTGGCAGGGCTTGCAAACTACTACAGGCTACAAAGGGAAGCACAGCCGCAAGCTGCCCAGTGACACGAGCCTACCAGACGATCTAAATTACTTCTATGCTCACTTCGAGATAAGCAACACTAAGGCATGCATGAGAGCATCCACTGTTACGGACGACTGTGTGATCACGCTCTCCATAGCCGACCTGAGTAAGACCTTTAAACAGGTTAACATTCACAAGGCCGCGGGGCCAGACAGATTACCAGGACGTGTGCTCCGGGAATGTGCTGACCAACTGGCAGGTGTCTTCACTGACATTTTCAACATGTCCCTGATTGAGTCTGTAATACCAACATGTTTCAAGCAGACCACCATAGTCCCTGTGCCCAAGAACACTAAGTCAACCAGCCTAAATGACTACAGACCTGTAGCACTCACGTCCGTAGGCATGAAGTGCTTTGAAAGGCTGGTAATGGCTCACATTAACACCATTATCACAGAAAACCTAGACCCACTCCAGTTTGCATACCGCCCAAACAGATCCACAAATGATGCAATCTCTATTACACTCCACACTGCTCTTTCCCACCTCGACAAAAGGAACACCTACGTGAGAATGCTATTCATTGACTACAGCTCAGCGTTCAACACCATAGTACCCTCAAAGCTCATCACTAAGCTAAAAATCCTGGGACTAAACTACTCCCTCTGCAACTGGATCCTGGACTTCCTGACGGGCCGCCCCCAGGTGGTGAGGGTAGGTAGCAACACATCCGCCACGCTGATCCTCAACACTGGAGCCCCTCAGGGGTGCGTGCTCAGTCCCCTCCTGTACTCCCTGTTCACCCACTACTGCGTGGCCAGGCACGACTCCAACACCATCATTAAGTTTGCAGACAACACAACAGTGGTAGGCCTGATCACCGACAACGACGAGACTGCCTATAGGGAGGAGGTTAGAGACCTGGCCGGGTGGTGCCAGGATAACAACCTCTCCCTCAACGTGATCAAGACAAAGGAGATGATTGTGGACTACAGGAAAAGGAGGACCGAGTACGCCCCCATTCTCATCAATGGGGCTGTAGTGGAGCAGGTTGACAGCTTCAAGTTCCTTGGTGTCCACATCAGCCACAAACTAGATATGGTTCAAACACACCAAGACAGTTGTGAAGAGGGCACGACAAAGCCTATTCCCCCTTAGGAAACTAAAAAGAGTTGTCATGGGTCCTCAGATCCTCAAAAGGTTCTATAGCTGCAACATCGAGAGTATCCTGACTGGTTGCGTCACTGCCTGGTATGGCAACTTCTCGGCCTCCGGCCGCAAGGCACTAGAGGGGGTAGTGCGTACGGCCCAGTACATCACTGGGGCTAAGCTGCCTGCCATCCAGGACCTCTACACCAGGCGGTGTCAGAGGAAGGCCCTAAAAATTGTCAAAGACCCCAGCCACCCCAGTCATAGACTGTTCTCTCTACTACCGCATGGCAAGCGGTACCGGAGTGCAAGTCTAGGACCAAAAGCTTCCCAAAAGCTTCTTTACCCCCAAGCCATAAGACTCCTGAACAGGTAATCAAATGGCTACCCAGACTTTTTCATTGTTCCCCCCCCAACCCCTCTGTTACGCTGCTGCTACTCTCTGTTTGTCATATATACATAGTACGTACATGAATGTATAGTTAAAGTGACTATCTCAATCAGTAAGAAACTGTCATTTACATTATTGAGGAGGAGGGGAGAGAGGGGGGAGGGGAAGATATAAATACAGAGGGCATCATAGAGAAAGATATATGGGGAGAGAGAGAGAGACATAGTTTGTGTGTCTGTGTGTTTCTGCAGTCAGCCATGTGATAGCTCTAACCTGGACGGTCATGTGGAGACTAGGTTCCAGTTGCAAATATGAGATCAAGTGCGTCATAAAGGTTTGAGTTGAGCCCGTCTGGAGGTCAGGGCTTCACCTCTCGCCTGACTGGTCAGTTCCTCAGGACAGCCAGTCAGATCACTGCACTCATCATCTCCCTCATCAGGCAGTGACAGTCGTCTGGTGACTGTAATACAGTGATCTGATTCTCTCTCTGTCTCTCGCGCTCAGTAGTGTAGTAACTGAATGCAATGAAAAATAATGAAAATAGTGTGGTAGTAATAAAACTGTTTTATATGGATGTGGGTTATGTTTATCCCCTAGGCTACAGAGACCTTCTATTGGTTCAGGACCCTGTAATCAGGATAACATGATTTGTGTATATCCTAAATTGCACCCTATTCCCTATTTAGCACATTACTTTTTACCAGGGCCAATACGGCTCTTGTCAAAAGTAGTGTACTATATAGGTAATAGGGTGGCATACATGGTTTTACTGTATATTCATTACAGTATATTTATATATTTATATTATAATGGTTTGTGGAATGATGTTGTGCTCAGGCCATCTCTGAACCACCAGAGAGCAATAATGTTTGCAACTACATCCCTGTTTCCGATTCCCATGTATCTTATGATATGATCAGTAGACATTCTGTTTGTGTCTGCAGACTGTCAGGCTGTGTCGTGTGTCTGTACTGCTGTACTGCTTAGAGACCAAGATATCAAGCGGCTCTCACTGTGAACCCCTCTGTTTTTTCTCTCTCTCGCTCTCTCTCGCTGTCTCTGTCTCTCTTTCTGTGTGTCTGTTGGGCTCTGTTGTTAGCGCTGTCAGGTTCCACAACTATGGCACTGCCATCTGTCTGCTCTGCCAGCCCCATGCTGCCCGGCGACACACACGCGCACACATACACACAAACCTCCCGACCCAGGCTGGCCATCCAATCTGTCATTAATAGACTTTCACAGGTGACTGTTCCCATCAGTACTTCTCCCTCTGGGGGGAGGCAGGCTGACAAGCAGCCAGCAGGTTACTGACCGTGTGTGTGTAGAAGAGAAGGACCGGGATGCGCTAGACCATTAGCTTAGCCAGCTCTACAGGGACCGAGTCTACTCTACAGCTTCATTGAGAAGCAATTACAGAAGTGAAATAATTCCATCACACATCAAATAAGCACCTAACCTAACAGAGCCATCAATCACACTCTGCTCTGGATGGTCACACACACACACACACACACACACACACACACACACACACACACACACACACACACACACACACACACACACACACACACACACACACACACACACACACACTGTCTGGCTAATTGGATTTCTTCCATGCTTCCTGGTGTCTGTAATGGAAGGTCTGTTTGGAGGCGCTGAGGTTTGATTCTGACTGGCCGCTTTGGACTCTGTTTTTTCTCCATCATACATTCACTAACAACACTGTTGGATTTCTGTCTGAAATAGCTGTTATTTCTGATTTTCTTTTCTGTATCACTCCCTCTGCAGTTTTACACTGACACTTAACAGAATAACAGATGTATCTCTGCTGTTGTTTAACTGTTGTTCTACTGTTGTTGTGTTTGATATCATGACAAAGGACATCCAGCTGCAGCAGGAACAATACAGAGTGTTTTTGTCTCTGAACATATCTCTCACTCACTCTTTCCTCTCTGCCCTGCTGAATCCATGTCATTCTAGTAGATAGATGGTTCCATGACTGGTGAAACTGTTTAGGACTCATTGAAGACAACTCTAAGTGTGAGGCATTCCCTGCAGTTGTCTATAGCTTCTAAAGCTATGACATGTTTTTTCACACGGTCTATAAATGACACTGTTCAATGACCTATGTTGATAAGCATAAACCGATCAGTTGAAAACCAGCATTTCCCTCCAAGGTTGTGGAGATCAAGCAGCATGTCCATGTGTGTGTGTGTGTGTGTGTGTGTGTGTGTGTGTAGGGACCAACAGGGCCAGATGGGGCCTTTGTCTGGGGGTAATGAGCGTGATGTTTCAGGGGCTGACAGACCAGGCAGGTGGGACCAACCCATGGAGCAGGCAGGCAAGTTGTAGTAATTCCACTCCTAGGCCCGAACAGGGTAGAGCAGAGAGGAAGGCTGGACAGGGCAGGGTAGAGCAGAGAGACAGGCTGGACAGGGCAGGGTAGGGCAGAGATACAGGCTGAACAGAGCAGAGTAGGGCAGAGAGACAGGCTGGACAGGGCAGAGTAGGGCAGAGAGACAGGCTGGACAGAGCAGGGTAGGGCAGAGATACAGGGCAGAGTAGGGCAGAGAGACAGGCTGGACAGAGCAGAGTAGGGCAGAGAGACAGGCTGGACAGAGCAGGGTAGGGCAGAGATACAGGCTGGACAGGGCAGAGTAGGGCAGAGAGACAGGCTGGACAGAGCAGGGTAGAGCAGAGAGACAGGCTGGACAGGGCAGAGTAGGGCAGAGAGACAGGCTGGACAGGGCAGAGTAGGGCAGAGAGACAGGCTGGACAGAGCAGGGTAGAGCAGAGAGACAGGCTGGACAGAGCAGAGTAGGGCAGAGAGACAGGCTGGACAGGGCAGAGTAGGGCAGAGAGACAGGCTGGACAGAGCAGGGTAGGGCAGAGATACAGGCTGAACAGGACAGGGCAGGGTAGGGCAGACATAGAGGCACTCAGAGTTCCTGGGAGTGGACAGAAGGAGCTATAGAGGGCAGTGGGGGAGGGAGCAGGCAGGAGGTTCTATAGAGAGGTTAAAGGGGACAGAGGAGAAGTGGTGGAGGTAGCTGTGTATGCCGCTCTGTGTCAGTCTTCGTTACAGGTTATAGGCGTGGAGTCAAAGATACAGCGTTCTTATAAATCGTCTGAACATATCTGGCAATGTTTTTTTAAATATTTTTTTATCCCCCTTTTTCTCCCCAATTTTATGATATCCAGTTGGTAGTTGCAGTCTTGTCCCATCGCTACAACTCCCGTATGGACTCGGGAGAGGCGAAGGTCGAGAGCCATGAGTCCTCCAAAACACGACCCTGCCAAGCCGTACTGCTTCTTGACACACTGCTCGCTTAACCCAGAAACCAGCCGCACCAATGTGTCGGAGGAAACACTGTCCAACTGGCGACCGTGTCAGCGTGCATGCGCCCGGACCGCCACAAGGAGTCGCTAGAGCGCGATGGGACAAGGACATCCCGGCTGGCCAAACCCTCCCCTAACCCGGACGACGCTGGGCCAATTGTGCTCCGCCTCATTGGTCTCCCGGTCATGGCTGGCTGTGACACAGCCCGGGATCGAACCCGGATCTGTAGTGATGCCTCTAGCACTGCGATGCAGTGCCTTAGACAGCTGCGCCACTCGGGAGGCATCTGGCAATGTTAGTGGTTAGTGTAGCTACAGGAGCGTGATCAACATCAGTGGAGGAACATCAATAACATTCCAACCATGGAACATTCTGTTTCCCCCAACACTATCAGACAACCGTGACCCGCCTGTCTGATAAGTAGAGATGGAGGAGGTGGACTACGAGGAGGAGGAGGAGGAAAGAGAGAGTGACAGAGAGCAAGACAGAAAGAGGAGAAAGGAAAGAGAGGGAGAGGAGAGGAACAGCAAAGATCCCATTCGTAGAGAGAGAAAGACAGGGAGGGAGGTAGAGAGATAGGGACTGGGTAAAAGGGAGAGGTAGACTAGTTTAGGAGCACAGTTCTGTGATATCCTTATGGTGGGAATGATTGTCTTTCTAGCACTGTGTTTGACATTGTTAAGTGGGAGATAAAGCTTGTTAAAACGGTTCTGGGCAAAAGAATCCTGCTTGGAGGAATAGATAACAGGAAAATGAAATTGGCTAGAAAAGAACATGGTGAGCTGTGACCTTTTATATGCAGTTAAGTGTATGTTATTTTGGAGCCATGCTTTATGGAATGACAGAGCACTGAATAGGAGAGATATATATCAGTCAATCTGAGTTGTGTTTCAATCTAGGTTGTGTTTTAATCTGAGTTGTGTTTCTGTGGTTCAGAGATTCTGAAGCATTGTTCTTATATGATCTAGATCAGGGGTACTCAACTCTTACCCTACGGGGTCCGGAGTCTACTGGTTTTCTGTTCTACCTGATCATTAATTGCACCCACCTTGTGTCTCAGGTCTAATTCAGTCCCTGATTAGAGGGGAAGAATGGCGTTGAGGTCCAGAGTTGAGTTTGAGGGATCTAGATGATCATCCTGAGACTGACTTTCTGAGGTCTTGTGAGGGGAAAGCTGCTGTAAGTGTGTATTTCTGATTTACATGAATACATTATGGCCCGGTCCTGCTCTCAGCTTGGTGACTCTCTCTCTCTATCTCCCTCTCTCTGCATTGCAGTGTGCTGCTCTTCTCTCCTCTCCTCCCTTTCGCTCTCTGTTTTCCCTCTACACTGATGTAGGATCTTAATTTGAGCCAGTTTGCTACTGCAGGAAAATAATCCTCCAGCAACAGTAAATGTGAATTTTTATGTGGATTATAATTAATATACATTTTTGTAGCAGTTGATATATTTTTTTCGCATAGGGAAAATCAAGTGGAAATTACAAACTTCAGAAGCCATTTTAAACCTCAATTATACTACAAGTTTTACATGTCTTGCATGGCAGAAAAGTTCACCTGCAACAGGGTGATCAAATTAAGACCTACATCTGTACACCACTTTACCGTAGGGATTGCCCAGCAATCGTCTCCATATGCCTCCAGTCTGTGTCTGTGAAGCAGTATAATAGAATAGAACAGGAAGTGTATCTGTAGGTTAATGAGGTTAACGACTCTGACAACTCTTATCCTGCCTGGAGCTGTTCAATTAGCAGAGATGATTAGACAGGCTTGGGTGACTACCACTGCTTTTCTGTTCTGTTCTGCTGTTTGTTGGGGAGACAGAGGAGGGAGAGGGGGAGAGCGAGAAGGAGACAGGGAGAGAGATGGACAGAGCGAGACAGGGGGAACTCCTGGCTACAGAATTAGTCAGTCCGTCCCACTGCACCATGCAGCCCCCAGCCAAGGTGAGGTGAGCACAGCTGAATGCTGCAGTGCAGAGCTGCTCCAAGGTGACTGGAGTGCTGAAGCATTGCTCTGTGTCAGAGGATAGATATACAGTGAATAGATATACTGCACCTAGATATCCCAACTGTTGTAGGGTTGGTTGTGATAATTATTGATTGTGACTCTTTTTAAACCTTTCTTTCATTGTGGAACTACAGAGCTCCAAATCGTCAAGATCTGACAACAACATATGCGTGTGCGTGTGTGTGTGTGTGTGTGTGTGTGTGTGTGTGTGTGTGTGTGTGTGTGTGTGTGTGTGTGTGTGTGTGTGTGTGTGTGTGTGTGTGTGTGTGTGTGTGTGTCAGTCAACTGTGAGCAGCAGATGGCTCCAGGCATCTCTTTAATAAGACAGACAGATGCTCTGACAGGAAATGGCAGCAAAGCATCTGTACTTATTCCTCACCTTTAGAAGCACACACGTAGGGTAGTGAGTCCTAGTGTGCCCTTGTGTGGAGAAACCAATCATGGAGTTGTGCGTCAATCTAAGTAACATAAAACAATCACCATCAAAATCTGTCAGTTTAAACTAGAGATATCAGGTTTCTGCATGGGCTGCGTCTCAATCCAGCACATCTGCCTATGTCAGCCTTCCGCATCTGCGGTGGAAGGGTGGCCGAGCTACAGCGGTGTTTGTCAGACCATGGGACATACCGAAAATCGGTCTTCTCACGAAAAGCCTGTAGCGTCACAGGACTTGTCTGAAGGTAACAACAAATGAATGGAAATATGGATGTAGTTTCGTGCCAACAAAAATAAGGGGTTAAATATGTGTCTTTCTTATATCTCCTAGATATAGGACAGACACTTCAAAAAACTTTTTTTTTTTTACCCATTTATGAATGTGTTATTCAATGCGTTTCAATGGACTGTAGTGGTGAAGGCCAAATTCAATATGTTATTTTATAAAATTCAATATCATATAGCTAAATGATCCATGGTATGACCATCTTAAAATAATTCCATATGTTAGCTTATCATACAGCATCTCCCATTGCTGTCTAGCTGCATGTTGAGATGCTATATCATAGACGATTGGAAGACATGTATAGAAATGCTTGTTGTTTGGAGTTTTAGGCTGGGTTTCTGTACAGCACTTTGAGATATCAGCTGATGTACGAAGGGCTATATAAATACATTTGATTTGATGTGGTGTGTGTGTACCTACAGTATGTGGTGTGGTTTTGACCTCAGCAGTACTACGGCCCAGAGTACCCAAGAGACAGGGAGGTCGTCTCCTCTCGCTGCCATGACTACGAGGCCTGCTCGCTGTGTGTGTTCTGTGATCTGTAGCGACACTCCCCAGACCTCCTGGTTATTCTATTCACATCACAGCCCCTCTTCCATTCCACCAGATTTATTTCCTGCAAGCTAGCTTTTTAATTTTCTCTCCTGCTCTGGACTGGCAACGCTCACTACAAATCCTGTTTGACAATCTGAGCATTCACTGGAAAAGAGATGGAGGGGATGAAAGATAAACAGAGGGAGGGAGATAGAAGGCAGGGGTTGTGTGGAGAGGAGTGAAGAGGAGAGGAATGGAGATAACTGGAGAGGAAAGGAAAAGAGAGGAATGGAAAGGAACTGAGCTGAGAAGCCTTCAGATGGGGATGCAGACCTCTGTCTCTCACAGTGAGCTGTGAATGTGAAGTGACTGGGTGGGTTTGGGAAGTAGAACACAGTGTCTCAGGGAGCTGGGAGGTCTCTATACTGACCTTAGGATCCACCCCCAGCAGGGGAGGAAGCTAACACTCAGTGGACACAACCAGTTAACAGGGTGATGCTAACACTCAGTGGACACAACCAGTTAACAGGGTGATGCTAACACTCAGTGGACACAACCAGTTAACAGGGTGATGCTAACACTCAGTGGACACAACCAGTTAACAGGGTGATGCTAACACTCAGTGGACACAACCAGTTAACAGGGTGATGCTAACACTCAGTGGACACAACCAGTTAACAGGGTGATGCTAACACTCAGTGGACACAACCAGTTAACAGGGTGATGCTAACACTCAGTGGACACAACCAGTTAACAGGGTGATGCTAACACTCAGTGGACACAACCAGTTAACAGGGTGATGCTAACACTCAGTGGACACAACCAGTTAACAGGGTGATGCTAACACTCAGTGGACACAACCAGTTAACAGGGTGATGCTAACACTCAGTGGACACAACCAGTTAACAGGGTGATGCTAACACTCAGTGGACACAACCAGTTAACAGGGTGATGCTAACACTCAGTGGACACAACCAGTTAACAGGGTGATGCTAACACTCAGTGGACACAACCAGTTAACAGGGTGATGCTAACACTCAGTGGACACAACCAGTTAACAGGGTGATGCTAACACTCAGTGGACACAACCAGTTAACATGGTGATGCTAACACTCAGTGGACACAACCAGTTAACAGGGTGATGCTAACACTCAGTGGACACAACCAGTTAAAGCATGTCTAGTTAACCTGTCTATATAAAGTTGACAGTGCATGTCCGAGCAAAAACAAAGCCATGAGGTCGAAGGAGTTGTCCGTAGAGCTCCGAGACAGGATTGTGTCGAGACACAGATCTGGGGAAGGGTACCAAAAAAATTTATGCAGCATTGAAGGTCCCCTAGAACACAGTGGCCTCCATCCTTCTTAAATGGAAGAAGTTTGGAACCACCAAGGCTTTTCCTAGAATTGGCCGCCCAGCCAAACTGAGCAATCGGGGGATAAGGACCTTGGTCAGGGTGGTGACCAAGAACCCGATGGTCACTCTGACAGACCTCCAGAGTTCCTCTGTGGAGATAGGAGAACCTTCCAGTAGGACAACCATCTCTGCACAGCAATCCACCAATCAGGCCTTTATGGTAGAGTGCCACTCCTCAGTAAAAGGCACATGACAGCCCACTTGGAGTTTGCCAAAAGGCAACTAAAGACTCTCAGACCATGAGAAAAAGATTCTCTGGTCTGATGAAGCCAAGATTGAACTATTTGGCCTGAATGCCAAGCTGGAGGAAACCTGGCACCATCCCTACGGTGAAGCATGGTGGTGGCAGCATCATACTGTGGGGATGTTTTTCAGAGGCAGGGACAGGGAGACTAGTCAGGATCAAAGCAAGATGAACAGGGCAAAGTACAGAGAGATCCTTGATGAAAACCTGCTCCAGAGCGCTCAGGACCTCAGACTGGGGTGAAGGTTCACCAACAGAACAACGACCCTAAGCACACAGCCAAGACGACTCCGGAGTGGCCCTGGGACTAGTCTCTGAAAGTCCTTGAATGGCCCTGCCAAAGCCCGGAATTTAACCCGATCTAACATTTCTGTGCAGCAACGCTCCCCATCCAACCTGACAGAGCTTGAGAAGATCTGCAGAGAATAATGGGAGAAACTCCCCAAATACAGGTGTGCCAAGCTTGTAGCGTCATACACAATAAGACACAAGGCTGTAATCGCTGTCAAAGATGCTTCAACAAAGACCTTAGTAAAGGGTCTGAATACTTATGTAAATGTGATATTTCAGTTTTTTATTTGTAATGAATTTGCAAAAATGTCAAACTTTTTTCTTTGTCATTATGGGGTATTGTGTGTAGTTTGAGGGGAAAATACAATTGAATACATTTTAGAATAAGGCTGTAACGTAACAAAATGTGGAAAAAGTCAAGGGGGCTGAACACTTTCCTAAGGCACATACCTACCTGCCTGCCTGCCTACCTGCCCGCCTGCCTGCCCGCCTGCCCAGCCCAGCCCAAAGTTTGGACGCATCAATTTATTCAAGGGTTTTTCAATATTTTTACTATTTTCTACATTGTGGAATAATAGTGAAGACATGCAAACTATGAAATAACACATATGGATTCATGTAGTAACCAACAAAGTGATATTCAAATCATAGATTCTTCAAAGTAGCCACCCTTTGCCTTGATGACAGCTTTGCACACTCTTGGCATTGTCTCAACCAGCTTCACCTGGAATGCTTTTCCAACAGTCTTGACGGATTTCCCACATATGCTAAGCACTTGTTGGCTGCTTTTCCTTCACTCTGCAAAGCACCCCCACCCCATCACACTTCCTCCTCCATGCTTCATGGTGGGAACTACACATGCAGAGATCATCCGTTCATTTACTCTGCGTCTCACAAAGACACGTGGTTGGAACCAAAAATCTAAAGTTTGGACTCATCAGACCAAAGGACAGACTTCCACCGGTCTAATGTCCATTGCTCGTGTTTCTTGGCCCAAACATGGCTCTTCTTCTTATTGACGTCCTTTAGTAGTGGTTTCTTTGCAGCAATTCGACCATGAAGGCCTGATTCACGCAGTCTCCTCTGAACAGCTGATGTCGAGATGTGTGTGTTACTTGAACTCTGTGAAGCATTTATTTGGGCTGCCATTTCTGTGGCTGGTAACTCTAATGAACTTATCCTCTGCAGCAGAGGTATCTCTGGGTCTTCCTTTCCTGTGGCGGTCCTCATGAGAGCCAGTTTCATCATATCGCTTGATGGTTTTTGCCACTGCACTTGAAGAAATGTTCAATGTTTTTGAGTTTTTTTGCATTGACTGACCTTTGTCTTAAAGTAATGATTTACTGTCATTTCTCTTTGATTATTTGAGCTGTTCTTGCCATAATATGGACTTGGTCTTTTACCAAATAGGTCTATCTTCTGTATATCACACCTACCTTGTCACAACACAACTGATTGGCTCAAACGCATTAAGAAGAAAATAAATTCCACAAATTAACTTTTACAATGCACACCTGTTAATTGAAATGCATTCCAGGTGACTACCTCATGAAGCTGGTTGAGAGAATGTAAATAGTGTGCAAAGGGTGGCTACTTTGAAGAATCTAAAATATAATATATTTTGATTTGTTTAACAATTTTGGGGGTTTCTACATGATTCCATATGTGTTATTTCATAGTTTTGATTATCTTCACTATTATTCTACAATGTAGAAAATCCCTTGAATGAGTAAGTGTGTCCAAACCTTTGACTGGTGTGTGTGTATATATACACATACTACATGACCAAAAGTATGTGGGCACCTGCTCGTCGAACATCACCCTCCAAATTCATGGGCATTAATATGGAGTCGCCCCCCCCTTTGCTGCTATAATAGGCTTCACTCTTCTGGTAAGGCTTTCCAGTAGATGTTGGAACATTTCTGAAGGGATTTTCTTACCTTCAGCCATGAGCATTAGTGAGGTCGGGCACTGATGTTGGGTGATTAGGCCTGGCTCGCAATTGGCATTCCATTTCATCACAAACGTGTTCGATGAGGTTGAATTCAAGTTCTTCCACACCGATCTCGACAAACCATTTCTGTATGGACCTCGCTTTGTGCACGGGGGCATTGTCATGCTGAAACAGGAAAGGTCCTTACCCAAACTGTTGCCACAAAGTTGGAAGCACAGAATCGCCTAGAATGTCATTGTATGCTGTAGCATTAAGATTTCCCTTCACTGTAACTAAGGGGCCTAGCCCGAACTATGACAAACAGCCCAGACCATTATTCCTCCTCCACCAAAATTTACTGTTGGCACTATGCATTGGGCAGGTAGTGTTCTCCTGGCATCCGCCAATCCCAGATTTGTCCGTCAGATGGTGAAGCACAATTAATGATTCACCTCTCCAGAGAACGGATTTCCAGTGCTCCAGAGTCCAACAGCGGCAAGCTTTACACCACTACAGCCAACACTTGGCATTGTGCATGGTGATCTTAGGCTTGTGTGTGGCTGCCCAGCCATGGAAACCCATTTCATGTAGCTCCCGACAAACAGTTATTTTGCTGAGGTTGCTTCCAGAGGCAGTTTGGAACTCGGTAGTGAGTGTTGCAACCGAGGACAGACTATTTTTTTCAGCTACGCGCTTCAGCACTCAGCATCCCTGTTTTGTTAGCTTGTGGCCTACCACTTCGTGGCTGAGCTGTTGTTGCGCCTAGACGTTTCCACTTCACAATAACAGCACTTTCCGTTGACAGGGGCAGCTCTAGAAGGGCAGAAATTTGATGAACTGACTTGTTGGAAAGGCGGCATCATATAACGGTGCCACGTTGAATGTCACAGAGGTCTTCAGTAAGGCCATTCTACTGCCAACGTTTGTCTATGGCCATTGCATGACTGTGCTCGATTTAATACAACTGTCAGCCACCAGTCTGGCTGAAATAGCCGAATTCACTCTATTGAGGGGGTGTCCACATACTTTTGTGTGTGTGAATGTATGTATGTATGTAGGTATATACAGTATATATACATATATATATCAGTCGTGGCCAAAAGTTTTGAGAATGACACAAATATACATTTTCACAAAGTTTGCTGCTTCAGTGTCTTTAGATATTTTTGTCAGATGTTACTATGGAATACTGAAGTATAATTACAAGCATTTCATAAGTGTCAAAGGCTTTTATTGACAATTACATGAAGTTGATACAAAGAGTCAATATTTGCATTGTTGACCCTTCTTTTTCAAGACCTCTGCAATCCGCCCTAGCATGCTGTCAATTAACTTCTGGGCCACATCCTGACTGATGGCAGCCCATTCTTGCATAATCAATGCTTGGAGTTTGTCAGAATTTGTGGGGTTTTGTCTGTCCACCCGCTTCTTGAGGATTGACCACAAGTTCTCAATGGTATTAAGGTCTGGGGAGTTTCCTGGCCATGGACCCAAAATATCAATGTTTTGTTCCCCGAGCCACATAGTTATCACTTTTGCCTTATGGCAAGGTGCTCCATCATGCTGGAAAAGGCATTGTTCATCACCAAACTGTTCCTGGATGGTTGGGAGAAGTTGCTCTCGGAGGATTTGTTGGTACCATTCTTTATTCATGGCTGTGTTCTTAGGCAAAATTGTGAGTGAGCCCACTCCCTTGGCTGAGAAGCAACCCCACACATGAATGGTCTCAGGATGCTTTACTGTTGGCATGACACAGGACTGATGGTAGCGCTCACCTTGTCTTCTCCGGACAAGCTTTTTTCCGGATGCCCCAAACAATCGGAAAGTAGATTCATCAGAGAAAATTACTTTACCCCAGTCCTCAGCAGTCCAATCCCTGTACCTTTTGCAGAATATCAGTCTGTCCCTGATGTTTTTCCTGGAGAGAAGTGGCTTCTTTGCTGCCCATCTTGACACCAGGCCATCCTCTAAAAGTCTTCACCTCACTGTGCATGCAGATGCACTCACACCTGCCTGCTGCCATTCCTGAGCAAGCTCCGTACTGGTGGTGCCCCGATCCCGCAGCTGAATCAACTTTAGGAGACAGTCCTGGTGCTTGATGAACTTTCTTGGGCGCCCTGTAGCCTTCTTCACAACAAATGAACCGCTCTACTTTAAGTTCTTGATGATACGATAAATGGGTGATTTAGGTGCAATCAACTGGCAGCAATATCCTTGCCTGTGAAGCCCTTTTTTGTGCAAAGCAATGATGACGGCACGTGTTTCCTGCAAAATGACCTCCAGCAGGCCACAAATGTGCATGTGTCTGCTCAAACGGTCAGAAACAGACTCCATGAGGGTGGTATGAGGGCCCGACGTCCACAGGTGGGGGTTGTGCTTACAGCCCAACACCGTGCAGGACGTTTGGCATTTGCCAGAGAACACCAAGATTGGCAAATTCGCCACTGGCGCCCTGTGCTCTTCACAGATGAAAGCAGGTTCACACTGAGCACATGTGACACGTGACAGAGTCTGGAGACGCCGTGGAGAACGTTCTGCTGCCTGCAACATCCTCCAGCATGACCGGTTTGGCGGTGGGTCAGTCATGGTGTGGGGTGGCATTTCTTTGTGGGGCCGCACAGCCCTCCATGTGCTCGCCAGAGGTAGCCTGACTGCCATTAGGTACCGAGATGAGATCCTCAGACCCCTTGTGAGACCATATGCTGACACATGCACATCTGTGGCCTGCTGGAGGTAATTTTGCAGGGCTCTGGCAGTGCTCCTCCTTGCACAAAGGCGGAGGTAGCGGTCCTGCTGCTGGGTTGTTGCCCTCCTACGGCCTCCTCCACATCTCCTGATGTACTGGCCTGTCTCCTGGTAGCGCCTCCATGCTCTGGACACTACGCTGACAGACACAGCAAACCTTCTTGCCACAGCTCGCATTGATGTGCCATCCTGGATGAGCTGCACTACCTGAGCCACTTGTGTGGGTTGTAGACTCCGTCTCATGCTACCACTAGAGTGAAAGCACCGCCAGTATTCAAAAGTGACCAAAACATCAGCCAGGAAGCATAGGAACTGAGAAGTGGTCTGTGGTCACCACCTGCAGAACCACTCCTTTATTGGGGGTGTCTTGCTAATTGCCTATAATTTCCACCTTTTGTCTATTCCATTTGCACACCAGCATGTGAAATTTATTGTCAATCAGTGTTGCTTCCTAAGTGGACAGTTTGATTTCACAGAAGTGTGATTGACTTGGAGTTACATTGTGTTGTTTAAGTGTTCCCTTTTATTTTTTTGAGCAGTGTATATATATATATACTGAGATCATGTGACACTTAGATTGCACACAGTTGAACTTTATTTAACTAATTATGTGACTTCTGAAGGTAATTGGTTGCACCAGATCTTATTTAGGGGTTTCATAGAAAAGGGGGTGAATACATATGAACGCACCACTTTTCCGTTTGATAATGTTTTTCATTTCACATCACCAATTTGGGCTATTTTGTGTATGTCCATTACATGAAATCCAAATAAAAATCAATTTAAATTATAGGTTGGAATGCAACAAAACAGGAAAAACACGAAGTGGGATGAATACGTTTGCAAGGCACTGTATACAGTACCAGTCAAGTTTGGACACACCTACTCATTCAATGGTTTCTCTTTATTTTTACATTTTCTACATTGTAGAATAATAGTGAAGACATCAAAACTATGAAATAACATATTGAATCATGTAGTAACCAAAAAAGTGTTAAACAAATCGAAATTGTAGTCACTATTGGTCATGGCACATCATCAAGGCTCCTCTAGAGATCTGCTAGATTTCCTTTCTCCTCTAATTGCGTTGTGGGTTGGGTTTTGATACAATGGTTTCTTTCCAGGATTTATGGTTACCTTGATAATCTTCTTGTGTACCTTCGACAATGATAGAACATTCCATTTATTGCAATATTTTATGGACATTATTTGATTTCCTTTCAGATAGTCGATGTCATGATACTCGTGCTTCTACAGGTAATGTTAGCAGTAAGCATTAAGCTAGATAAATGAAACAGGCTGGGATTTAAAATCTTTCATTTTCCCCCTGATTTATTATGTGGAGAGAAGGTGATTAAACTACTTCTGTTCTTCCCCAGTCCCTCTCCCTCCATCTCTCCTCCCTCTCTCCTCCATCTCTCCTCCCTCTCCTCCATCTCTCCTCCCCCTCTCCCCTTCTATCCCTCTTCCTCTCACTCTCTCCTCCCTGGTAATTAGACTCCCTCTTTCCTCCATCTCTCCTCCCTCTCTCCTCCATCTCTCCTCCCCCTCTCCCCTTCTATCCCTCTTCCTATCACTCTCTCCTCCCTGGTAATTAGACTCCCTCTTTCCTCCATCTCTCCTCCCTCTCTCCTCCATCTCTCCTCCCCCTCTCCCCTTCTATCCCTCTTCCTATCACTCTCTCCTCCCTGGTAATTAGACTCCCTCTTTCCTCCCTCTCTCCTTCTTCTCTCCTCCCTCTTCCCTCTCTAGGTTAAGTTGTTGGTACTCAAGATATCTCCTCTCTGCTGCAGAGACTACCTTCCTGTTCTGTTCCTGTTCAATAAATCACCCAGGTCCTTTTAGCCCTCACAAAGGGACTGCTGATTTGATATAATGTTTCCTGAAAGTAATTGCAGCAACCGAATCAGGTGATAGAATGCTACAGGCCTGGAGGAGAGCAGGATGGGGAGGACAGGAGGAAGTGTGTGCGTGTGTGTGTGCGTGCATTTGTGTGTCTGTGTGCATGCGCGTGCGTGTAGTAGCAAGGGAGGTAGAAACTCCCACACATGGACAGACATCTTTTTTCTCATGATGAACAGGGGCGGGCCAGCTGTTAATGATGCTGGGTCAGGGAGCAGAGCAATGTGATGCCCCATTAACTTTAAATAGATCTGCCATAGATCACACCTGATTGAGCAGTGGAGTTGATCATTCTGGACCATCTATATGTCCACATAAATGCATGGAGAAGATTATACTGTATAGATCAGACAGGATCACGTGTGTATGTCTCAACAATAATATGACTGTAATCACTAATCCTCTAATCTCTGGTGTTGACCTGTCCTTTGTGTTGTTCCTGTGTTTGTCCACCCCGGTGTGATCATGATCACATGCTGCATGTTAATCTGTAATCCAGTCACACTACCTCGCTGGGCTCTGCTGTTTCTCAGTGCTGGGGTTATGCACAATGCTCTGTTTAAACGTGCATCAACATTTCACTGTCGTCCCTACTTTCCCGTTCAGTGCACACATTGTTGCTCTAGCCCTGCGCAAACCCGTCTGATTCAACCACTCAACTCATCATCTAGCCCTTTGATCATGTGTGCGTGTGCAGGGCTGGAACAAAACTGTGTTGAGAAACTGTGACCCCCCCCCCCCCCCCCCCTGACAGCAGATGTGTAGTCCAAGCCAAGAGGATCAGGTGTCTGGATGATGTAGTGATGATCAGCAAGGAGGAGAGGGAAGGTTTGGCTGCAGGAAGCAGGAAGCAGGAGGTGGGTTGTGGCTTGTTTTAAAGGGCAAACCAGTGTGTAACTGGGCTCTCAGATATGTGCTCTGTTCACAGTAGCATCATGGCCTAGTTTACACACATTCATCAAAGCTGTTGTTTAAAAGACTGTTTCCTTTCTGGTGTTACATGGCTAGTACGCTGGGACTACACCATATATGTGTTTTGGTGTGTGTATGACGTTGACGTCCTGCTGATTAGAGTATAGACCATGACAGCTACAAAAGGGGTTTAATTTGTGGGTTTTGCCTGGTGCATTTACTCGCACAAGGCTGTTCTGCCAGTTATGCAAATGAATGAATTCATTTACATTATATTGGAATGAGGAAGTGGTTCTAGTCCCCAGAGCATCAGAGCAGCTGTGGTGTCCTACTATTCACACTACTACACAGTCTGGCAGACACACTGTGTGTGTGTGTGTATGTGTGTGTGTTGCTCACAGTGTTGTTCATTAGCGATGTTCAGCCGATTAATCAGGAGCAATAAACCCATTTCTATATCTAATCTCTCTCTCTCCCTCGCTCTCTTTCCTCCTCTCCCTCGCTCTCTTTCCTCCTCTTCCTCGCTCTCTTCCCCCTCTCTCTCGCTCTCTTTCACCCTCTCCTTGACTCTCTCTTTCCCCCTCTCCTTGACTCTCTTTCCCCCTCTCCTTGACTCTTTCCACCTCTCCCTTGCTCTCTTTCTCCCTCTCCCTCATTCTCTTTCTCCCTCTCCCTGACTCTCTTTCCCCCTCTCCCTCGCTCTCTTTCCCCCTCTACTTGACTCTTTCCCCCTCTACTTGACTCTTTCCCTCTCTCCCTGACTCTCTTTCCTCTCCTCTCTCTTATTCTCTTTCCTTCTCTCTGCCTCTCCATCTCTATATCCCTCTCTTACTTAGTCAAGGGAGAGTGGTCAGGGTCGGGCATGTGGATGTGGTGCTGTGGGATTATTAAGATACTCTTTTGAAGAGGTAGGGCTTCAGATATTTTCGGAAGGTGGGCAGGGACAACGTTCACTCTAAACTGTGCACCTCCTCCAGGACTGCCGCACAGTAGAAATGCCATGCCGCGCAGAGACAGAAGAGATTGAACTTGAATGAGTTCGCCCCATTAGTTTGCACTATATAGATCAACCAGTGGCGATTTGATTTACAATTCCGAGTTGGATGACCGTTCAAAACGTATTTCCCTGTCGGAGCTAGTTTTTCCAGGAATTTCCTGTCTTGAACTCACTGAAGTCAAGTTTTCGCAGTTCTGAGTTAACAGTTGTGTTGACAGCATGGCCAATGTTGAATGTTTATCATTTTAAACTTAATCCCAGATTTGGGACCATGCAGCCACTCCACTGAATAGCAGGCTAGTGAATGCTTTGCAATGCTTGCAGTTAGCCACTTTCACTGACTATTTCCAAACCACTCATTGTTGAATTTGCAATTGCCAACTTGTTGTGTAATGTTTATGGGCGATGAGCACCTATACGTTTTATCTATAATTTATTATCATTATTTATCTTCATATGACAAGGATTAAAAATGATTTGCCAGTAAATTTGTCGACTTGATTCATGATGACTGCTAGCTACGATTTTGTAAGTATGATGTTTTACATGATCAGTCCAATCAAAGCTACTGTAGATATAATAGAATTTGACAATTTTATCTGTGACCAATGATCTTTAGCTTTCTTGGATGGGCACTTCTAGTGTAACTCTATGGCAGCAACCAAGGGGCTTGAATTTTCAAGGTCTAACCTTAGACTTGGTGGTGACATAGTGAGAACACTGAGCTAATCATGGTGCAACTATAGAACATTACCAACACCTACGCTCCGTATTTTCCCGCTGGCTGCACCACCACCATAGAAAGCACTGAGCTAGGCTGAAACACCTGCATTTTGGAGCTGCCTTACTCAAGAAAGTAAAAAAGAGGACATGTTTGTGTGCAGCTTTATTAATTCAATGTTTGTTTGAGCCCAGGTGTGTCCCATTTTGCTGATAACCGTCCTGGCTCCGCCCATCGACATCCTATTAAGGAAAACAAGAGCAAAGAGAAGGAATTCGGCAGACAGAGTGGGTGGGTCGTCCCATATCATAGAAATCAAAAGCTATTTCCATGTGAAAATGTTATGGGATTTGCTCCATTGGTTTTGTTGGTAGGCCTACATTATGCTCAAATAGCCACAATAGCCTATTGGCTACTGTCTAAAACTGTAAAGCCTCAGTCTTCACTGTAAACGCGTGCCAGAAGTTGCACAAAATTCTCACAGCGTTCAAGTTTCTGCTCACAAGACCTACAATTTGCTCAGTGCCCCACAATTGCTGAGGTAACATTGGGCAAGGACTCTGCTGTCCTAGCTTCAGGGGGAAGCTGGTTTCTCCATAGTGGTGTCAGGACAGTGAAGCGCTTGGACTGGGCTGAGCGGGAGCCTGGCCTTTCTAGTCGTGACATTTTGTCAGGTCTCGAAGAGGGAGAGAAGAGCCCTGGGTTTACCCCCTCAGACTACTGGAGTGACTGTGTTAGATCACACTCCTGCAGAGTACTGAACAGTACTGTACATGTCACAGTGTCAGAAAGACAGAGAGAGGCTTAAGTACTTTACACACTATCAGGCTGACCTGATCCGTTCTGCTCTAGCCCTGGGTTGTGTCCCAAATGACATCCTATTCCCTATGTAGTGCAGTATAAAGGGAATATGGTACCATTTCTGGAAACAACCCTGGTCTTGTGCTGTTCTATTATCACTGTGACTTGGTGTAGACCTTTTCTGATCTTTGAGCGACTCGTCAAATTATTTTCCAGAAGGTTTGCTGCTGCATGGCTGCTGTACTCATTCTCTGCTGCACCAATGGAAGAACTGAACGTCAAAGTCCACCAGCTTTTATTTTTATTAAGGATGACAAGGAAACAGAAACAACACACCAGCATTTTTTGTCTACTTCCGCTGATGTACTCTGATGCTGGATACAGCAGTATAGCCTGAGCCTTCACAATGGGATGTCTCTTAGTATGGAGCAGCTGTGTATTCTTTTGGAGCAGCTGTGTATTTATTTTATTATTGATCTTGACATAATGCACGGATATTCCTCCTCCTTCTCTCCTCTGTTCATTCTCACCAACAGCTGAAAATAGGAATTAACTTCTATTTTTTTTTACCCGATTTGCTGTCCACTGTTTAGACTGGAAACCTACAGAAGATTACGTTTCTAGTCCAACCTACTGCCGTCACCATGGTGACCAGGAGTCTCTCCCTCTATCTCCCACCCCCTCTCTCTCTCTTTCTCTGGTTCGTAATCCTGCCAAGATGCAGTCAGGAGAAAGGAACTTCATCACTGATCAGGATGTTAAGTGTAACAGAGATCAATGGTGAGGATTTTAATACACAGAAAGATGGAGCGAATAGAGTGAAGGAGAGGTTGGGAGAGGTAGAGACTGAGCGTGAGAGGGGATAGGGAGAGAGGGACAGGTTGTAGTGAGAGAAAGTGAGTGGCCTGTAGAGTTAAAATGAAACGTGTATAATTTCTGTCACTGCCCATATGGAATGTTGTTGTTTTTCTCATCGCATATTATGTTAAGCTAAGCTGCCATCTATAGCTATATGTAGCCTGTTGCTTCCAGTAATCCTTAACAGATACTGTAATCTTAGATGGTGGACGAGGTACATTGTTATGTGTAACCAGACTGTATGTTTCCAATATAGATTCTGCTCATTATACATTCTGCTCATTATACATTCTGCTCATTCTTAATGCAGCTACTCACACAGAGACATCTGGTGCCTGGGTGATTGTGGGACCTAATCAAGAATCTGATTTGAAGATGGTTTTTAATCCAAAAGAGATTGTAAATGAAAGTGTTATTCTGCTAATAGAAGCAGTGGCACTGCTGTGCATACTAAACATTTCAGGTTAAAAAGTAGTTATTCTGTCTTTCATCCAACCAGCAGATCGTGATCAATTAAAGATACCCCATCACACTGTAAAAAAAGGCTTTGCACTGCACAACGTGTTATTTTCAACTTCAAGATTTTGTTGATGATTAGACTCCCTGTATCCTTGTTCTCTGCTCTCTCCTCTCTGCTGTCCTCTCACTGGTTTATAGGAGCACCCTAATTCCATTTTTGATGTCCCAAATGGCTCTGGTCAAAAGTAGTGCACTATATATGGAATAGGGTGCTATTTAGGACACATCCCTGGAGTTTAGAATGCAGACATTCAGCTCTACTGCTGTACAGTACATCCAATGTACATCATGTTAACTCTCCTTGCCTCTGGCATACCTCAGGCTTACACAATGTACCTACATTTCTGAATCTGCTGAGTCTTTGACAACCCTTAAGTTCTTCTTACGTATAGTTTAAACAAACTTTCAAGCTAAAGGTATACAAGGATACCTGTATACATTTTCTTCCATTAAGTTCTTAGCATTGATTATGCTGTAGCATGGTTGAGCCAGTTGAAGTGGTTAAAGTGGTGTGTGTAATGACTGGTATAATTACTCTAACAGTCTGACTGGCTATGTGAGTGAGAGGCTGAAAGCTTCTAAGGCTACGTTTAGACAGGCGTCCCAATTCTGATCTTTTTCCACTAATTGTTATTTTGACCAATCACAACAGATCTTTTCACATCAGATCTTTTTCAGAGCTGATCTGATTGGTCGAAAGACCAATTAATGAAAAAAGATCTGAATTGGGCTGCCTGTTTAAACGCAGCCTAAATGGCTAATCTGTGTCCATATTTACGTTACAAATACCACTCTATTCCCTATTTAGTGCACTACTTTTGACTAGAGACTTTTAACCAGAGCACTAAATAGGGAATAGGGTGTCATTGGGGACGCATCCCATGTCTTAATCTATACCTCTCCTCCTCCTCTCTGAGCACAATGGCTGCAGATTACTAGGATGTAAAACTGTAATTAGTCTGCTGCTTACTGTCTGTGAATGGAGGGAGGGATGGAGAGGTACTGTAGGAGAGAGAGATGCAGGGCTCTTTGTCTCTATCTCTCTCTATACCATGGCCTACTAGCCTGCCAATCTATTTGCAGTAAAAATGTTGAGGTTGTTTGCTCAACCCACAATGTAATGGAGAAGCTTGTTCTTAGTCAGAATCCTGGTTCTCTGGTGTAGAGAAGAAAGTAAATAAACATGATTGAGCCGGTCCTGTTTTTATCCTAACTTCAACTGCACACAGTCTGCTCTGAAAATCAATTCCTCTCATTGAAAAGAAAGTTTTTGTCAAGATGTTAAATTCCACAGGAATACTTTCCCTGGGCCCTGTACTCTAGTACCAGACAGGTACACATTGGTGCCTTTTATAATAAAAATAATTACTACTGGTATCACGACTCAGGATATGACCCAGATGCGGACACGGGAGGCAGATAGTACAGTTCTCAAATGATTTATTGAAAACAGGCTCAGGGTCAGGGCAGGGAAAACTAGGAAAACAGACTTGAGAAAAAGGAAGACGGGGAAGCACGCTGGTAAGAAAAGACGAACTGGCAACAGACAAACCGAGAACACCGGTATAAATACACAAGGGATAATGTGAAGGTGGGCGACAGCTGGAGGGGGATGGAGACAAGCACAAAGACAGGTGAAACAGATCAGGGTGTGACAACTGGAGCTGAGTTCTACCTAAATAGAATGAGGGATAAATAAATGAAAAGACAAAGCAGAGTAGCGAGGATAATACAGGGGTGAGGAGAAGGATAGAAGAAGAGGAGAAGAGAAGATGGTGGGGTAGGGAGATGAGAGGACATGTGCATTTTGTTGGACCCAGGTAGTCTGTTCAGTGTGCAACAGTGTGAACACGGTCTATATTTAGCAAGGGTTTGTTACTGTAAGCTCTGCTTTATAGAGGTCGGTTTTCTGAACAGCTTGGCCATTGAACCACATCAGATTGCTTATTACCCTCCCCCTCTCTCTTGCACGGGCTTTCGCTCTCTCTCTCTCTCTCTCTTTCGTTAGATCTGCTATTAGTTCTTACCTTATTTCCTGCAGGCTTTGTCCTGTCAGTCCCAGTGATGGTACCTGGAGAGTTTCTGACCCTATTTTCTGCATGGCTGCTTCCATGCCCACCAGTCATGATGCAGCCTCTGTGTGTTCTCTGTGTGTTCTCTGTGTGTTCTTTGTGTGTTCGCGCTACTAGAGGCGACCAATTAATTGCCTGTTGAGCTTCAAGAATAGAAATATGGATTGTTGGTTGATCGGTAAGCCCTTTCCCTTCCACTTTCCAACCAACATGGGATTTTACATTACAACCCTTCGTATTTCTGAGCCTTTTGTAATACAATCACTGTCTCGTAGAGGAAAAGGCCTCCTCTCTCTTACTGAACTGGCAATCATGTCTGTTAATCTCATACTACCTCTCCATCCCTTCCCTTCCCTCCTCTCCCTCCCCTCCCTACATCTCTCCTCTCCAGCTGGTGGGGGGTGAGTTTGACCTGGAGCAGAACTTCATCATAGCGGCGGCAGAGAGCCTGGGCTGTATGGTGGAGCTGTTGGAGCACTGTGATGTGACCTGCCAGGCTGAGGTGTGGTCCATGTTCACAGCCATCCTCAAGAAGAGTGTCCGTAACCTCCAGACCAGCACTGAGGTGGGCCTCATAGAGCAGGTGCTGCTGAAGATGAGCTCCGTTGACGACATGATCGCAGGTAAAGGAACACACGCCCGCATGCACACAAATACACACACACATACACAAAAAATAGTCCATAGAGCTTGTTCCATGGCCAGGTGCCTATAGTAAGCCTGCAGTACAGTACACTACAGTACCCACTGCAGCGTGCTAGGTGGATGGATGTGGATTAAGTTAATATTTTAAGCATATTGAAATTCCTCTGGCTTAAAGGAGAGGAAAGATTGAAAAGAGAAAATATCATTAGTCACAGTGTGTTTTATAATGAGACTGAATTTAATTTCAGATGGCAAACTAAAGGCTTGGCACTTTTCAACTCTTTTTAATTCTATTGTGAAATATGAGGGCATGTTTCTATTGTGGATTTTTTACAGTAAATAATTAACCCCTATCTGCCAGTGAGGAAATTGAAGTACCAACTCAACACTACTGTGTGTGTGTGTGTCTGTCTGTAGACCTGCTGGTGGATATGTTTGGAGTGCTGGCCAGCTACAGCATCACAGTGAAGGAGCTCAAACTGCTGTTCAGTATGCTGAGGGGAGACCGAGGACTCTGGGTAAGTTGTAGGAGTAGAGGACTCTGGGTAAGTCATGGGAGGAGAAGGAGAGGTTACAAGTTGGGGTTATAATCATCTGTTGTATGTGATGAACATGGCTCATATACAATATTCTCTCCATCTCATCCCTATATCACCTCTTTCTCTCTTTCCTCATCTCTTCCCTCGTTTCTTCTCTCTTCCCTTTATGTCCCTTCATGTCCCCACTTTGTCTCTTCCCTCCATCTCTTTGCTCTCTTCTCCATCTTTCCTCTTCCCTTTCTCCTCCCTCTTTCTCTTCTCTCTCTATTCTCGCCATCTCTTCTCTCTCTCGTCTCGCAATCTCTTCTCTCTCTCCTCCCTCCATCTCTTCTCCTCTCTCCTACCACCATCTCTCCACTTCAGCCGAGGCATGCAGTGAAGCTGCTGTCTGTTCTGAACCAGATGCCTCAGAGACACGGTCCAGACACTTTCTTCAACTTCCCCGGACGCAGTGCTGCGGTAAGACTTTACACGCTGGGCTGGGCTGGGCTGGGCTGGGCTAGGCTGGGCTGGGCTAGCCTGGTGATGTGGACATTCCCTCTTATTATACACTGAAAATAAATTATGTTTTTGTTTGTGTGATTAGTGAATAAAGTTATACATCAACTGTACGTATCTGTCACTGTTCTATAATACGAGAAATCAGCTGTTCGAGTTGCCAAACGTCAGCCTCGAAACCTTAATGACTTGGAGAAGATCTGCAAAGAGGAGTGGGACAAAATCCCTCCTGAGATGTGTGCAAACCTGGTGGCCAACTACAAGAAACGTCTGACCTCTGTGATTGCCAACAAGGGTTTTGCCACCAAGTACTAAGTCATGTTTTGCAGAGGGGTCAAATACTTATTTCCCTCATTAAAATGCAAATCAATTTATAACATTTTTGACATGCGTTTTTCTGGATTTTTGTTGTTGTTATTCTGTCTCTCACTGTTCAAATAAACCTACCATTAAAATTATAGACTGATCATTTCTTTGTCAGTGGGCAAACGTACAAAATCAGCAGGGGATCAAATATTTTTTTCCCTCACTGTATATTACACCATTTTAAAGATACACTTGTTGTAAATCCAGCCAGAGTGTCCGATTTCAAATAGGCTTTACGACGAAAGCAAACCAAACAATTATGTTAAGTGAGTGCCTATTCACAGAAAAACTCAGCCATTTTTCCAGCCAATGAGAGGAGTCACAAAAAGCAGAAATATAGATAAAATTAATCACTAACCTTTGATGATCTTCATCAGATGACACTCATAGGACTTCATGTTACACAGTACATGTATGTATGTTTTGTTCGGTAAAGTTCATATTTATTTCCAAAAATCTCAGTTTACATTGGCGCGTTACGTTCAGTAGTTCCAAAACATCCAGTGATTTTAAAGAGAGCCACATCAATTTACAGAAATAGTCATAATAAATTTATGAAAATACAAGTGTTACACATTGAATTTTAGATCCACTTCTCCTTAATGCAACCGCTGTGTCAGATTTCAAAAAAACTTTATGGAAAAGCAAACCTTGCAATAATCTGAGTACGGCGCTCAGACGACAAAACACAGAGTGTTTTCTATCTAAATCTACTAATAATATGCATATCCTAGGATCTGGGCCTGAGTAGCAGGCAGTTTACTCTGGGCTTGCTTTTCATCCGGATGTCAAAATACTGCCCCCTACCACAAAGAAGTTAATCCAAGATGGCGTAGCATCTTGCCTTATTGCCTTACCTCCCTTTTTCTACTGTATTATTGACTGTATGTTTGTTTATTTCATGTGTAACTCTGTTGTTGTATGTGTCGAACTGCTTTGCTTTATCTTGGCCAGGTCGCAGTTGTAAATGAGAACTAGCATACCTGGTTAAATAAAGGTAAAATAAAAAAATATGGTAAAGCAGTCTGGTGCCTGACTGCACTGTCAATGGCGTGGTATGCACCCATTGGCTGATGCATGCAATGTCTAAGCAGGGGAACGGCTCCTAAATCTGCAAAAGAGTAATTCGTCTCCATCCAGTGTTTGTCTTCATAGAGTCATCCATCCACCATCTAAAGAACCATCACACGACAGCAGTATGTTTGTTACTTTATTTGTTTTAGAGATAACGCTTCCTCTGGAGTCTATGATAAGTCTCTTTCTTTCTTTCTTTCTCCAGGCCATAGCTCTGCCTCCCATTGCCAAGTGGCCTTACCAGAACGGCTTCACTCTCAACACCTGGTTCAGGATGGACCCTCTAAACAACATCAATGTAGACAAAGACAAACCATATCTCTACTGGTGAGTAGTACATATAAACCATATCTCTACTGGTGAGTAGTACATATAAACCATATCTCTACTGGTGAGTAGTACATATAAACCATATCTCTACTGGTGAGTAGTACATATAAACCATATCTCTACTGGTGAGTAGTACATATAAACCATATCTCTACTGGTGAGTAGTAGACATATAAACCATATCTCTACTGGTGAGTAGTACATATAAACCATATCTCTACTGGTGAGTAGTACATATAAACCATATCTCTACTGGTGAGTAGTACATATAAACCATATCTCTACTGGTGAGTAGTACATATAAACCATATCTCTACTGGTGAGTAGTACATATAAACCATATCTCTACTGGTGAGTAGTAGACATATAAACCATATCTCTACTGGTGAGTAGTACATATAAACCATATCTCTACTGGTGAGTAGTACATATAAACCATATCTCTACTGGTGAGTAGTACATATAAACCATATCTCTACTGGTGAGTAGTACATATAAACCATATCTCTACTGGTGAGTAGTACATATAAACCATATCTCTACTGGTGAGTAGTACATATAAACCATATCTCTACTGGTGAGTAGTACATATAAACCATATCTCTACTGGTGAGTAGTACATATAAACCATATCTCTACTGGTGAGTAGTACATATAAACCATATCTCTACTGGTGAGTAGTACATATAAACCATATCTCTACTGGTGAGTAGTACATATAAACCATATCTCTACTGGTGAGTAGTACATATAAACCATATCTCTACTGGTGAGTAGTACATATAAACCATATCTCTACTGGTGAGTAGTACATATAAACCATATCTCTACTGGTGAGTAGTAGACATATAAACCATATCTCTACTGGTGAGTAGTAGACATATAAACCATATCTCTACTGGTGAGTAGTAGACATATAAACCATATCTCTACTGGTGAGTAGTAGACATATAAACCATATCTCTACTGGTGAGTAGTACATATAAACCATATCTCTACTGGTGAGTAGTACATATAAACCATATCTCTACTGGTGAGTAGTACATATAAACCATATCTCTACTGGTGAGTAGTACATATAAACCATATCTCTACTGGTGAGTAGTAGACATATAAACCATATCTCTACTGGTGAGTAGTAGACATATAAACCATATCTCTACTGGTGAGTAGTAGACATATAAACCATATCTCTACTGGTGAGTAGTAGACATATAAACCATATCTCTACTGGTGAGTAGTAGACATATAAACCATATCTCTACTGGTGAGTAGTAGACATATAAACCATATCTCTACTGGTGAGTAGTAGACATATAAACCATATCTCTACTGGTGAGTAGTAAACATATAAACCATATCTCTACTGGTGAGTAGTAGACATATAAACCATATCTCTACTGGTGAGTAGTACATATAAACCATATCTCTACTGGTGAGTAGTACATATAAACCATATCTCTACTGGTGAGTAGTACATATAAACCATATCTCTACTGGTGAGTAGTACATATAAACCATATCTCTACTGGTGAGTAGTACATATAAACCATATCTCTACTGTTGAGTAGTAGACATATAAACCATATCTCTACTGGTGAGTAGTAAACATATAAACCATATCTCTACTGGTGAGTAGTACATATAAACCATATCTCTACTGGTGAGTAGTACATATAAACCATATCTCTACTGGTGAGTAGTAAACATATAAACCATATCTACTGGTGAGTAGTACATATAAACCATATCTCTACTGGTGAGTAGTAAACATATAAACCATATCTCTACTGGTGAGTAGTACATATAAACCATATCTCTACTGGTGAGTAGTAGACATATAAACCATATCTACTGGTGAGTAGTAGACATATAAACCATATCTCTACTGGTGAGTAGTAAACATATAAACCATATCTACTGGTGAGTAGTAAACATATAAACCATATCTCTACTGGTGAGTAGTACATATAAACCATATCTCTACTGGTGAGTAGTACATATAAACCATATCTCTACTGGTGAGTAGTAGACATATAAACCATATCTCTACTGGTGAGTAGTAAACATATAAACCATATCTCTACTGGTGAGTAGTAGACATATAAACCATATCTCTACTGGTGAGTAGTAGACATATAAACCATATCTCTACTGGTGAGTAGTAAACATATAAACCATATCTCTACTGGTGAGTAGTACATATAAACCATATCTCTACTGGTGAGTAGTACATATAAACCATATCTCTACTGGTGAGTAGTACATATAAACCATATCTCTACTGGTGAGTAGTAAACATATAAACCATATCTCTACTGGTGAGTAGTACATATAAACCATATCTCTACTGGTGAGTAGTAGACATATAAACCATATCTCTACTGGTGAGTAGTAAACATATAAACCATATCTCTACTGGTGAGTAGTACATATAAACCATATCTCTACTGGTGAGTAGTACATATAAACCATATCTCTACTGGTGAGTAGTACATATAAACCATATCTCTACTGGTGAGTAGTACATATAAACCATATCTCTACTGGTGAGTAGTACATATAAACCATATCTCTACTGGTGAGTAGTACATATAAACCATATCTCTACTGGTGAGTAGTAGACATATAAACCATATCTCTACTGGTGAGTAGTACATATAAACCATATCTCTACTGGTGAGTAGTAGACATATAAACCATATCTACTGGTGAGTAGTACATATAAACCATATCTCTACTGGTGAGTAGTAAACATATAAACCATATCTCTACTGGTGAGTAGTACATATAAACCATATCTCTACTGGTGAGTAGTACATATAAACCATATCTCTACTGGTGAGTAGTAGACATATAAACCATATCTCTACTGGTGAGTAGTACATATAAACCATATCTCTACTGGTGAGTAGTACATATAAACCATATCTCTACTGGTGAGTAGTACATATAAACCATATCTCTACTGGTGAGTAGTAGACATATAAACCATATCTCTACTGGTGAGTAGTAGACATATAAACCATATCTCTACTGGTGAGTAGTAGACATATAAACCATATCTCTACTGGTGAGTAGTAGACATATAAACCATATCTCTACTGATCAGTATCATTAGCAAAGCCAACCTGGTTGAAACCTCTGAGATCTAAGCTGTTGTCCTTTTCACCAGTACCCAAACAGTCCCCCCACCTGTTGCACTGACCTAGTGGGCAAAAACTGGTTCAATCGACATTGTTTGTACATCATTTCAACAAAACAATTCAAAGTGATGACGTTGAATCAACATGGAAAACTGATTGGATTTGCAAAAAGTAATTAACGTATATATTTTTTCCACCCAACTTTTAACCTAAATCCAAAGATTTTTTGTTGTTGTTGAATTCAGTTAGTTGACCACTCAAATGTAAATCAAAACTAGACGTTGAACTGACGTCTGCCCAGTGGGGACCCAGTAACTTTTAGTGTTTGACCTCTGACCTTCCCTCTAACTCAGTAAACAGATTATGACCACAAGTTGTATTTAATTTCATCCACTTTTCAAGGTTTCAAGTTTATAAGCAGCTCTGTCTGAAGACTCCATTCCTCCTGATGATGTAGTGCAGTATAAAGGAGTAATGAGTTCTGATTAGGGTGATTAAAACCAGCCCAGGTCTGAACTGTGGAGGCTGGTACAAGCTTGTGTGTGTGTGTACAGGCTGGGATCAGAGGCAGGCTGCAGAGGGAGGTACAGAGACAGGGTATATGGGCTGTAAGGGGGAGGTACAATGGTAACGACTATTAATGTAAACTCTAATGTCTGGCCACCACAGCCCACGTCTGGTGGTGCATTGTGGGTAATTAACAGAGAGATCAATAGCCTCAAGAGAAGAGTTTATCAACCACTACTCCAGATAGATAGGGAGAGGAGTCCCTAGAGAGGAGGGGAGAGGAGGGGACTGGAGAGGAGTATAAGGAGGGGAGGGATGAGATGAAAGGGAGAGGAGAGTAGTGGAGAGGAACAGCCTGGAACAATGAGAGAGGGAGTGGGAGAGAATGTGAGAGGGAGAGAATGTGAGAGGGAGAGAATGTGAGAGGTGTAACGGGTGCTCTCCTCCTCTTCGTCTGAAGAGGAGAAGCGAGAAGGGTCGGACCAATACGCAGCGTTGTAATCCATAATGATTTATTAACAGAACGAATGAAACACGATAACACTTGAAAAGATTACAAAATAACAAAACGACGTAGACTGACCTAAAACATGTGAACTTACATAAACACGAAGAACGCACAAACAGGTACAGACTACAAACACGAACGACAACCGAAACAGTCCCGTGTGGTGCGACATACACAGACACAGGAGACAACCACCCACAACAATCAATGTGAAAACACCTACCTTAATATGGCTCTCAGAGGAAATGAAAACCACCTGCCTCTAATTGAGAACCATATCAGGTCACCCATTAACAAACATAGAAACACATAACATAGACTACCCACCCAAACTCACGCCCTGACCGTCAAACACATACAAAATAACAGAAAACCGGTCAGGAACGTGACAAGAGGGAGTGGGAGAGAATGTGAGAGGGAGTGGGAGAGAGAGGGCGAGGTAAAGAGAGGAATGACCAGAGTGGAAAAGTTATCATTTAATTAGTCAGAAACAGACACAATAGTTACTATCATTATCCTTCTGCTGTGGATTGTGTTTGGTTGACATAAACCTGATAGATACATGATAATCATTACTTCAGTGAGAGAAATGCATTATTTTTCCTGAGTATCTACAATGTGAAACTTCAAGTCGAGGGAGCCAATCTGAAATTAGAAATGTAATGTTCGCACCTCGTAATTTTGATACTGTTTCTTTTACAGCTTTCGCACCAGTAAAGGAATCGGCTACTCTGCACATTTCGTGGGCAACTGTCTGATCGTGACGTCGCTGAAGTCTAAAGGCAAAGGCTTCCAGCACTGTGTCAAATATGACTTTCAACCTAGGAAGGTAAGAGATGCTTTAAATCAAATTCTATTGGTCACATACACATGGTTAGCAGATGGTATTGCGAGTGTAGCGAAATGCTTGTGCTTCTAGTTCCGCCAGTGTAGCATTATCAACATGTAATCTAACAATTCCACAACAACTACCTAATACACACAAATCTAAGTAAAGGGATGGAAAAATAATATGTACATGTAAATATATGGATGAGCAATGACCGAGTGGTATATGCAAGATGCAATAGATGTTATAGAATACAGTATATACATGAGATGAGTAATGCAAGTTATGTAAACATCATTATTAAAGTGGCATTAATAAAGTGACTAGTGATCCATTTGTTAGTGGCCAATGATTTAAAGTCTGTATGTAGGCAGCAGCCTCTCTGTGTCAGTGATGGAAGAGATAGAAGGTGTTTTTCAGTCTCTTGGTCCCAGCTTTGATGCACCTGTACTGACCTCGCCTTCTGGATGATAGCGGGGTAAACAGGCAGTGGCTCGGGTGGTTGTTGTCCTTGATTATCTTTTTGACCTTCCTGAGACATTGGATGCTGTAGGCATCTTGGAGGGCAGGTAGTTTGCCCCCAGTGATGCGTTGGGCAGACCGTACCACCCTCTGGAGAGCCCTGCGGTTGTGGGCGGTGCAGTTGCCGTTCCAGGCGGTTATACAGCCCGACAGGATGCTCTAAATTGTGCATCTGTAAAAGTTCTTGAGGGTTTTAGGTGACAAGCCATATTTCTTCAGCCTCCTGCTTTGATGGATGTCACTGTGCTTGCTTAATTGTACCATCTGAAACCGATACCAGAACCAGAGACCTCTGCCTTGCAAACAGACGTGACTGCCCTCCTGAAACGTTCTTAGCCCCTTGTGCCACCGAAAAGCTAGCAGTTCAGCCATGCAAGTGGAAACTACAAGGGTGACCAGGTTTCATCTGTTACCCTGCTAGTGATCAATGAGCAATGGTCAGTGTGCTTATACCAGTCTACAGGTCACATAGCTGATGATCAGTAGAGTGCTTATGTAGCAGTGCGCAGGTCCCATATGTGAGTGATGGTGTGTTGAGGTGCTGCTCTATAGGACTGTATTGATCTGGTCAGTATGTTATGAATGAGGCCTGACCACCAGCTTGTTGCCATGTGGGTACGATCAGGAACATCCCTTAATGATCTCTGTGGTCATATGTATCAAGCGTTTTAGGCTGTGTTTACACAGCCACCCTACCCAAATCAGATTTTCTTTCTGTATCCAATCTTTTTTTCTGACTGTCCACACTCAATGTGACCCATATCAGATTTGCGCATTCACACCGATGTAGCCTCTGAAGTAGCACACAGATTTAATGCTCATTTCCTGTCACTGTTCATTTACATGTAGGGGTGGTGGTCATGGTTCAGCAGGTCTTGTGCAAAAAACCCACCGCAGAGCAAAAAAATATCTGATCTGACTCTCCTCAGACCAGAGAGAGAGAACATCATTACCTGTTCTGTTTAACACTCCCGCAGGGACCTCCTCACAGGAGCAGCTGGGCGTACAGTGAGATGAGATGAGGGAGTGTAATGTATCTTGGGATGTCTGACACCCTACCTGTCTCTGTCCCAGTAGAGATAACAGGCTGGTTCAAGGCTCAAGGCTTCTGTCAGACAATTACAGCCTTCGGTTAAATAGCTGTCAGTAACCATGGTGTTTCTGACATGACACCTTATTCTATACATAGTGCACTACTACAGTATGTACGGCATTATGTTCCCCCTCTCGTCCTCTCCTCTCTGCACAAGGTCAACGTTTCTAGTAGTGAAGTCATCAGTGATCATTAAAGTAGAGACTTTGATCTAAAGATATCCTCAAATCAATGATCTGCTCTCCTGGTGATTAAAAGTGATCTTAAAGGGGGTATTGCCTCTTAATTGTCAACTAGTGTAATCTGATCCACTCTGCCATAGTCATGTTAATGATGTGTTTAAATCCTGTTGGTCTGCAGTAGATCAACATAGTGAGGGTTGCAGCTGTAACTGCTTCATTTAAAGCCTTACATTGAGATGATACGTGTACAGGTTAGATTTTTGTATGTATCAGAGAAACACGTATGGTCTGGAATACTGTGTTGTCTATACCATGCAGAATGTATGGGTAACTGTATGGTCTGGAATACTGTGTTGTCTATACCATGCAGAATGTTTGGGTAACTGTATGGTCTGGAATACTGTGTTGTCTATACCATGCAGAATGTATGGGTAACTGTATGGTCTGGAATACTGTGTTGTCTATACCATGCAGAATGTATGGGTAACTGTATGGTTTGTAATACTGTGTTGTCTATACCATGCAGAATGTATGGGTAACTGTATGGTTTGTAATACTGTGTTGTCTATACCATGCAGAATGTATGGGTAACTGTATGGTTTGTAATACTGTGTTGTCTATACCATGCAGAATGTATGGGTAACTGTATGGTTTGTAATACTGTGTTGTCTATACCATGCAGAATGTATGGGTAACTGTATGGTCTGGAATACTGTGTTGTCTATACCATGCAGAATGTATGGGTAACTGTATGGTTTGTAATACTGTGTTATCTATGCTATGCAGTAGGCCTGTGTATTAATGCTATTGTATCTGCAATATGTATGAGATCAGAGCTACTGAATCACATGATCCTATTTGGTCTCTAGATGATCTGGGTGACTGCAATGCAAACACTATAGGTAGTGTTTAAAACCCTGTTCATACAGTGGGATTGAATGGGTTGTAGTTTCTAGTGCATCCTCACTCACTCACTCACTCACTCACTCACTCACTCACTCACTCACTCACTCACTCACTCTCCTCTGTGTTTCAGTGGTACATGATCAGCATCGTCCATATCTACAACCGCTGGAGGAACAGTGAGATCCGTTGCTATGTCAACGGTCAGCTGGTCTCCTATGGCGACATGGCCTGGCACGTCAACACCAACGATGTGAGAATGAGCCTCATTGCTGGTTGATTGATGCTTGATTGATTGATTGACTGATTGACTGACTCTCCTGTCACTGTTCCTTCCTGTAGTGAGCCCTCTGCAAGGTCGTGTTCAGTAAGGCACACAGGCACATTTTGAACAGTTGTGAGAAAAAAAATGATTGGACAAGTGGAGCAATTACCTGTTTCATTCTGTTTTCTTCCCCACTTCCCCACTGAGCTGCATTTTCAAAGCTCCTATTTGCATAACCATTTCAGGGAGATGTTTGAAGAGAGGAAGATGGTAGAAGAAGAGACAGGAAGGGAGGACCACAAAGGCTGCTATCTACACAGTTAGGGAGGGATGGGGTGTGCGTGGTGTATATTATTCTAACACACTTCTACAAGGCAGGGGTTACAGGTATAGGTTTACAAGGACAGACACACACACACACACACACACAGCTCTGGTGAAAGGTAGTGCAATAAATAGGGAATAGAGTGCCATTTAGGATGCAGACCTAAGTGTCTGTCAGCCTTCCCTCCTCTCTGAGTGACAATCTATTAGAGGCCCTGTGAATCATGCACTCTCATAATTATCCTATTTGCCCATTCTAAAGCTGTCATTTTTTGGGGGTCTGTTAATTGCTCTGCTACTCAGCTGTGTTTGAAGTTTGGATGATGCTTCCCCTGTCCGAGTCTGCTGGATGTGTTAAAGGACATGGCCCAATCCTCTCGTCTCTGACTCAGTGTCCATATAATGGCCCTAACCATTTCCCAGAGACAGATACAGTACCAGTCATTGTCCTGTTGAAAAACAAATTCTAGTCCCACTAAGCACAAACCAGATGGGATGGCATATCGCTGCAAAATGCTGCCGTGTGTGTGCGTGTGCGTGTGCGTGTGTGTGTGTGTGTGTGTGTGTGTGTGTGTGCGTGTGCGCGCGCGTGCGCGTGTGTGTCTCTGTGTGTGAGAGCGAGATCATATTGTGGTTTATATTTGACCGTTATATATATATATCTGTCTTCGTCTCATTGTACAGAGTTATGATAAGCCCTCTCTCTGTCTTCTCCCGCTACAGAGCTATGATAAATCCCCTGCTCTGTGTGCCCGTGTACTGACCCTCTCCTCTCCCTCTACAGAGTTATGATAAGTGCTTCCTGGGTTCGTCGGAGACAGCTGACGCTAACAGGGTGTTCTGTGGTCAGCTGGGGGCCATCTATGTGTTCTCTGAGGCTCTCAACCCAGCTCAGATATTTGCCATTCATCAGCTGGGAGCGGGCTATAAGGTACGTACTGGACTGCCTGAATTAGGTTACTGATAGGTTAGGATAGGATTAACTTTAATGGTACATGCACACAGCCTGCTACACCTACCAATCTGTGAAAACAATGCTGCTTGCTACAATTCCCTGTTCACTGATTCCTTGTTATCTCTATCCAAATGGCTATGCTTGCATGTGCCCTAACACTGTATACCCTGCATGTACTGTGTTCTGTTCTCTGGCTGCCCCTGAAACTATGGTTTGGACTGTTAAGCACACCCAGGCCAACCTGAAAGCTGTGTCTGTTGTTAATCAAGTGTAGGTTGGGACCATAGTTATTCATAGCCTGTCTCATCCAGTCTCTGGCCTTAGTCTAGCACCTTGTTTTCCATGTAATTGTCTCTGTGAGGTAATGGTTATAATGAATGGTGATTCATATTGATGATAACGATAGCTGGTTAGTGACTGAGGTGTTTAGAAAAGGCCTCATTATAATCTCAGTCAGTTGGCAGAGTCTCACAGACAGGGAAGTCTAACAGGGTCTAGGAGACACCCGCATACGGGACAGTCTGGGGGGGTCAATGTAAATAGTCCTTGATTTAGTTGTTCAGCAGTCTTGTGGCTTGGGGGTAGAATCTGTTAAGGAGCTGTCTGCATGTAATAGTGGAGCTGCCAGAGAGATGCTGGCTGTAGAGGCCTGCAGACCTACTCTACCAGGTCCCAGGAGGTTGTTAACTAGAGGTCCTGGGATCATACTAGTCCCATTGTGTGTCTGGTCTACTGAGCCCGGTCTACTCTGCTTGTTATCTCAGCAATCTACATCTCTTTACGACAGAGAGGCTCCACGAGGGAGTGGCACGTTGAAGGCTGATAGACCCTGCATGGTGCTACAGTCACCTATGGTGTATCTCTACAGTGAGACGTAGGCTAGACAGTATAGTTGATCTTCTCAGGGAGGCAGAACAACTGAGCTCCATTACTTTGAATGGTTTCAGGGAAGCTCTAGAATTCAGAACTATTTCAGTGTAGGTCTCATCTCTCCCCATCTGAATCACATGTCTGTAGCTAGAAGAGGGATGTATCTCGCCTCTCATCACTCCTCTATGTCTGTGGCCGTTCATTCATTATTCACACCTCCGTTTAGAGGACATTCCTGATTTCCTGATTAATAGCATTCCAATTGATGATGCGTTGATTGATTAATTGAGCTCCTCTCTCACCTGCCATCCTTAATGGATTGATTACATTAAGACTGAGTGACTAATTTATCGATCAGCATCATGTTCCATTAAAATGTGAATAAGACACTACTGCTGCTGAGAGTTTAGTAGAGGAATGAGCTGTCATGATACCATACCTTATCACGTCTCTCTTCTCTCTCTCCTCCCACTCTCTGTCTGTCCTCATCTTTCTGCCTCTCTCCCGATCTTCCTCTCTCTCTCTATTCCTCCCCTCTCTGTAGAGTACGTTTAAGTTTAAGTCGGAGAGTGACATCCACCTGGCGGAGCACCATAAGCAGGTCCTGTATGATGGGAAGCTGGCCAGCTCCATCTCCTTCACCTACAATGCCAAGGCTACAGACGCCCAGCTCTGCCTGGAGTCATCGCCCAAGGAGAACGCCTCCATCTTCGTCCACTCACCCCACGCCCTTATGCTACAGGTTAGTCTCACTACATGTCCTTATAATACACGTACAGATGCCGTCAAATATATTGGCACCCTTGCACTTTACAATGCAATACAATACAGTGCAATGGAGCAGAATGATCTGTTTTCTCTTTCCAAAAACTTTGAATGGCTATTTTTACCCAAAAGGTTTTTGAATTTCAACTTATTTTAGAAGAAATAGTGAACCGTGCAAGGGTGCCAATATATTTGACCGCAACTGTAAGTCTCACCCCATGTCCTTATAAAATAGGTTAGTCTCACCCCATGTCCTTATAAAATATGTTAGTCTTGCCTCATGTCCTTATAAAATAGGTTAGTCTCGTCTCATGTCCTTTTAATCCACATATAATGAAGTTATAGTAAACTAACACTGTATTGTTCCCTGCTAGGATGTGAAGGCCATAGTGACCCACTCCATCCACAGTGCTATCCACTCTATAGGAGGAATCCAGGTGCTGTTCCCGCTCTTCTCCCAGCTGGACTATCATCAACCCAATGACCAGTACAACTACCAGCACCATGAGACCCAGCTGGAGACTACCGTCTGGTAAGTATCTGTCCCTTTGTCCTGTCTCTGTCCCCTTTCCCCTGTTCCTTTTCTCCTCTCTGGGGACTCCCATCTGGTGAGTATTTGTCCTTTCTCTATCACCTGTCCCCGGTCCCTTTTCCCTATCTGAGGACTACAATCTGGTGAGTACAGGAAGTTTCATCAAGTGAGGGTCTGAGTCTTCTACTATGAGAATGCTGAGAATCAACGTTCTAATTTACTCTTCCCTGCTTTTCCTTGTCCTGAAGGTCCAGCGTTGTCCTTGTCAGAGCCCCCCACCGAGCCCTGCTCCAATCAGAGCTCTGCCATAATCCTGATTTAGCTCAGTGACAGAGACCACACTGGGGAGATGCACACACAGCAGCTCTGAGCCAGGCTCTGCTCTGCCTAGGGCCCTTTCTCTGGTGCAGGCAGGGGCTAAGCCTGCTGTGTAGTGTAGTCCCAGCCCTGAGTTAAGCCTGCTGGGTAGTGTTCCAACCCATACCAGCCATGCCAGCTAGTGAACTGAGTAACTGTAGTGGTTCTGCTGCCTGTTCCGGTGAGTCTACCTCTAAACTAACTGATGACTCATGTTGGTCCTCAGCATCTTCAGCAGGTACTGCAGTGTAACAGATTATGTGTGTTTTCAGAAGGTATCTGAGAGAGGATTTGTGTAATTAGTATACTCTGGGGGATGAATCAAGGGACATATAGTGTGTCTGATGTACACTGCTCAAAAAATAAAGTAACTCCAAGTCAATCACATGCACATTTGTGGCCTGCTGGAGGTCATTTTGCAGGGCTCTGGCAGTGCTCCTCCTTGCACAAAGGCGGAGGTAGCGGTCCTGCTGCTGGGTTGTTGCCCTCCTACGGCCTCCTCCACGTCTCCTGATGTACTGGCCTGTCTCCTGGTAGCGCCTCCATGCTCTGGACACTACGCTGACAGACACAGCAAACCTTCTTGCCACAGCTCGCATTGATGTGCCATCCTGGATGAGCTGCACTACCTGAGCCACTTGTGTGGGTTGTAGACTCCGTCTCATGCTACCACTAGAGTGAAAGCACCGCCAGCATTCAAAAGTGACCAAAACATCAGCCAGGAAGCATAGGAACTGAGAAGTGGTCTGTGGTCACCACCCGCAGAACCACTCCTTTATTGGGGGTGTCTTGCTAATTGCCTATAATTTCCACTTTTTGTCTATTCCATTTGCACAACAGCATGTGGAATTTATTGTCAATCAGTGTTGCTTCCTAAGTGAACAGTTTTGATTTCACAGAAGTGTGATTGACTTGGAGTTACATTGTGTTGTTTAAGTGTTCCCTTTATTTTTTTGAGCAGTGTAGTTTATCTTACTCCATAATAATTTATATAAATGCTATAGGCTGTTAAGCATATCCGAAGGATATAGCAAGATAGTGAGTCAACGTATCACCTCATAGAATAATATAATTACATGTGGCTGTCTAAGGTAACCATTATGCAATTCCTGATTTTACGGATACTATGAGCTAATTCTTTACCATCAACAATTCAGCATCTATAAATTGAGTTTGCATCCCTTCGTTAAGGCTAAGTTAGGACCCAAACATATACTCTGGGTTGTGTAATTAACTCTACAATTTAGGATTTACCAATAGTCCTACTAAATTGTGAACGTAAATTAAATTAAACAGTTAATCTATAAATGAGGAATGCACTTACTCAAATCAGATGTATTAGTCACAAATGAATTCACTCAAACACTCAAAGCAACTAGTGTACATGATACAGAATTAAACAGAGTAAATGTCTACCACAAATAGACGTACATCTTTACATGGGTGTTTTAGATTCTACTTTTTATTTTAGAGGTTATTCTGTCTGTACACACATGGAGCTTGCAAACAAGGTCTCGATGAACCTAAAGAGACTCCGACCTTTTATCCTTGGATAAACTGAAACTCACCCCCCAACAAGGGCATCATACCCGGATTCTAATCTAGTTATGAAACTCATAGATGTCAATGTAACGACAGGACTCCAGGAAGCTGCCCATCTGATAAGCGATCAGCCCATCATACAATTCTGACCAGTCTCTCTGAAAAGACATCAACCAGAACACGTACTGTACAACAAGACATATCAAACTGAAAGCGGATTAGCGAGTGTCATAGAGAGCCTCTGTCAGACTGCCAAGACACGGTCACTCTGTCAGGACAGGCTTTAACTGAGAGACTCACTACAAAGACAGTAACTGACCCCAATGCAGAAGTAAACAGCCCCTCCACTTCTTCTCAGAGGACACCATGTCTTTAGGATTAGAGGCTGATAAAAGGACTAGCAGATGGGCTGGGGCTAGAAGATGAGGTTTGTAGCTGGGGCTAGGAGATGAGGCTGGGGCTAGGAGATGAGGCTGGGGCTAGGAGATGAGACTAGGAGAGAAGGCTGGGGCTAGGAGAGAAGGGTGGGGCTATGTAGGAGAGAAGGCTGGGGCTATGTAGGAGAGAAGGCTGGGGCTATGTAGGAGAGAAGGCTGGGGCTATGTAGGAGAGAAGGCTGGGGCTATGTAGGAGAGAAGGCTGGGGCTATGTAGGAGAGAAGGCTGGGGCTATGTAGGAGAGAAGGCTGGGGCTATGTAGGAGAGAAGGCTGGGGTTATGTAGGAGAGAAGGCTGGGGCTATGTAGGAGAGAAGGCTGGGGCTATGTAGGAGAGAAGGCTGGGGCTATGTAGGAGAGAAGGCTGGGGTTATGTAGGAGAGAAGGCTGGGGCTATGTAGGAGAGAAGGCTGGGGCTAGGAGAGAAGGCTGGGGCTATGTAGGAGAGAAGGCTGGGGCTAGGAGAGAAGGCTGGGGTTATGTAGGAGAGAAGGCTGGGGCTATGTAGGAGAGAAGGCTGGGGTTATGTAGGAGAGAAGGCTGGGGTTATGTAGGAGAGAAGGCTGGGGTTATGTAGGAGAGAAGGCTGGGGCTATGTAGGAGAGAAGGCTGGGGCTATGTAGGAGAGAATGCTGGGGCTAGAGGAGATGGCTGGGGCTATGTAGGAGAGAAGGCTGGGGTTAGAGGAGATGGCTGGGGCTAGGAGATGAGGCTGGGAGCTGGGCCTGGGGCTAGGATAAAAGGCTGGGGCTAGGATAGAAGGCTGGGGCTAGGATAGAAGGCTGGGGCTAGGAGATGAGGCTGGGGCTAGAGGAGATGGCTGGGGCTGGGGCTAGGAGATGAGGCTGGGGCTAGAGGAGCTGGCTGAGGCTAGAAAAGAAGGTGGGGGCTAGGAGATGAGGCTGGGAGCTGGGGCTAGGAGATGAGGCTGGGGCTAGAGGAGATGGCTGAGGCTAGGAGATGAGGCTGGGAGCTGTGGCTAGGACTAGGAGAGAAGGCTGGGGCTAGAAAAGAAGGTGGGGGCTAGGAGATGAGGCTGGGAGCTGGGGCTGGGGCTAGGAGATGAGGCTGGGGCTAGAGGAGATGGCTGAGGCTAGGAGATGAGGCTGGGGCTAGAGGAGATGGCTGGGGCTAGGAGATGAGGCTGGGAGCTGGGGCTGGGGCTAGGAGATGAGGCTGGGGCTAGAGGAGATGGCTGAGGCTAGGAGATGAGGCTGGGAGCTGGGGCTGGGGATAGGAGATGAGGCTGGGGCTAGAGGAGATGGCTGAGGCTAGGAGATGAGGCTGGGAGCTGGGGCTGGGGCTAGGAGATGAGGGTGGGGCTAGAGGAGATGGCTGGGGCTAGGAGATGAGGCTGGGAGCTGGGGCTGGGGCTAGGAGATGAGGCTGGGGCTAGAGGAGATGGCTGAGGCTAGGAGATGAGGCTGGGAGCTGGGGCTGGGGCTAAGAGATGAGGCTGGGAGCTGGGGGGTTAGGATCTACAGTCTCCAGCTGATTTCCTCAGAAGATGAAGATATCCTCCTCTGTCTATCTCCAATTCTGCTGCTGCCTTATAAAATGTTCCCTTTCTACTACCTGACTGTTAGGATCTTAGAGGAACAGGGTTTACCTAAAGAAGGTAGAGGAGCATCTACACTAGTGAGACACAAACAGCCTTAGGACCACCATAATGTATGACATAATGGTGGTATTTAACAGTGGAGGAGCAATTTATCTGTATTTTGACACATTTAGCCTTTTATGTCAGCACACTTGCACACCACCTGATGTATGTGTCTGTTTCCTTATAAACCTATGTGTGTTGCAGTGCCACCCTCCTGGTGTTCCTGGTTGACCTGTTGAAGAGCTCGGTGGCTATGCAGGAACAGATGCTGGGAGGGAAAGGATTCCTTGTAATCGGGTTTCTGTTGGAGAAGGTAGAAACTCTAACCTAAACCCTATAACACGCTGGAGATAAGGCATAGACTCTTTGTCATCTTCCATTGTTTTTTATGTATTGACTGCTTTGCTGTGATGTTGTGGCTACAGTATATGGGTTTTTAATAATCTAATCAATTAAATCAATCAAAATCAATTAAATCAATACATCATACGTTGTACCTCAAATGGCACGCTATTCCCCATATAGTACACTATGTTAGAACAAAGCTACAGGGTTTGGGTTGGCCTAATAGGGCTCTGGTCAAAAGGTAGTGCACTACATAGGTAGTAGAGTGCAATTTCAGTTTACCCGTTCTTACTTCCTATGGTGTGCCTGGCAACAGTTGATGACAGTTATTTAAAGATATTCTCCTTTCAACCAATGTCCCTCAATATTTTCTTTAGTTCAAAAGCCTCTTTACTCCTCACTCTGGGCAAAGGATATCAGAGGAGGACCAGAAATAGATCCATGGTTCTGAAACAGACAGGGACACAACAGGGCATCAGCCAACCAGTCAGACAGACTCTTTAATGCTGTTTGAAACATGGAGCAGTAGCCCTCAGATGGATAGGATCAAACCACAGATCAAAGAACAGAGCAGAGAGGCACAGAGGTGAGGAAGAGATTTGGAAGAAGAATCCACTTTCTGTTTTGAAGGGTATGTAGCCTCACTGCTTCCCCAGCCAGCCGCTGTCAGGCTGTGTCCTAAATGGCATCCTATTCCCGACATAGTCCACTTCTTTTGACCAGAGCCCTATGGGCCCTGGTCTAAAGTAGTGCACTTCACTTTTTAAGGAAAATGCTGCCTTTTTGGACGCAGACAGACTGTCCTGTAGCATCCTGACATCTATCCACCGGAGTCCAGCAGAGCCCAGAGCTCAGGGCCAGGAACAGGTGGTTGTAACAGGGGCCAGACGGTGGAAACAGTTTATCTCTCTCTCTCTGTCTCTCTCTCTCTCTCTCTCTCTGTCTCTCTGTCTCTCTGTCTCTCTGTCTCTCTGTCTCTCTCTCTCTCTCGCTTTCTCTCCTCTCCCTCCAGCTGCCAGCACTCTCACACTCACACCATCCTGCCATCTGGTTCAGATCTGTTTATACCACAGCTAGAATATTAGGAGAGACTACCTCTACCTGGTCAGGAGACATGTGACAGAAAGACAGCAGGACTCTGAATTTGGATGCTCAGTCAAATGCTCTCAAACTTTGCTTGTTTGGTGAAATGTCTATACATTCCAGTTGACTACTTCAAAATAGTGAAACTCCTCAATGGCACTGCCCATGCTAAAACGGGCTTTGTGGAAAATGAACCCTCTATCCCAACTCTATGGTTGGCTTACAGTTATATGTTATTGAGACATTGATTGACTGGTTGATTGATTGAGTATCCAGTGGTCTGACCAGTCCCTGTGCCTCCAGTGCTCCAGGGTCCACATCACACGTGCGGTCCTTGAGCAGTTCCTGTCCTTCGCTAAATACCTGGACGGGTTAACCCACGGAGCGCCACTCCTCAAACAGCTCTGTGACCACATACTGTTCAACGCAGCCATCTGGATACACACCCCTGCCAAGGTAAGCCCTGCCCCAACACCCCCCGCCAAGGTAGACCTTGTCCCCCATAAAGATGAGCCCCACCCAAACTGGTTCTACTGGGTCCAGGTAGCTCCATGGTAACCCACCTGAGTTCTGACTCACTGAAGACTGTTTAGAGCATTACCCACTTCTACCATGATCCATTATGTAACACAACATATTTTAGGGTCCTGATATTAGTGGATATTTTCTCCTCCGAATTGAAGGCTTCACCACTGACTGAGGTTTACTGCCTGCTGTCACCATCAGCTCCTCAACCCTGAGAAGTATTGAAATGTTATAGACTGAAAATACATAATGACCCGTGAAGTAGTGGATGAGGCGGATCAGAGGAGCTGGGTTGTGTGGAGAACCCATTCTCCTCACTGGCACCGCCGCTGGTGGCTCTTATGAATAAATACATAACGGTTGTGGGGAAATGTCTCAGGAGTTGAGGTAGAGAGAGTCTCTGGAAGTCAACCTCAGACCCCTCCCTCATACACTTCTCTCACATGGAGCACATAGAGCGAGAGGGGCAGACAGAGGTAACACACTAGATTAGAGCACTTTTAGATATCTCCTCTCTGTTAGATGGAATAAAAGATGTAGAGGGACTGTGTGGGATTATTGTCCAGTCAATTGCTAATTACAGAGGCCGTATTAATGAGACTGAACAGAGCAGAGCGGAGATGGAGAGAGAGGAGTGGAGAGGAAATAAGAGGGGAGTGATGAGAGGAGACTGTTATAGTGTGTTCTAATAGAGTGGAATGTGGGGTCAGCCACAGCAGCCTGTCTCTCTCTCTCTGTTCTACACCTGCAGGGAGGATGATGGGCTCAGGTCTGCTAGGACCTCTTTAATACAGCATTCACTTATTATGACCAGTTCACAGCCTTAATATTATACCTTAAGCAGCCTGGAGTAGGTTATAAAGATTATACCTGACAGCTATATGTAGAATCACTGGGTATAGGTTAATTGTGTGTGTGTGTGTGTGTGTGTGTGTGTGTGTGTGTGTGTGTGTGTGTGTGTGTGTGTGTGTGTGTGTGTGTGTGTGTGTGTGTGTGTGTGTGTGTGTGTGTGTGTGTGTGTGTGTGTGTGTGTGTGTGTGTGTGTGTGTGTGTGCGTGCGTGCGTGCGTGCGCGTGTGCTCTCCCCTCAGGTCCAGCTCTCACTGTACACGTACCTGTCTGCAGAGTTTATCGGCAAGGCAACCATCTACACCACCATCCGTCGTATTGGGACAGTGCTGCAGCTGATGCACAGTCTGAAGTACTACTACTGGGCCTGCAACCCTGAGGCCAGCAGTGCCATTACACCTAAAGGACTGGGTAAACACACACACACACACCACAGGTCCAGAGATGACAGGCATCTCCTCTCTGTGTAGTAACAGGCTGCCATGAGGCGGCTGTCTGCTGTGTTGGAAGTCAAAGTCACCCTGAACTGTCATGTCATCTTCCTCTCTCAGTTTTTTCTCTCTGAAACTATTCAGAAGGCTCAGAGGCCCGGGTTCTGATACAGGCCTATATGGTTGGAAGCAGTACTGTATATATCCTACAGGTCAGGTTAGAACAGTGCTGATAAACCAGGTCTGTCTCTTAAATAGCATCCTCTAGGGCTCCAGGCAAAAGTAGTGCACTATGTAAGGAACAGGGGGCCATTTGGACGTAACCACAGGAGAGAAGTGCAGTTTATTCCACAGAGGAAGTAGATGTGTATTAACTGTGTAATGAATAGTTGATGCAGCAGCTTAGCCTTTATTAACAGAGTTCACATGGTTAATGGTTTCTCATGAAGCCCAGAAAACAACAAACACCATGACCATTAATCAGCAGTAGGGTGGATACATTTGCCAGAGCTACAGACCAGTCCTATATGAAATATTGAGCAGAGCTACAGACCAGTCCTATATGAAATATTGAGCAGAGCTACAGACCAGTCCTATATGAAATATTGAGCAGAGCTACAGACCAGTCCTATATGAAATATTGAGCAGAGCTACAGACCAGTCCTATATGAAATATTGAGCAGAGCTACAGACCAGTCCTATATGAAATATTGAGCAGAGCTACAGACCAGTCCTATATGAAATATTGAGCAGAGCTACAGACCAGTCCTATATGAAATATTGAGCAGAGCTACAGACCAGTCCTATATGAAATATTGAGCAGAGCTACAGACCAGTCCTATATGAAATATTGAGCAGAGCTACAGACCAGTCCTATATGAAATATTGAGCAGAGCTACAGACCAGTCCTATATGAAATATTGAGCAGAGCTACAGACCAGTCCTATATGAAATATTAAGCAGAGCTACAGACCAGTCCTATATGAAATATTGAGCAGAGCTACAGACCAGTCCTATATGAAATATTGAGCAGAGCTACAGACCAGTCCTATATGAAATATTGAGCAGAGCTACAGACCAGTCCTATATGAAATATTGAGCAGAGCTACAGACCAGTCCTATATGAAATATTGAGCAGAGCTACAGACCAGTCCTATATGAAATATTGAGCAGAGCTACAGACCAGTCCTATATGAAATATTGAGCAGAGCTACAGACCAGTCCTATATGAAATATTGAGCAGAGCTACAGACCAGTCCTATATGAAATATTGAGCAGAGCTACAGACCAGTCCTATATGAAATATTGAGCAGAGCTACAGACCAGTCCTATATGAAATATTGAGCAGAGCTACAGACCAGTCCTATATGAAATATTGAGCAGAGCAACAGAACATATATATCTGAAGTAGGATACTGAGTGTGTTTGTCTGTGGTAGGGAGAGTTGTATATAGACAGCTCTGGAACGTTCTGCAGTGTTTCTACTCTGATCTGGGGAAGGGTTTGGACACTCCGGGCTGTTTAGTTTTTCTGCTTTTACTGACGTTGATGAATAATAGATATTGTGTCATAGATTGCTTGTTTTGGATTGTCTTACTAACATCATGGCCTGTGTTGCTTTAGTATGTGTTGCAAAACAGTGAGACAAACAGTACTAGTGTATAAGATATTTGTTGGACTTAGTAGCCATGTTCTGTTTGTTGGACTTAGTAGCCATGTTCTGTTTGTTGGACTTAGTAGCCATGTTCTGTTTTGTGGACTAGCTATGTAGCTATGTTGTTTCTCTTCAGTCAGGGTCGTTCAACTAGACACAGCAGAAAACACAGCTACTCCGTCCTAGTAGAGATCACTCTTTGAAAGATCTTGGTGATGAACCTTGTCTGCTGAGACATCTGTTGGGTGATGTGTGTGTAGAATATAATCCATATTTGTGAAACAGACCATCTTTCTAGTTTCTAGTTCATCTTCCTGGTAATGTGTTCTTTAAATTAATAGAAGTGTAAGTCTGCGTCCTGTTCAAAAGTACTACACTACAAAGGGAATAGGGTGCCATTCGGGATGTAGACAGTGTTTTGCTGATGGTTCTAGAATCCCAGTGGGAGAAATGGAAGAGAGGAACGGTATAGTTGGTAAAATACTGAGGATGGTGTCCTCACCAGAACCTGGAGGTAATTTTATCGTCCTTCTATTTCCATTAGACCTGGTTTTCATTTGTCTCAGACGACTGTGGTGTTGCCTCTAGATGGGGAGAGATGGAATGAGAGAGAGAGAGATGAAGAGATAGGGAGAGAGCTAGTAGATACTGCAATCAAGTGTTCAATTATAAGAACAAAGCAATGGTGGTTGGAACAGAGCTGGTGCAGGTATGCTCTGGGTACATCCCAAATGGCACCCTATTCCCTATATAGTGAACTACATTTGACCAGGGCCCGTAGGTCAAAAGTAGTGGACTATGTAGGGAATAGGGTGCCATTTGGGACGCAACAACACTTTGTCTCTGGAAATGTTGCTGCTGTTTTCTCTGGGAGTCTGTAAATAGAGAGCCATCAAATTAAACCAATGCATCATCCTCTCACACACAGCCACTGCAGTGCAGGCTCAATTTCTCTCAATCCCTAACATACGCTCGCACACACACAATCTATCGCTCTCTCTCGCTCTCTTTCTATTTTGCTCTGTCTTTCTCTTTTGCTCTGTTAGACACGCACTCTGTTGGTCCTGCTCCTCTTATGTAGTCACATACTCTGAAGTCAAATTTCTAATTTCAGGTCTCCACACTCCCAGCGTCTGGAACTGATCCATTTGGATAAGAGCCGTAACAATATTGTCTACATTCCAAATGACACCCTATTCCTTATATAGTGCACTACTTTAGACCAGAGCCCTATGGTGCACTATAAGAAATAGGGTGCCATTTTGGACGCAGTCCATATTGTCTAAACTTGAGCAGGGCTGAGAACCTGTGTATCCTCACAGTGAAAACATAGAGTATTGATCAACCCTGTGAAATATTATCCAACACTATTACTGCCTGCTTTATCTGAACCAAGTCAAGGGTGAAAGTGAAATTAGGTCAATTTCCTAAGTATCTATAATAAAATGTGTATATGAAGCACGCTCTCATGATTGCTATGGATTAATTACCAGTCCAGTCACACTGACTCACTGTAGCGAGGAGGAGAAAGTGGATTTCTGCGTTAATAACATAAATCATTTATCAATAAAGTGAACCTTATCCTCCTCCTGCCCAATACCCTGCGGGCAGGTGGACTGAACCAACCAATGAGAGCCTGAGAATCAACAGTTGTGACTAAGTTCGATTCCGCATATGGATGCAGCTGTGTTGTTAAGGATGCTGTTATCTAGCGACATGTTCTGTCCCTGTACTGTGTTCTCAGATGGCTTCTATTAATCAGTGTCACAAGGAGCTGAGGGAGCCTGTGTTGAAGGGGTTCCATTGATTTCTGAGGGGAAATAGGACAGTCAGATGTTGGGTTAAATTGTGTCTGACAGCAGAGGACTATCTTCACTCTGGAGATACGTTCTTGTGTGTAAATTAATAGCTATGTGTTATCGATCTCTCTGTGGCAGCAACCTGTCCACGTACACTATATATACAAAAGTATGTGGACACCCCTTCAAATGAGTGGATTTGGCTATTTCAGCCACACCGTTGCTGACAGGTGTATAAAATCGAGCGCACCGCCATGCAATCTCCATAGACAAACATTGGCAGTAGAATGGCCTTACTGAAGAGCTCAGTGACTTTCAACGTGGCACCAGCATAGGATGCCACCTTTCCAACAAGTCAGTTCTTCACATTTCTGCCCTGCTAGAGCTGCCCGGTCAACTAATTGCTGTTATTGTGAAGTGGAAACGTCTAGGAGCAACAACGGCTCAGCCTCGAAGTGGTAGGCCACACAAGCTCACAGAACGGGACCATCGAGTGCTGAATCGTCTGTCCTCGGTTGCAACATTCACTACCGAGTTCCAAACTGCCTCTGGAAGCAACTTCAGCACAAGAGTGTTCATCGGGAGCTTCATTAAACGGGTTTCCATGGCCGAGCAGCCTCACACAAGCCTAAGATCACCATGCGCAATGCCAAGCGTCGGCTGTGGTGGTGTAAAGCTCGCCGCCATTGGAGCAGTGGAAACGCTTCACCATCTGGCAATCCGACGGACCAATCTGTGTTTCCAACTTTGTGGCAACAGTTTGGGGAAAGCCTGAACCCCATCAAACACCATTGGGATGAATTGAAACACCGACTGCGAGCCAGGCCTAATCGCCCATCATCAGTGCCCAACATCACTAATGCTCTTGAATGGAAGCAAGTCCCTGCAGCAATGTTCCACCATCTAGTGGAGAGCTTTCCCAGAAGAGTGGAGGCTGTTAAAGCAGCAAAGGAGGGGCCAACTCCATATTAATGCCCATGATTTTGGAATGAGATGTTGGCCAAGCAGGTGTCCACATACTTTTGGTCCTGTAGTGTATTTACTCTACGAGCTCACATACAATATGTCTTAAAACCACAGAGCAGAGTGAAGTTAATGATAATGGATGTATCAGAGCCTAGTGCTGGGCTGCAGCTGTAATCAATAACCAGCCGTCTGTAATGTGTCATATGTGTCTTCTCATATTTGATCACTCATCGGGGTCGGGCAGTGTTATACATACAGCACCTTGTTGACTTGTACTGCTCTCTGTAGATTTCTGATAGCGACAGATCGGCTCTGAGATGTGAAGTCAACATCAGACGTGTGTGCGTGTTGATCCCTGTGACTCGGTCTGTGTTTGTCCTCAGATGGTCCAAGGCCCACCCAGCAGGAGATCATCTCTCTCAGGGCTTTCATGTTGCTGTTCCTCAAACAACTCATCCTCAAGGTACTGCACATAAACACTCACACATCCATTCCAAAACAAAAACAGTTTGTGTATTATCTCCACCAGAGAAAGGAACCATGGGTAATTGCTCTGGAACCATAATGTCCAATCAGCATGCAGGTTCAGGTCCGTCCGTGTTGTTGTGTTCAAATCTTTGCTTAGCTTCAACAACATGGCAGCAGGCTCCATGTCTGCAACAAATAGGCCTGCAGCCCGAGGCCACTACAGAAATAAGCAGAATTTAAACAACGGAGGGAAAATAAACTGGCTACCAATAAAAAATATCTACCATTCTGTACAGCATCAGCTACATACACACACACACACGCACGGGCACGCACGCACGCACAGCTCAAACAACAATTAACTTCCAATCTGTTCCTGCAGAGATTCTGGTTCCTCATCAGAAGTGTTTAAACGTTACATCACTGTAAAGTCTCTGAACAACAGGAGACTGGGGAACAAACTCTGAACGTGCTGCAGTATTATATTCATCTCACAAACATTTGTCAACTGGTTCCAAAATGAGAATTATTATCCGTCAACAGCTTAGCTCAGCACTGGCATTGATTAACAGTGCCTAGGTCTATCTCCTGGATACTGGCATCCAAACACCCTGGTGGTAACTACAGTATCTAACAGACCTACCAGTGATCATTAAGCAATCTAAGGCAGTTTCCCATCTGTTTCTGTTACTAGTAGGAACACACCGTTTCTTTGGTTAGTCTGTTTCTGTTACTAGTAGGAACACATTGTTTCTTTGGTCAGTCTGTTTCTGTTACTAGTAGGAACACATCGTTTCTTTGGATAGTCTGTTTCTGTTACTAGTAGGAACACATCGTTTCTTTGGATAGTCTGTTTCTGTTACTAGTAGGAACACATTGTTTCTTTGGATAGTCTGTTTCTGTTACTAGTAGGAACACATCGTTTCTTTGGTTAGTCTGTTTCTGTTACTAGTAGGAACACATCGTTTCTTTGGTCAGTCTGTTTCTGTTACTAGTAGGAACACATTGTTTCTTTGGATAGTCTGTTTCTGTTACTAGTAGGAACACATTGTTTCTTTGGTCAGTCTGTTTCTGTTACCAGTAGGAACACATCGTTTCTTTGGTCAGTCTGTTTCTGTTACTAGTAGGAACACATCGTTTCTTTGGTCAGTCTGTTTCTGTTACTAGTAGGAACACATTGTTTCTTTGGTTAGTCTGTTTCTGTTACTAGTAGGAACACATCGTTTCTTTGGTCAGTCTGTTTCTGTTACTAGTAGGAACACATCGTTTCTTTGGTCAGTCTGTTTCTGTTACTAGTAGGAACACATTGTTTCTTTGGATAGTCTGTTTCTGTTACTAGTAGGAACACATCGTTTCTTTGGTCAGTCTGTTTCTGTTACTAGTAGGAACACATCGTTTCTTTGGTTAGTCTGTTTCTGTTACTAGTAGGAACACATCGTTTCTTTGGTCAGTCTGTTTCTGTTACTAGTAGGAATACATTGTTTCTTTGGTCAGTCTGTTTCTGTTACTAGTAGGAACACATCGTTTCTTTGGTCAGTCTGTTTCTGTTACTAGTAGGAACACATTGTTTCTTTGGTCAGTCTGTTTCTGTTACTAGTAGGAACACATCGTTTCTTTGGTCAGTCTGTTTCTGCTACTAGTAGGAACACATTGTTTCTTTGGTCAGTCTGTTTCTGTTACTAGTAGGAACACATTGTTTCTTTGGTCAGTGTGAAAACGTGTGTGTAATTTCTTAGGACCGAGGCGTGAAGGAGGATGAGCTGCAGAGTATCCTGAACTACCTGCTAACCATGCATGAGGTGAGTGGCAAATCCCCATGGTCCTGGGCTGTAGCGATGTAGGGTTGAGAGGTCTGTCCATTGATGATGCTCTACTGTATGGTGCTGTAAATCTCTCTCCCTGTCTCTCTTTCTTTCTCCCTCTCCATCTCTCACCCCCCTCTTTCTATTTCTCATTCCCGTCTCTCAATTCAATGGGTGTTTATCTCTCTCTCCCCCCCGCCACCCCTCTCTCTCTCTCTCTCTCTCTCTCTCTCTCTCTCTCTCTCTCTCTCTCTCTCTCTCTCTCTCTCTCTCTCTCTCTCTCTCTCTCTCTCTCTCTCTCTCTCTCTCTCTCTCTCTCTCTCTCTCTCTCTCTCTCTCTCTCTCTCTCTCTCTCTCTCTCTCTCTCTCTCTCTCTCTCTCTCTCTCTCTCTCTCTCTCTCTCTTTTCTCTCTCTCTCTCTCTCTCTCTCTCTCTCTCTCTCTCTCTCTCTTTCTCTCTCTTTTCTCTCTCTCTCTTTTCTCTCTCTTTTCTCTCTCTCTCTCTCTCTCTCTCTCTCTCTCTCTCTCTCTCTCTCTCTCTCTCTCTCTCTCTCTCTCTCTCTCTCTCTTCTCTCTCTCTCTCTCTCTCTCTCTCTCTCTTTTCTCTCTCTCTCTCTCTCTCTTTCTCTCTCTCTCTCTCTTCTCTCTCTAGGATGATAATATCCATGATGTTCTTCAGCTGGTAGTGGCTCTGATGTCAGAACACCCAGCCTCCATGATTCCAGCCTTCGACCAGAGGAACGGCATACGGTACGCAACACACACACACACACACACACACACACACACACACACACACACACACACACACACACACACACACACACACACACACACACACACACACACACACACACACACACACACACACGGCACAGCCCTTAGGGAACAAAGCCCACTTGCTGTTGATGCACAAAATGCATGTAATAACATCACATCTCTAATACTGGAGATTGTGTTGTGAATCTACATGGTACCTTTTGAATAATTCACATATTCTGTAAGAAGACATTTTATGATATTAACATATTCATTTTATATCAGACATGGATGATAAAACATACTGTATGCCATGTGTGTTCTATGAAATATGAATGAATATCAGCCCCTGACTCCTGCAGAGTTCTCAGAATCTTCACTGCAGGAAATGGGATGGCTCTGTTTTGATCAGGAAACTCATTTAGTTGTCACGCCGACACGCAGACTCTCAAAACAGACAGGGAGGTCTTTCCCTGCACACCCAACTAGTTCAGTCTGGTTTCATTGTAACGGTCCAAGCACTCTATTCCCTTTATAGTGTATTACTTATGACCAGAGCTCATAGGGGACACAATCATTAACGGGGCCATGTTGAAATGTGATTCATATGTCTCCTGTCCTGTTCCAGGGTGATGTACAAGCTGTTGGCGTCTAAGACTGAGAGCATCAGAGTCCAGTCCCTCAAAGTCCTGGGATATTTCCTCAAACACCTGGGACATAAGTGAGTTATTATCCCTCCCTCAATGAAATACTGTCCCCAAGAGAGGTCTGGATCTATTAAAGACATTCTCTTCTCTTCTCCCCTTTACTCGTATCTTCCCTTCTCCCCTTTACTCTTCTCCCCTCTTCTCCCCTTTACTCTTCTCCCCTCTTCTCCCCTTTACTCTTATCCCCTCTTCTCCCCTTTACTCTTATCCCCTCTTTTCCCCTTTACTCTTCTCCCCTCTTCTCCTCTTTACTCTTATCCCCTCTTCTCCCCACTTCTCCCCTTTACTTTTATCCCCTCTTCTCACTTTACTCTTCTCCTCTCTTCTCCCCTCCCCTCTTCTAATTCCCTCTTCTCCCCTTTACTCTTCTCCCCTCTTCTTATTCCCTCTTCTCCCCTCCCCTCTTCTTATTCCCTCTTCCCCCTATTCTCCCCTCCCCTCTTCTCCCCTTTACTCTTCTCCCCTCTTCTTATCCCCTTTTCTCCCCCCACTTCTTATTCCCTTCTCCGCTCATTTCCCCTCCCCCCTTCTCCTCTTTACTCTTCTCCCCTCTTCTACCCTTTACTCTTATCCCCTCTTCTCCCCCTTTCTCCCCCCACTTCTTATTCCCTCTTCTCCCCTCTTCTCCCCCGACTTCTTATTCCCTCTTCTCCCCCGACTTCTTATTCCCTCTTCTCCCCTCTTCTCCCCTTTACTCTTATCCCCTCTTCTCCCCTTTACTCTTATCCCCTCTTCTCCCCTTTACTCTTATCCCCTCTTCTCCCCTTTACTCTTATCCCCTCTTCTCCCCTTTACTCTTATCCCCTCTTCCCCTCTCTTCTCCCCGTTACTCTTCTCCCCACTTCCATCTTCTCCCCTGCCTTCTTCTCCCTTCCCCCATTCTTATTCCCTCTTCTCCCTTCCCCCTTTCTTATTCCCTCTTCTCCCCTCCCCTCTTCTTATTCCCTCTTCTCCCCTCCCCTCTTCTCCTCTCTTCTCCCCTCCCCTCTTCTTATTCCCTCTTCTCTTCTCCCCTCTTCTTATTCCCTCTTCTCCCCTCTTCTCCCCTTTACTCTTATCCCCTCTTCTCCCTTTGCTCTTCTCCCCTCTTCTCCCCTCCCCTCTTCTCCCCTTTACTCTTCTCCCCTCTTCTTATTCCCTCTTCACCCCTTTTCTCCCCTCCCCTCTTCTTATTCCCTCTTCTCCCCTCCCCTCTTCTCCCCTCTTCTCCCTTTTTCTCCCCCACGTCTTATTCCCTCTTCTCCCCTCTTTTCCACTTTACTCTTATTCCCTCTTCTCCCTTTACTTTTCTCCCCTATTCTCTCTTTACTCTTCTCCCCTATTCTCCCCTCTTCTCCCCTCTTATCTCCTCTTCTTATCCCCTCTTCTTATCCCATCTTCTCCCCTTTTCTCTTCTCCCCTCTTCTTATTCCCTCTTCTCCCCTTTACTCTTCTCTTCTCCTCTCCCCTCTTCTCCCCTCCCCCGCTTCTCCCCTTTACTTTTCTCTCCTCTTCTTGTTCCCTCTTCTCCCCTCGTCTGCCCTTTACTCTTCTCCCCTCTTCTTATTCCCTCTTCGCCCCTTTTCTCCCCTACCCTCTTCTTATTCCCTCTTCTCCCCTCCCCTCTTCTCCCCTACTATTCTCCCCTCTTCTCCCCTCTTCTTATTCCCTCTTATTCCCTCTTCTCCCATTTACTCTTCTCCCCTCTTCTTATTCCCTCTTCTCCCCTCCCCTCTTCTCCCCTCTTCTCCTCTCCCCCTTCTCCCCTTTACCCTTCTCCCCTCTTCTTATCTCCTTTTCTCCCCCACTTCTTATTCCCTCTTCTTATCTCCTTTTCTCCCCCACTTCTTATTCCCTCTTCTCCCCTCTTTTCCCCTTTACCCTTATTCCCTCTACTCTCTCTTTACTCCCCGATTCTCCTCTCTTCTCCCCTCTTCTTATTCCCTCTTCTCCCCTCCCCTCTTCTCCCCTTTACTCTTTTCCCCTTTACTCTTCTCCCCTTTTCTTATTCCCTCTTCGCCCCTTTTCTCCCCTCCCCTCTTCTCCCCTTTACTCTTCTACCCTCTTCTTATCCCCTCTTCTCCCCTTTTCTCCCCCCACTTCTTATTCCCTTCTCCGCTCATTTCCCCTCCCCTCTTCTCCTCTTTACTCTTCTCCCCTCTTCTACCCTTTACTCTTATCCCCTCTTCTCCCCTTTACTCTTATCCCCTCTTCTCCCCTTTACTCTTATCCCCTCTTCTCCCCTTTACTCTTATCCCCTCTTCCCCTCTCTTCTCCCCGTTACTCTTCTCCCCACTTCCATCTTCTCCCCTGCCTTCTTCTCCCTTCCCCCATTCTTATTCCCTCTTCTCCCTTCCCCCTTTCTTATTCCCTCTTCTCCCCTCTTCTTATTCCCTCTTCTCCCCTCCCCTCTTCTCCTCTCTTCTCCCCTCCCCTCTTCTTATTCCCTCTTCTCTTCTCCCCTCTTCTTATTCCCTCTTCTCCCCTCTTCTCCCCTTTACTCTTATCCCCTCTTCTCCCTTTGCTCTTCTCCCCTCCCCTCTTCTCCCCTTTACTCTTCTCCCCTCTTCTTATTCCCTCTTCACCCCTTTTCTCCCCTCCCCTCTTCTTATTCCCTCTTCTCCCCTCCCCACTTCTCCCCTTTACTCTTATTCCCTCTTCTCTTCTCCCCTCCCCTCTTCTCCCCTCTTCTCCCTTTTTCTCCCCCACGTCTTATTCCCTCTTCTCCCCTCTTTTCCACTTTACTCTTATTCCCTCTTCTCCCTTTACTTTTCTCCCCTATTCTCTCTTTACTCTTCTCCCCTATTCTCCCCTCTTCTCCCCTCTTATCTCCTCTTCTTATCCCCTCTTCTTATCCCATCTTCTCCCCTTTTCTCTTCTCCCCTCTTCTTATTCCCTCTTCTCCCCTTTACTCTTCTCCTCTCCCCTCTTCTCTTCTCCCCTCCCCCGCTTCTCCCCTTTACTTTTCTCTCCTCTTCTTGTTCCCTCTTCTCCCCTCGTCTGCCCTTTACTCTTCTCCCCTCTTCTTATTCCCTCTTCGCCCCTTTTCTCCCCTACCCTCTTCTTATTCCCTCTTCTCCCCTCCCCTCTTCTCCCCTACTATTCTCCCCTCTTCTCCCCTCTTCTTATTCCCTCTTATTCCCTCTTCTCCCATTTACTCTTCTCCCCTCTTCTTATTCCCTCTTCTCCCCTCCCCTCTTCTCCCCTCTTCTCCTCTCCCCCTTCTCCCCTTTACCCTTCTCCCCTCTTCTTATCTCCTTTTCTCCCCCACTTCTTATTCCCTCTTCTTATCTCCTTTTCTCCCCCACTTCTTATTCCCTCTTCTCCCCTCTTTTCCCCTTTACCCTTATTCCCTCTACTCTCTCTTTACTCCCCGATTCTCCTCTCTTCTCCCCTCTTCTTATTCCCTCTTCTCCCCTCCCCTCTTCTCCCCTTTACTCTTTTCCCCTTTACTCTTCTCCCCTTTTCTTATTCCCTCTTCGCCCCTTTTCTCCCCTCCCCTCTTCTCCCCTTTACTCTTCTACCCTCTTCTTATCCCCTCTTCTCCCCTTTTCTCCCCCCACTTCTTATTCCCTTCTCCGCTCATTTCCCCTCCCCTCTTCTCCTCTTTACTCTTCTCCCCTCTTCTACCCTTTACTCTTATCCCCTCTTCTCCCCTTTACTCTTCTCCCCTCGTCTTATCCCTTCTTCTCCCCTCTCCTTATTCCCTCTTCTCCATTTACTTTTCTCTCCTCTTCTTATTCCCTCTTCTCTTCTCCCCTATTCTCCCCTCCCCTCTTCTCCCCTTTTCTCCCCTCCCCTCTTCTTCTCACCTCTTCTCCGCTCATTTCCCCTCCCCTCTTCTACCCTTTACGCTTATCCCCTCTTCTTATCCCCTCTTCTCCCCTTTACTCTTCTCCCCTCGTCTTCTCCCCTCTTCTCCCCTCCCCTCTTCTTATTCCCTCTTCTCCCCTCCCCTCTTTTCCCCTTTTCTCCCCCCATTTCTTATTCCCTCTTCTCCCCTCTTTTCCCCTTTACTCTTCTCCCCTATTCTCTCTTTACTCTTCTCCCCTCCCCTCTTCTTATTCCCTCTTATACCCTCTTCTCCCCTTTACTCTTCTCCCCTCTTCTTATTCCCTCTTCTCCCCTTTACTCTTCTCCCCTCTTCTTATTCCCTTTTCTCCCCTCCCCTCGTCTTATTCCCTCTTCTCCCCTCTTCTCCCCTTTACTCTTATCCCCTCTTCTCCACTTTACTCTTATCCCCTCTTCTCCCTTTACTCTTCTCCCCTATTCTCCCCTCTTCTTATTCCTTCTTCTCCTCTCCCCTCTTCTCCCCTTTACTATTCCCCCCTCTTCTTATTCCTTCTTCTCCCCTCCCCTCTTCTTATTCCCTCTTCTCCCCTCTTCTCCCTTTACTCTTCTCCCCTATTCTCCCCTCTTCTTATTACCTCTTCTCTTCTCCCCTTTACTTTTCTCCCCTCTTCTCCCCTTTACTCTTCTCCCCTCTTCTTATTCCTTCTTCTCCCATCTTCGCCCTCTTCTTATTACCTCTTCTCTTCTACCCTTTACTCTTCTCCCCTCTTCTCCCCTTTACCCTTCTCCCCTCTTCTTTTTCCCCTTTCTCCCCTTTTCTCTTCTCCCCTCTTCTCCCCTTTACTCTTCTCCGCCCCCCTCTTCTCCCCTCTTCTTATTCCCTTTTCGCCCCTTTTCTCCCCTCTTCTTATTCCCTCTTCTCCCCTCCCCTCTTCTCCCCTGTACTCTTCTACATTTACATACATTTACATTTAAGTCATTTAGCAGACGCTCTTATCCAGAGCGACTTACAAATTGGTGCATTCACCTTATGATATCCAGTGGAACAACCACTTTACAATAGTGCATCTAACTCTTTTAAGGGGGGGGGTTAGAAGGATTACTTTATCCTATCCTAGGTATTCCTTAAAGAGGTAGGGTTTCAGGTGTCTCCGGAAGGTGGTGATTGACTCCGCTGACCTGGCGTCGTGAGGGAGTTTGTTCCACCATTGGGGTGCCAGAGCAGCGAACAGTTTTGACTGGGCTGAGCGGGAACTGTACTTCCTCAGAGGTAGGGAGGCGAGCAGGCCAGAGGTGGATGAACGCAGTGCCCTTGTTTGGGTGTAGGGCCTGATCAGAGCCTGAAGGTACGGAGGTGCCGTTCCCCTCACAGCTCCGTAGGCAAGCACCATGGTCTTGTAGCGGATGCGAGCTTCAACTGGAAGCCAGTGGAGAGAGCGGAGGAGCGGGGTGACGTGAGAGAACTTGGGAAAGTTGAACACCAGACGGGCTGCGGCGTTCTGGATGAGTTGTAGGGGTTTAATGGCACAGGCAGGGAGCCCAGCCAACAGCGAGTTGCAGTAATCCAGACGGGAGATGACAAGTGCCTGGATTAGGACCTGCGCCGCTTCCTGCGTGAGGCAGGGTCGTACTCTGCGAATGTTGTAGAGCATGAACCTACAGGAACGGGTCACCGCCTTGATGTTAGTTGAGAACGACAGGGTGTTGTCCAGGATCACGCCAAGGTTCTTAGCACTCTGGGAGGAGGACACAATGGAGTTGTCAACCGTGATGGCGAGATCATGGAACGGGCAGTCCTTCCCCGGGAGGAAGAGCAGCTCCGTCTTGCCGAGGTTCAGCTTGAGGTGGTGATCCGTCATCCACACTGATATGTCTGCCAGACATGCAGAGATGCGATTCACCACCTGGTTATCAGAGGGGGGAAAGGAGAAGATTAATTGTGTGTCGTCTGCATAGCAATGATAGGAGAGACCATGTGAGGATATGACAGAGCCAAGTGACTTGGTGTATAGCGAGAATAGGAGAGGGCCTAGAACAGAGCCCTGGGGGACACCAGTGGTGAGAGCACGTGGTGCGGAGACAGATTCTCGCCACGCCACCTGTTAGGAGCGACCTGTCAGGTAGGACGCAATCCAAGCGTGGGCCGCGCCGGAGATGCCCAGCTCGGAGAGGGTGGAGAGGAGGATCTGATGGTTCACAGTATCAAAGGCAGCCGATAGGTCTAGAAGGATGAGAGCAGAGGAGAGAGAGTTAGCTTTAGCAGTGCGGAGCGCCTCCGTGACACAGAGAAGAGCAGTCTCAGTTGAATGACTAGTCTTGAAACCTGACTGATTTGGATCAAGAAGGTCATTCTGAGAGAGATAGCAGGAGAGCTGGCCAAGGACGGCACGTTCAAGAGTTTTGGAGAGAAAAGAAAGAAGGGATACTGGTCTGTAGTTGTTGACATCGGAGGGATCGAGTGTAGGTTTTTTCAGAAGGGGTGCAACTCTCGCTCTCTTGAAGACGGAAGGGACGTAGCCAGCGGTCAAGGATGAGTTGATGAGCGAGGTGAGGTAAGGGAGAAGGTCTCCGGAAATGGTCTGGAGAAGAGAGGAGGGGATAGGGTCAAGCGGGCAGGTTGTTGGGCGGCCGGCCGTCACAAGACGCGAGATTTCATCTGAACTCCATCTTCCTATTCCCTCTTCTCCCCTCCCTTCTTCTCCCCTTTACTCTTCTCCCTCTTCTCCCCTCCCCTCTTCTACCCTCTTCTCCCCTTTACGCTTCTCCCTCTTCTCCCCTCCCCTCTTCTACCCTCTTCTCCCCTTTACTCTTATCCCCTCTTCTCCCTTTACTCTTCTCCACTATTCTCCCCTTTACTCTTCTCCCCTCTTCTCATTCCCCCTTCTCCCCTCCCCTCTTCTCCCCTCTTTTCCCCTTTACTCCCCGCCCCCTTCTTATTCCCTTTTCTCCTCTTTTCTCCCCTCCCCTCTTCTTCTCCCCTCTTCTCCCCTTTACTCTTCTCCCCTTTACTCTTCTCCCCTTTACTATTCTCCCCTTTACTCTTTTCCCCTCTTCTTATCCCCTCTTCCCCCCTTTACTCTTCTCCCCTCTTCTTATTCCCTCTTCTCCCCTCCCCTCTTCTTATTCCCTCTTCTCCCCTTTACTCTTCTCCCCACTTCTCCCCTTTACTCTTCTCCCCTCTACTATTCTCCCCTCCCCTTTTCTCCCCTTTACTCTTATCCCCTCTTCTCCCCTTTACCCTTCTCCCCTTTACTCTTCTCCCCTCTACTCTTCTCTCCTTTACTCTTCTCCCCTTTACTATTCTCCCCTTTACTCTTCTCCCCTTTACTCTTCTCCCCTTCTTCTCCCCTTTTACTTTTCTCCCCTCTTCTCTTAAAATAACTATTGTATGAAGTGTAAAACTGTCACCCAGGGACTCCTAACACGGGTACTGTGTGTGTCTGTCCACAGAAGGAAGGTTGAGATCATGCACACACACAGTCTCTTCACTCTGCTGGGGGAGAGGCTGATGCTACACACTAATACTGTATCAGTGACCATCTACAACACGCTGTACGAGGTACATTCTTCTCTGTAACTTCTGTATAACCACACACACACACACACACACACACACACACACTTCTTCTTCAGGGATCCCTCGTAGTCGAGTTTGATTTCGGTGTGCGGTGTGGGTCTGGCTGGCCATGGGTCCGCAGATGGCTGAACAGGTCACGATCCTGTGACCTGCAGATCTCGTGGCAGTGAGGTCTGGGATGGTTATAGCTTCGTGCTGATAACCTCATTATCTCCGCTCCACTGTCCTGTTAGAAGCAGAGACTACCGTGCTGCATCCCAAATGACACCCTATTCCCTATTTAGTGATTGTCGGTGTTCTTCCCATCAGATCCTGACTGAGCAGGTGTGTACCCAGGTCGTCCACAAACCCCACCCTGAACCAGACTCTACAATCAAGATACAGAACCCCAGTAAGTCTGTCTGCTGTCTTACTGAATTTTATTGTAGTCAAGTCAAACTTTATTTAAAGTGCAGACTTAGCAAAGTTGTGTGTGTGTGTGTGTGTGTGTGTGTGTGTTCCAGTGATTCTTAAGGTAGTAGCGACTCTGTTGAAGAGCTCGTCCCCCAGTGTTGAGCTGATGGAGGTTCGACGTCTCTTCCTCTCAGACATGATCAAACTGTTCAGCAACAGCCGCGAAAACCGACGGTGAGGACAGACACACACACACACACACACACACACACACACACACACACACACACACACACACACACACACACACACACACACACACACACACACACACACACACACACACACACACACACACACACACACACACACACACACACAGTCATTCTCCAATTTACAGCTGTATAATGACTCTTCCTAGCAGTGACAGCACTGTTTGCATCCTGTTGTCAGTATCTTCAGGCGTCAATCATAAATCGTTCACGAGATATTGATGGTATAACGGATGGCTATCATCGCCAATCTACTCGCTATTGTTGTCTAACTACTGACTATATAACAAAGCATCAGATCACTTCACTAATTTACATAATAGAAGGTGATCAGAATGAACTGTGACTGTTTCACTGATAGAGTGGCTGGTGATCAAGTCACATTAGAACCGAGCAACGATCAGCGGGAGTACTTGAGAATATGCTGTTGGCCTACAGACCGACTTTAACTTAGACTACTGACTATGTAGCGATGGTCTCTCCTGCTGTTTGCTCTAGTGGTGAGAACTTTATTGATAATAGTCGTAACAGTATATATTATTCACGGTATATTATCTGTCTCTAGGTGTCTGCTGCAGTGTTCAGTATGGCAGGACTGGATGTTCAGTCTGGGCTATATCAACCCTAAAAACCCAGAGGAACAGAAGATGATGGAGATGGTCTATAGCCTTTTTAGGATCCTGCTCTACCATGCCATCAAGTATGAGTGGGGAGGTTGGAGGGTCTGGGTGGATACACTCTCCATCGCTCACTCCAAGGTAAGACTCAGCGGCTTGCTGCGTCCCAAATGGCACCCTATTCCCTATATAGTGCACAACTTTTGACCAGGGCCCTAGCGCAGTATGTAGGTAATAGGGCACCATTTGGGACGTAGATCATCAGCGGTGCCACCAGTCAGCTCTACGATAAAAGAGGGGAAACACTGCCCTCTGCTGTTGAGGAGGGAAACTGCACCAACAACACCTTGGATGACGAGTAGTTATTGATCATGTCTCTCCCTCTATATGGTAACCTATACGAGGCAAATATGGAGTACCTGGCTAAGATGAGCTTGATTATTAGTTATAGATGATTGATTATTGATGATGTCTGTTATACCGTTATACTGCTATACTGTAGGTAACGTACGAGGCCCATAAGGAGTACCTGGCTAAGATGTATGAGGACTACCAGCGTCAGGAGGAGGAGAACATTAAGAAGGGGAGGAAGGGTCTGGTCAGCACCATCTCAGGCCTGCAGGACCTCCAGGCCGGGGGCATCCAGGGGAACATGGAGATCAGAGAGGTAGACGACCACTCTCAGACACAGACCCCGGAGAGCGAGGCCGACTACCCCGAGACTCCTGGCCACCCCCGGGACATACTGTCGGAGGCGAAGACGGGGAAGGAGGGGGGGCTCGAGGGGACAGAGAGGACGGGGTCAGGGGTCAGAGTGGAGGTTCATGACCTGCTGGTGGACATCAAGGCTGAGAAGGTATGTTATGGTGTCTGTTTTCATAGTTTTACAACTGATTAATTTAGCAGATGCTCTTATCCAGAGCAACTTCCAGTCAGTCTATTCAACTACGTTTAGTTGGGGAAAAACACCACATATCACAGTTCTTGCAGGTAGACTCTTAAAATCAATCAGTCACTCAGTCATTCAGTCAGCTAATCAATCATCCCTCTCCCCAGGTGGAAGCCACGGAGGTGAAGCTGGAGGACATGGACCTGTCTCCAGAGCCGCTGGACGTGACAGTGGGTGTGGCTGGGGGTGTTGTCTCTGAGGACAGGGGCGGGGCGTTGGTCCAGGTGGACTCCCTATTGGACAACGTGTACTGTGCTGCTGTAGAGAAGCTGAGCAGCAGCGCCGCCAGCGGAGTAATGGTCCCCAACGCAACCGTCGGTGTAGCCCCCGACAACCACAACACCGGTCCCCTCATCACCCTCGCTGACGACGACAAGGACAGTCTCCCTAGCAACAGCAGCTTCCTGTTTGGCCAGGTTAGTTCATCTTTCTTTTCTTCTGCTTGTGTTTTGTTATGTGCAAGTTAACTAAACAGAACTGAACTCAACAGGAGGAGCCCCTGGTCCTGCCAAGTCCTGGTTCTAACCCCCACCCAGACTCCGAGCCTCCAGTCCCCCCGGCTCGCAGCCATGACCTGGGCCTACTGGCCCACATGACGGGCAGCTCTGAGCTGGGGATCATCGGCATGGTCAGTCCTGGTGGTCCAATCAACAGCATCCTGGAGGAGGAGAGGTTTACGCTCCAGACCACCCTGGGTGACGTCACCTCCATGTCCAGGGAAGAGGCCTGCTCCAAGGGGTCAGTGTTCACAGACACAGGGACTGGAGCTAGTGCTGGAGGGTCTGGGGTGTCGGAGGGGGGCGAGCCCTCGGCTGGTGTGAAAGGTAGTGGGGCGGATGCAGTCAGCAACACCTCAGACACAGAGAGGTCATACGACAGAAAGGACAAAGAGGTTAAGAAGATACAGACCACTGCTACTACACAGGTTAGTTAAATTACAAGACCTCCCTCCCTCTTATCCTCTGTTCCTCCTGTCTCCCACTTCCCTTTCTCCCTCCTCTCTCCTCCCTCCCCCCTGTTATTGAGTCTGATGAGAGGAGGAGGAGGAGGTGGAGAAGAGGGAGGACTAAAGGACTATTAATAGTGTCTCTTCTCTGCTGTTATGTAATAATTAATGTTTTATTTATACACTGCTTTAAACACTCTGAATTACAGTATTGTGGGTGTATGTGTGTCTGTGTGTGTGTGTCAGTCCCTCCACGGTCGTACGGCGGCCCAGTTAGAGCGTGCCCTGCGTGTGGACCTGGGCTTCAGAGGGATGCCCATGACAGAGGAGCAGCGGCGCCAGTTCAGCCCTGGCCCTCGCACCACCATGTTCCGCATCCCAGAGTTCAAATGGTCGCCCATGCACCAGCGCCTCCTCACCGACCTGCTGTTGGCCCTGGAGACAGACGTGCACGTCTGGAGGAGGTGAGGGGACCGAGACACTGAGGACACTGTCCCTAATCACACCCTAGTCCCTATGTAGTGCACTAGTTTGTATCAAAGCCCATTGCCTCTCTGTAGTGCACTTTTTTTGACCACTTAGGGCTACCAGATAGGACATGCAGTAGAATGTTACATTTGGGTCATTTAGCAGACGCTCTTATCCATAGTGACTTAGTCAGTGCATTCAACTAAGTTAGGTAAGACAACCACATATCCCATTCATTGAGAGTAAAACAAGAGTTACAGTAGATCCTGCAGCCAGGGTTTCTAACTAGCCTTACTGTGGCTGATTATTCACCACGTTTCCCTGAGCTGACCTAAAACCTGCCTTTAATCCAGTTCTCTCCTTCTCTCTCTGCCTCCCTGCAGCCATTCAACCAAATCTGTCATGGACTTTGTCAACAGCAATGAGAACATAATCTTTGTCCACAACACCATCCACCTCCTCTCTCAGATGGTAGACAACATCATCATCGCCTGTGGAGGGATCCTTCCTCTGCTCTCCGCTGCCACCTCTCCTTCTGTAAGTCATTCAGTCAGCCTCTCTGCCACCTCTCCTTCTGTAAGTCATTCAGTCAGCCTCTCTGCCACCTCTCCTTCTGTAAGTCATTCAGTCAGCCTCTCTGCCACCTCTCCTTCTGTAAGTCATTCAGTCAGCCTCTCTGCCACCTCTCCTTCTGTAAGTCACTCAGTCAGCCTCTCTGCCACCTCTCCTTCTGTAAGTCATTCAGTCATTGTCAGTCATTCAGTCAACCTCTCTGCCACCTCTCCTTCTGTAAGTCATTCAGTCATTGTCAGTCATTCAGTCAACCTCTCTGCCACCTCTCCTTCTGTAAGTCATTCAGTCATTGTCAGTCATTCAGTCAGCCTCTCTGCCACCTCTCCTTCTGTTAGTCAGTCAGCCAGTCAGTCAGTCAGTCAGCCTCTCTGCCATCTCTCCTTCTGTAAGTCATTCAGTCAGCCTCTCTGCCACCTCTCCTTCTGTAAGTCATTCAGTCAGCCTCTCTGCCACCTCTCCTTCTGTAAGTCATTCAGTCAGCCTCTCTGCCACCTCTCCTTCTGTAAGTCATTCAGTCAGCCTCTCTGCCACCTCTCCTTCTGTTAGTCAGTAAGCCAGTCAGTCAGTCAGTCAGTCAGCCTCTCTGTGGTGCCACACCACCATCTAGTGGTGGCTAGATAGAGCTGCATGTTTAGTTCTTAATTATTGATCAACTTCCAGGAAATAGGACTAGTTAATTGTCTTTATTGATCGTAGCCATTTTCATTTGCTCAGCTTCATTCTGCTATCTATTCAGCTAATGAGGATTTTACTTTGTCAGTTTAAGTTGGTGATTGTTTTCTCTGTGTGTTTTGTTTATGTGTTTCTATGTGCTTTAACTGCTGATTGTATCTGTTGATTTTATCATGTGTTGTTGTTTGTTTGTGTGCATGGCCAGAGTACCCAAGTTAGTTAGTTTTATTTTCTTTCATAACGTTTATTTTCTCAGATACAATGGAACCATTTCTATTTCTGGATCTGTCCCCGCTTCACCCCTCCCCTACCCCCTCCCCCTGACCCCTTTTCACCCTTCTCCTCCTCCTCTGTCCCCGCTTCACCCTTCTCCTCCTCCTCCTCCCCTGTCCCTGCTTCACCCTTCTCCTCCTCCCCCTCCCTTGTCCCCGCTTCACCCTTCTCCTCCTCCCCCTCCCCTGTCCCCGCTTCACCCCTTCTCCTCCTCCCCCTCCCCTGTCCCCGCTTCACCCCTTCTCCTCCTCCCCTGTCCCCGCTTCACCCTTCTCCTCCTCCCCTGTCCCCTCTTCACCCTTCTCCTCCTCCCTTGTCCCCGCTTCACCCTTCTCCTCCTCCCCTGGCCCCTCTTCATCCCACCTCCCCCTCCCTGTCCCCTCTTCACCCTTCTCCTCCCCTGTCCCCTGACCCCCTGTGAGCAGGCTGAGTTGGAGAACATCGAGGCGGTCCAGGGCATGTCTTCAGAGACGGCTGTTTCCTTCCTGTCCCGTCTCATGGCCATGGTGGACGTTCTGGTGTTTGCCAGCTCACTCAACTTCTCTGAGATAGAGGCTGAGAAGAACATGTCCTCTGGAGGCCTGATGAGACAGTGTCTACGACTGGGTGTGTGTGTGTGTGTGTGTGAGCGAGCGCGCGCTCTTGTCACATACATTAACTGTCATATTAGATGATGAATGAGGTCAGGAAATGCCGGGGCCAAAATCATTTCACGATCATTTCAGTAATTCTAGTAATCCATGAAGGGATCCGCCCCTTTTTTAAAAATGTTCGCCTAAAATGACATACACAAATCTAACTGACTGTAGCTCAGGCCCTGAAGCAAGGATATGCATAATCTTGATACCATTTGAAAGGAAACCCTTTGAAGTTTGTGGAAATGTGAAATGAATGTAACACAATAGATTTGGTAAAAGATAATACAAAGGAAAAAAAAACCGTTATTTTGTATTTCTTTTGTACCATCATCTTTGAAATGCAAGAGAAAGGCCATAATGTATTATTCCAGCCCAGGTGCAATTAATATTTTGGCCACTAGATGGCAGCAGTGTATGTGCACCGTTTTAGACTGATACAATGAACCATTGCATTTCTGTTCAAAATGTTGTATCGAGACTGCCTAAATATGACTCATTTGTTTATTAATAACTTTTCATGTTCAAAATTGTGCACTCTCCTCAAACAATAGCCTGGTATTCTTTCACTGTAATAGCTACTGTAAATTGGACAGTGCAGTTAGATTAACAAGAATTTAAGCTTTCTGCCAATATCAGATATGTCTATGTCCTGGTAAATGTTCTTGTTACTTACAACCTAATGCTAATCGCATTAGCCTACGTTACCTCAACTGTCCCGTGGAAGGGACACCGATCCCAAATTACTAGCTAATTCATTTTCTAAATGCACTGCAATTAGATAGTAAATGTGCTTTGGTGAGTCATGATTTTGATAAATGGTGTGTGTCTGCTGCAGTGGTTGGTACTTCAGTCAGGTAGGTTGTCTGTGTAAAGGCCAGACCTTTGAAGCTAGCTCTGAAGTCCACACTCACACACACACACACACTCTCTCTCTCATTATCATCATCTGTAGTGTGAAATTTGTCTGGCTGTTGATTTCACCATGACTCTGGCCTGGCAGCTTGGAACTAACAGTGATCATATCATTAATGAGTTTCAAGATGCAGCTTCTGATACCCTGTCTGTCTGTCCTGCCAGTGTGTTGTGTAGCAGTGAGGAACTGTCTGGACGTTAGACAGAGACGGAGGGACAGAGGGACCAACAGTAAGAGCCAGGACAACCTGTATGGTACAGCATCTGCCAACAAGGTATGTCCTCACTAAACTCATAATTTAAAAATACACATCAAGTTGGTAATAATGGTACTGTGGATGGTTGGCTGAGACACCGGACATACAGAACTACAGTTGAAATCGGAAGTTTACGTACACCTTAGCCAAATACATTTAAACTCAGTTGTTCACTATTCATGACCTTTAATCCTAGTAAAAATGTCCTGTTTTAGGTCAGTTAGGATCACCACTTCATTTTAAGAATGTGAAATGTCAGAATAATAGCAGAGAGAATGATTTATTTCAGCTTTTATTTCTTTCATCACATTAGTATTTAGTAGCATTACCTTTAGATTGTTTAACTTGGGTCAAACGTTTCAGGTAGCCTTCCACAAGCTTCCCACAATAAGTTGGGTGAATTTTGGCCCATTCCTCCTGACAGAGCTGGTGTAACTGAGTCAGGTTTGTAGGCCTCGCTTTTTCAGTTCTGCCCACAAATTTCCTTTAGGATTGAGGTCAGAGCTTTTTGATGGCCACTTTAATACCTAGACTTTGTTGTCCTTAAGCCATTTTTCCACATCTTTGGAAGTATGCTTGGGGTCATTGTCCATTTGGAAGACCCATTTGCGACCAAGCTTTAACTTCCTGACTGATGTCTTCAAATGTTGCTTCAATATATCCACATAATTTTTCTCCCTCATGATGCCATCTATTTTGTGAAGTGCACCAGTCCCTCCTGCAGCAAAGCACCCACACAACATGGTGCTGCCACCCCCATGCTTCACGGTTGGGATGGTGTTCTTCGGCTTGCAAGCCTCCCCATTCTTCCTCCAAACATAACGATGGTCATTATGGCCAAACAGTTCTAATTTTGTTTCATCGACCATAGGATATTTCTCCAAAAAGTATGATTTTTGTCCCCATGTGCAGTTGCAAACCGTAGTCTGGCTTTTTTATGGCGGTTTTGGAGCAGTGGCTTCTTCTTTGCTGTGCGGCCTTTCAGGTTATGTCGATATGGGACTCATTTTACTGTGGACATAGATACTTTGTGCCTGTTTCCTCCAGCATCTTCACAAGGTCCTTTGCTGTTGTTCTGGGATTGATTTGCACTTTTCGCACCAAAGTACGTTCATCTCTAGGAGACAGAATGTGTCTCCTTCCTGAGCGGTATGACGGCTGCGTGGTCCCATGGTGTTTATACTTGTGTACTATTGTTTGTACAGATGAACGTGGTACCTTCAGGCATTTGGAAATTGCTCCCAAGGATGAACCAGACTTGTGGAGGTCTACAATTCTTTTTCTGAGGTCTTGGCTGATTTCTTTTGATTTTCCCATGATGTCAAGCAAAGAGGCACGGAGTTTGAAGCTAGGCCTTGAAATACATCCACAGGTACACCTCCAATTGACTGAAATTATGTCAATTAGCCTATCAGAAGCTTCTAAAGCCATGACATAATTTTCTGGAATTTTCCAAGCTATTTAAAGGCACAGTCAACTTAGTGTATGTACATTTCTGACACACTGGAATTGAGATACAGTGAAATAATCTGTCTGTAAACAATTGTTGGAAAAATTACTTGTGTCATGCACAAAGAAGATGTCCTGACCGACTTGCCAAAACTATAGTTTGTTAACAAGAAATTTGTGGAGTGGTTGAAAAACTAGTTTTAAGGACTCCAACCTAAGTGTATGTAAACTTCTGACTTCAACTGTATAAGTGGGGGGTGTGTGGGAGATCATTAAGTGTGACACCCAATGTAATATGGATGCTATGCTAACGGCTAAGTAAACAGATTGTTACACAGCCACTAAGATGTCAGACTCCCTTAGTCTCCTCACTTTAGATCTCCTACACCCCAAAAAATTCTCAGTAACCTTTCTCCCATCCAGGACCCTGACAGACTTCTACAGGACGTCGACATCAACCGTCTGAGAGCTGTCGTGTTCCGGGATGTGGTGAATATGACTGTTTGTGTGTGCTGGTGCGTGTGTAACATGTTTGTGTGTGTGTGTGTTTGTGTAACATGCATATGTGTCCCCTCCAGGATGACAGTAAGCAGGCCCAGTTCTTGGCCCTAGCGGTGGTCTACTTCATCTCTGTCCTCATGGTGTCAAAGTACAGGGACATCCTGGAACCCCAAAGAGAGCCCAACAGGATGATCAGCCAATCAGCATGCAGAATTCGCCACGAGATCAACTCACCTACCAGCACAGGTGCTTACTTCTGATATCCAACTCCCTCCCCTAACCCCGCCTCTAACTCCTCCCATAACCCATCCTCTCAACTCTATTATTCATTCATGTGATCCACTAATTGCACTGTGCAGAATTAAACATGGGAACAGGGATGGAAGCGGAGAAGGGAAGCGGGAGCAGGATGGGAAGTGGGAGAGGGGAGGGGAAGTTGGGAGCGGGGTGGGGTGTATGAAAGTTGTACAGGCAGCCCTGGTCTCTGTGGTATGAACAGTAACATCCCATTGGACACACGCTGGGAGAGAGCAAGAGCGACATAAAGAGATGGAGAGAGAGTAAAAGAAAGCGAGAGAAACAGAGAATTGCTGAGGGTTTGGGGCATTGTGAGGCTAGTTCTATTTCCAGCCGTCTGTCGTGGTTCATTAGCCAGTACATCAGCCAGGAGGGTGGGATCAGAGAGGCTGCTGGGAAGGACACTTTGCCGCCCTCATAAGTAATATCACCAGGAAGAGAGTTTCCAGCCAACTGGCATGTGGCAGATGTCTGTCTATTTGAGATGGAAGTTAGAAGAGGATGAACTAGGAAGTTAGATGGGGAGAGAATAGGCTTGTTCAACTCCCGACTGGCTGATCTACGATTCCCCTTGCATCTTGAATGACTACTCATTATTATTTGCAGATTAGTCATTCAATCCCAATTAACCCACAATGCATCACATATTTGGCGTTCTGGAACATGATCAATGTGTGTGAGCCCACCCAGTGTGTGTGTGTGTGTGTGTGTGTGTGTGTGTGTGTGTGTGTGTGTGTGTGTGTGTGTGTGTGTGTGTGTGTGTGTGTGTTCCAGAGACCCCCCTGGCATACCCTGACCACAGTAAGGCGCCCCCCACCCCTGTAGAGGAGCTCCACATAGAGAGAGGCTGTCTGCCGCACACTGACTCTGGCATTGGAGAGGAACAGGTTGCTCATCTAGATACTAGACTGTGTTCTCTTTTCTCGCTCTATTAGAATGGATTGTAGTTGTATTATAATGTGTGTTCGTGCATAAACCCAGGAAGAGTACAGGTACAAGAGTACATAAGTAAACTACCCCCCCGCCCCACAGGTGACCAGTGTGTTAAATGGGGCAGACCTGGACCCTTCAGGACCTGGGCGAGTTGATGTCATGTCCTCCCTGCTCGGCAGCCTTTCCTCTGGGGAGAAGCATAGCCAAGAGTTCCTCTTGGAGCCGCCTGGCCTGGAGGTTCTAACGACCGCCTCCTCCATCTCCTCGATCAGCCAATCAAACATCAACGTCAGAGAGATTCTGAAGAGCCTAGTGGCTGGGCCTGTAGAGAGGGTGGAGCCTGGACCAGAGCCCCTCCCCTACCCTGATCCTGCCGTACAGAGAGAGACCCATCACCCCATGCTGCCCATGCAGTTCCACTCCTTTGACAGGTACACATGCACACACATACACACACAACCATGCAGTTCCACTCTTTGTACTGGAGGCCACTCTGTTATGCATATCTTATACATATTTGACAACTTGGGCTCAACAGGAACCTGTTGTGTTAGGGGTGGCAGGTAGCCTAGTGGTAGATCTTTTGGGTCAATAATGGAAAGGTTGCTGGTTTGAATACCCAAGCCGGCAAGGTGAAAAATCTGCCGATGTGCCCTTGAGCAAGGCACTTAACATTTACATTTTTGTCATTTAGCAGACACTCTTATCCAGAGCGACTTACAGGAGCAATTAGGGTTAAGTGCCTTGCTCAAGGACACAACGACATATTTTCACCTAGCCGGCTCAAGGATTCAAACCAGCAACCTTTTGGTTACTTGCCCTAATTTACTCCAGGGGTGCGGTACTGCTATGGCTGACCCTGTAAAACAACACATTTCACTGCACCTATGGTGAAAACACATTTATTTTAATAAGCAGTTGTGTGTAGATTAATGAGAAAAAAACTAAATGTAATGCATTTTAGAATAAGGCTGTAATGTAACAAAATGTGGAAAAAGTGAAGGTGTCTTAATGCTTTCTGAATGCACTGTATATGCTTCAAGAAAGAACTATAATGTGCATCGTTAGTCAAGCACGCTCAACATGCCACAGTTTATCCACTAAGTCCGTTTAGTTGTCAGGAGCAACATTCATGGTTTTACAGGAGCAAGCTAAACATCAGTCACATGTTAGACCTCTGGTACTGTTAGCTAAGCCCCCATGGGGAGGAGTGTGTGTGTTTACATTCCTGCAGTAGATAAGAACACAGTAATCTGTGTGCTGTCCCTGTGGTAACCTGCTGCTGACAGGAGGTCAGGGTTCACATCCCAGAATCCTTATCTTTTTGTCTGGTGAACGTTCTGAACGTTGAAGATAATTGAAGTAGATTTAGGACCAACAAACCCTGAACCATGTCAAAATAGGAAGACTGTCGGTGTGGCTGTCGGAAGGGCCTGTTTGGTGTGTGTGCCACCTGTGATGAAGGTAAAAATGGAGGATAGGTGAGATAAGGAGATGGAGGAGGGAGGAAAGGTAGAGATGGAGGAGGAGATGAAGGATCAGATGAAGGACTGCAGAGGTCCCCTAGGCCCTGATGACTGATTAAACAGAAGCGGCTTCCCATCTTACCCCTCCCCCCTCCCTCCCCACGCCCAAGCCTGTCTCCTCACCCTTCACAGCCCTAATATGCCCTGGCAGGCTGAAATGAGTTGCCAGACCTCTCTGTATTATTTTTGAAATGCTTTCACACACAGTGTCCAGGTCCCACATATACGACTCCTTCATGCTTTAATGTCATCCAGCCTCAATTTCTTGTGTCTAATTCTTCTCCACCTGCCAGCAGAATGAGCTTCTAGGCTGACTAGGCCTCAGAACGGCTGGGCTGTCAGGCCTGAGGCTGATAGGGACTGACAACATCAAAACAGAGCACAAAGAAAAGGCTCAGAGCGTTGAGAGGAGGGCTGGGGAGGGCTGAGTCCCCTGGTCTTTCTGGTTGATAGTCTCTCTGAGGTGGAGTTTTCAATTAGAGACTTCAATACCCAGGACTGGATGACCAGATGGGACCACTGCACGACTGATCTGAATACACCTTTAAATCTCCTTCTCTCCCTCCCTTTCTTTCTTTCTTTCTTTCTTTCTTTCTTTCTTTCTTTCTTTCTTTCTTTCTTTCTTTCTTTCTTTCTTTCTTTCTTTTACTTTCTCTCTCCCTCCCTCTCTCTCTCTGTAGTACAGCTCTCTCACAGTAACAGTAACACAGGGGGATGTTGTCTAGCGCTGAATGTATGATTACATTTATAATGAAGAACTGATTTAATCTGTTTGGTTTTAATTGAACAGACTATGTTAGGAAATTTAATCTTTTTAATCTATTTCCACAGCATATCTTTATGATAGAGGATGTATGTGTGTAGATAAGTGTGCGTGCGTGCGTGCGTGCGTGCGTGCGTGCGTGCGTGCGTGCGTGCGTGCGTGCGTGCGTGCGTGCGTCCTTACAGGATGTGTTCTGCGGTTCTCTTTCCTCTATAGTCATCTCCTCCTGTTCATTAATATTCCTCACTTTATTCACAGCAGCCCCTATTAAACACACCCATATTAATAAATGATGTCTTAGATCATCTTTGCATCTAATCAATTATTCATATAAAAGGTTCATATCAGACCGTAACCATGTCACACAGGGATAACTGCACACATTCTTATCTTAGCTTTTTCCATGTTTATTTTAAAAAGAGACAAATGTTGGAATTTGTGCTAATGTGATTGTTCATTCAACCTGTCAGTGTTTTTATTGTTTGTGTTCCTACTCCAATAAATGATTAGATAAATAACTAAATATGAACCAGGAATACCTTTTAGAAAATATATGAAATATATAACTGGTTTTCTCAGTGATGTGCTGCTGTCAATGAGGCCTCTGGTTTAGACCAAAGCAGCAGTACACAGATGTATTGAATAAATGATGCCGTCACCATCAGTACTCTTCACAGCAGATGCATATCTCAGATATTGAGATATGGACGTTTGTGTGTGTGTCATGCCGTTCATGAGAAGGGAATAAATAACTGTAGTATATCCCAGTGGTCTGAATGTATGCTCTGTGCTCTCTAAGTGGACCAGGGGAAGGTCACAAGTTTAGTCATCTAAAGACCCTGGCTCTGTCCCAAATAGCACCCCATTCCCTGTATAGTGCACTACTGTTGTACAGGGCTCTTATCAAAAGTAGTGCACTGTAAAGGGAATAGAGTGCCATTTGGGACGCACACCCTGCTGGCAGCATTTACTGCCTTCTTCCCTCGTGATGTGTTCTAGTGTCTATAAATATATAAGAGGAAATCAGAAGTGTCTTCACACAGAACAGTCTTCACACAGAACAGTCTTTTTCTATTTCCATGTACTGTATTTAATGTTTCTCTTAACTTAATGGGAGCATTACTGATGCTTGGTTCGGTCATTAGCTACACTTAGCTGCGCTGTGTGTGTGTTGTGTGTGTGTGTGTGTGTGTGTGTGTGTGTGTGTGTGTGTGTGTGTGTGTGTGTGTGTGTGTGTGTGTGTGTGTGTGTGTGTGTGTGTGTGTGACTCTCTCTCTGTATAGGAGTGTGGTGGTCCCAGTGAAGAAACCCCCACCAGGCAGTCTGACTGTGAACACGGTTGGACACACATCCTCCAGTAGCCTGGCAACAGGCTCCACCCCCAACATCTTTTCTGCAGCCTCCAACACCGCCAAGAGCATGATCAACACCACCGGTAGGCCTACACCCATGGGCCCTGGTCAAATGTGGGGAATAGGGTACAATTTGTGACTAAATCTTCTAGTACATCCCACATCAACCCCTATGCCCTAGTCCCACAGGCCTGGGCAACTCCAGTCCTCGGGGGTCTGATTGGTGTCACACTTTTGCTCCAGCTAACACCCGACTCCAATATCACCTAATCATGATCTTCAGTTAAAAATGCAATTAGTTTAAATCAGGTGTGTTTGCTAGGGATGGGGGGGAAGTGTGACACCAATCAGGCCCCCGAGGACTGGAGTTGCCCAGGCCTGCCCTAACACCTAGCCACTTGTGTATACTTGAAAGGAGTGGATAGGTATGAGTAATATTAGTGACAATTCCACCTAACCTACAATAGCTGAGTAACAGGAAGCTAGTACTACCATACCAATATTATTGCTTATACCTATCTGATCCTTTCTTGTCTATATGAGGTGCCTAGGGGCTAGTGAGTAAAGCGTAGGGGCTAGGTGTAGGGAGTAGGGTATAGGTGTAGGGGGTCAGGGCTAGGTGTAGGGGATTAGGAGTAAGGGATAGTGGTTGGTTTAAGATTCAGCCTGACATACAAGCCCTCAAAAAGGATGGTACACAGGGTCTCAGACCCAAGAGGTTACTAATAACACTCTACTAATGTGTTTGGCCGGTAATGTGGTTTATTTCCAGGGAACTGTTGCTCGTTGGAGTTCGTTAGTATTTAATTTGAGTAATTACTGCAGATCTTAATAACCCAGTGGGTCTGGAATGTGTCCTTTGATGCCGGTCCAGGAATAGGAGCAGAATCTGCATCCCTAATGGCTCCCTATGTAGTGCACTAGTTTTTACCAAGGCCCGTAGGGATCTGGTCAAAAGTGGTGCACTATATAAAGAATAGGGTGCTATTTGGGACATAACCCTATTTGTTTCTCGGCTGGATGACTGAGGTTTAATGGTGGAATGTGGAAACTCATACTGTGCACCAGAGGGCACTCTCTACTGTACTATCTCCTGACAGGGCCAGGCTTCCTATACTTAAGCAATAAGGTCAGAGGAGGTGTGGTCTGGGGCCAATATACCACGGCTACGGGCTGTTCTTACACACAACACAACGCAGAGTGCCTGGACACAGCCCCTTAGCCGTGGTATATTGGCCCCGAGGTGCCTTACTGCTATTATAAACTGGTTACCAACGTAATTAGAGCAGTAAAAATACATGTTTTGTAAAACCCATGGTATACGGTCGTATAGACCATGGCTGTCATCCAATCAGCATTCAGGGCTCGAACCACCCAGTTTATAAAGTGCTATGACCTGCTGTGTGGTGGTTATGCTGTATAAAGCAGAATAATACAACCGGGTCAGGTTGAAATGCATTCAATGACCTCTGAGAAATGGTATGTCTTGTTATTTTATTATCAGTTTCATTTGTTCAGACCAAATTAGTGTAGTGTAGTCAAAGTTGTAGTGTAGTGTGCTTCCAATGGGCCCTAAACAAAAGTAGTGCACTAAATAGGGAATAGGGTTCCATTTGACTGTCCTCTCCCCTTAGGCCCTGCTCCATGCTGTTGAGCGTAGGGTCCCAGGATGCAGCAGGCCTTCGAAAGAAGCCACTTTATACAGACACCATTAGAGCTGCAACACCTATTAAATGTCCCTATCCCCTCAGCAGGAATGTGACAGATGTGTCACTGTGCTTTCAGTTAAACCCAGTGGCTCTCCTCTCTCCCCTCCTCCCGCTTCTCTATCTTTTAGTTAAACCCAGTGGCTCTCCTCTCTCCCCTCCTCCCGCTTCTCTATCTTTTAGTTAAACCCAGTGGCTCTCCTCTCTCCCCTCCTCCCGCTTCTCTATCTTTTAGTTAAACCCAGTGGCTCTCCTCTCTCCCCTCCTCCCGCTTCTCTATCTTTTAGTTAAACCCAGAGGCTCTCCTCTCTCCCCTCCTCCCGCTTCTCTATCTTTTAGTTAAACCCAGTGGCTCTCCTCTCTCCCCTCCTCCCGCTTCTCTATCTTTTAGTTAAACCCAGTGGCTCTCCTCTCTCCCCTCCTCCCGCTTCTATCTCTTTCAGTTAAACCCAGTGGCTCTCCTCTCTCCCCTCCTCCCGCTTCTATCTCTTTTAGTTAAACCCAGTGGCTCTCCTCTCTCCCCTCCTCCCGCTTCTATCTCTTTCAGTTAAACCCAGTGGCTCTCCTCTCTCCCCTCCTCCCGCTTCTATCTCTTTCAGTTAAACCCAGGGGCTCTCCTCTCTCCCCTCCTCCCGCTTCTCTATCTTTTAGTTAAACCCAGTGGCTCTCCTCTCTCCCCTCCTCCCGCTTCTCTATCTTTTAGTTAAACCCAGTGGCTCTCCTCTCTCCCCTCCTCCCGCTTCTATCTCTTTCAGTTAAACCCAGGGGCTCTCCTCTCTCCCCTCCTCCCGCTTCTATCTCTTTCAGTTAAACCCAGGGGCTCTCCTCTCCTCCCGCTTCTCTCTCTTTCAGTTAAACCCAGGGGCTCTCCTCTCTCCCCTCCTCCCGCTTCTATCTCTTTCAGTTAAACCCAGGGGCTCTCCTCTCTCCCCTCCTCCCGCTTCTATCTCTTTCAGTTAAACCCAGGGGCTCTCCTCTCCTCCCGCTTCTATCTCTTTCAGTTAAACCCAGGGGCTCTCCTCTCTCCCCTCCTCCCGCTTCTATCTCTTTCAGTTAAACCCAGGGGCTCTCCTCTCCTCCCGCTTCTCTCTCTTTCAGTTAAACCCAGGGGCTCTCCTCTCTCCTCTCCTCCCGCTTCTATCTCTTTCAGTTAAACCCAGGGGCTCTCCTCTCTCCCCTCCTCCCGCTTCTATCTCTTTCAGTTAATCCCAGGGGCTCTCCTCTCCTCCCGCTTCTCTCTCTTTCAGTTAAACCCAGGGGCTCTCCTCTCTCCCCTCCTCCCGCTTCTCTCTCTTTCAGTTAAACCCAGGGGCTCTCCTCTCCTCCCGCTTCTCTCTCTTTCAGTTAAACCCAGGGGCTCTCCTCTCTCCCCTCCTCCCGCTTCTATCTCTTTCAGTTAATCCCAGGGGCTCTCCTCTCCTCCCGCTTCTCTCTCTTTCAGTTAAACCCAGGGGCTCTCCTCTCCTCCCGCTTCTCTCTCTTTCAGTTAAACCCAGGGGCTCTCCTCTCTCCTCTCCTCCCGCTTCTATCTCTTTCAGTTAAACCCAGGGGCTCTCCTCTCCTCCCGCTTCTCTCTCTTTCGTTCCCACTTTTCCATCTATAACCTTCTCTCCCTACCTTCCTCCCTCCCTCCCTCTGTCACCCCCCTCCCTCTTTCTCACTCTCTCTCTCCCCTTCCCCCATTCTCTCTCGCCCCCTCTTTCTCCCACTCTCTCTCTCTTTTTCTCTCTCCCTCCTTCTCTCCCTCCTTCCCTCAGACCCCATTATTTCACCAGGTCTGTTCTGTAGATGTTCTTTGTCAACGTGACCCATGAACTCAAGGACATACATGTGATACCTGGAATGATGATGGATGGAAAACGTCTTAATCGTATCCTATTAAACATGTAACCCAATATTTCAAAAGAAATGCCACAGATGTAGCTACAGTACAATGCACCGTGTTTGAACAACCATTATATTGAATTGGACATTAGACATTCATATACTTACAATGGTTCGAGGTGTCATTCTTATAGGTCGGCCCTGTAACTGAAACGGACCTTGGGTAGATAATATACAGCATAGGTGTATACTGTATATTTGTATATTTAAGCAATAAGGCCCAAGGGGGTGTGGTATATGGCCAATATACCACGGCTAAGAACTGTCCAAATGCACGACGCAATGCGGAGTGCCTGGACATAGCCCTTAGCCGTGGTATATTGGCAATATAATGTACCACAAACCCCCTAGGTGACTTATTGCTACTAAAAACTGGTTACCAATGTAATTAGAGCAGTAAAAATAAATGTTTTCTCATACCCGTGGTACACGGTCTGATATACCATGGTTGTCAGCCAATCAGCATTCAGGGCTCGAACCACCCAGTTTATAATTGGGTATATAATAGAGGTGTATACTGTATATTTCTATACTTGGGTATATAATATAGTTGTATAGTGTATGCTATACTGTATAGTTGTATACTGTATAATGGAGTTGTATACTGTGTATTTCTATTGTTGGTTATGTAATTGAGTTGTATACTGTACTGTATAGTTGTATTCTGTACTGTATAGTTGTATACTTGGGTATATAATATAGTTGTATACAGTACTTGGGTATATAATATAGTTTTATACAGTACTTGGGTATATAATATAGTTATATACTTGGGTATATAATATAGTTATATACTTGGGTATATAATATAGTTGTATACAGTACTTGGGTATATAATATAGTTATATACTTGGTTATATAATAAAGTTGTATACTTCTGCTCCCATACTTCCCCCAGTGTGACGTTGGTTGGTGTGTTTGTTCCCTGCAGGAGCTACAGACTCAGCCTCCTCTTCCTCCACCTCTTCCTCATCCTTCGTCAACGGCGCCACCAGTAAAAACCTGCCTGCTGTCCAGCCGGTGGCGCCCATGCCTGAAGACACAGTGGAGAACATGAGGTAGTGTCAGGGTGTGACAGTACTGTGTGTGTGTAGTAGGTAGATTATACATTTCAGTGCTACAGACATATTCCCCATATATCACCTGGAGCCACTGAACAGTGCATGTCTTTCTCTATCAGCATGTAACCACTGCCTGTGGTGTTGTGTGAATGGTAATTCAGAGAAATGTGTGTGTGTGTGTGTGTGTGTGTGTGTGTGTGTGTGTGTGTGTGTGTGTGTGTGTGTGTGTGTGTGTGTGTGTGTGTGTGTGTGTGTGTGTGTGTGTGTGTGTGTGTGTGTGTGTGTGCTGCTGTGACCTTAACTCTTAGTCCCCACCTCCTGTAATGGTTTGTGACAGACATCTCTAGTGCTGCAGAGAGCCTGAGTACTTCTCTCTCTGTCTCCCAGTCCCACAGCCACACACACACTCTCTCTCTCTTCTGCCCCCTCTAAAGGAATTGCAAATCAGTTGCCATGGCATCAGTAACCAACATCACTTACCATAACCGTGGAGTCAATGATGGAAGTGGCGAGTTGCAGAGCTGTGTGTGTGTCTGTGTCTCACCTGGTTGCAGAGCTGTGTGTGTGTCTGTGTCTCACCTGGTTGCAGAGCTGTGTGTGTGTCTGTGTCTCACCTGGTTGCAGAGCTGTGTGTATGATCATACTGAACTCTCATTTCAGTCCAGTCAGACTCACATGCAGCTTGTTGGGTAGACAATAGACATATGGGTTCTGGTCAGAAGTAGTGCACTATAAAGGGAATAAAGGGTGCCATTTGGGACTCAGTCATAGTGACTGCTGCAATCTCTGTGTATTTCAGTGCGTTGCTCTGTGAGGTGGACCAGGATCTGAGAGTCTTTAGTTGGTCCCTGCAGCGTGGCCACACAGAGACAGAGATGGCCCCCAGAGGTGCAGGCCAGTGTCATAGGCAAGCACTGTTTAACATCGCTCACACAGGTGTTACTGTCTCACTGATACACTCATCCCCTCACCTTCATATTATTCCCAGGAGGCCACTTTGCTTCTAGTCCCTCGTAGGCCTCTCTCTCTCTCCCTCTTTTTTCTGTCCGTCCGTCTGTCCGTCTGTCCGTCTGTCCGTCTGTCCGTCTGTCCGTCTGTCCGTCTGTCTGTCTGTCTGTCTGTCTGTGTCTCTCGCTCTCTCTCTCGCTCTCTCTTTTTCTTTTTCTTTCTATACTAGTGAACAGGCTACAGACTCAAGGCAGTATCTCTCTGCTTTTACATGCTTCCTGTATGGTTGCATGCCCCCTCCTTCCCAGGTTGTAGATAGATACTACTAGACATTAGGCTGTAGAGGTTTTCTCGGGTCCAAAAAGTTGGTCCTTGACCCGAAGACAATCAGACCCGAACCCGAGAACAATGAGACCCGAACCCGAATGGATCCGACGACAACCAGACCTAGACCGAACCGTACCCTAACGGTTCTGGGTCTATATTGGACCTGAGTGACAAAACAAAGTTGCACTGTTCTGATTCTTTGTAGCCCACACCTTTAAAATATTTAAATAATTTGATTCATCCACTGTCGTAGTGATGGAGGATAATTTTATTTCCATTTTGTTAACCATTTTGTTAATCAGCCAAGTTGCTCTTCTGGTTAACGAATATGTTGTCTAGGCCTTCTATAAGTCAATAAATCCACCTTTAGTGTAAAATAAATATTCTATAGGCTGTACAGAGCCGTGGTCGGGTCCATTTTCGTCTGCTCGGGTCTATCAGCTGTAGTTACATAGACCCGAGATACAATGACAATCAAACTGGACCCGACCCAGACCCAAGGGAAAACGTAACATTTTGAACACGCTCAGATCCCGGGTCAGGTCTCGGGTATTTAGGTTCGGGTGGACTCGTGAAGATCTCTACTAGACACAGTCAGGGCTCTAAACTGTGACCAATTTGGCTGCATATGCGCCAAAATATTTTGCTGTGTGACCTGGAGTTTTATTTTGCTGTGTGACCTGGAGTTTTATTTTGTTGTGTGACCTGGAGTTTTATTTTGTTGTGTGACCTGGAGTTTTATTTTGCTGTGTGACCTGGAGTTTTATTTTGTTGTGTGACCTGGAGTTTTATTTTGTTGTGTGACCTGGAGTTTTATTTTGTTGTGTGACCTGGAGTTTTATTTTGCTGTGTGACCTGGAGTTTTATTTTGTTGTGTGACCTGGAGTTTTATTTTGCTGTGTGACCTGGAGTTTTATTTTGCTGTGTGACCTGGAGTTTTATTTTGTTGTGTGACCTGGAGTTTTATTTTGCTGTGTGACCTGGTTTATTTTGCTGTGTGACCTGGTTTATTTTCTTGTGTGACCTGGAGTTTTATTTTGGGAGCACCATTTAGACTAAGGCAATGCATAACAATATTTCATGGCAACACTCATCTCTACACTGCTCAAACAAGACAGGCTGCCTCCTGCTGTTGCTTGCTTCCATGCAGTTCCTGGGTCACACACACAGTTCTTCCTGTTTATTCTCTCAGCATGATGTCAATGCACTCAACATATTCTTCCAAAACAAGAGAGATGTTGCTTTCCACTTTGCTTCTTAATATGAATCCATGTTTTCTCTATTATACTATTATTTTGCCGGGTTGGGTAGGTTACTATCTAAATGTAATCTGTTACAGTTACTAGTTACCTGTCCAAAATTGTAATCAGTAACGTAACTTTTAGATTACCCAAACTTGGTAACGTAATCTGATTGGTGGGTTGGTTATGTAGGCTTCTTCTAACCCATCGCTTTCTACTACATATACTAATAGGATTAAATTATATATTTTAATTATATCAGCATGAATTATATTGAGCAATAAAAGCCCCACTTTTATTCCATAGGCTGGGATCCGCACTATGCAGTTGTTGCAAGAGCATATTTTTCACTGGCTGTCCACTGGTTTCAAAAACAATGATTGATATGCAGCTTAAACTTCTTGAATTCAGACATTATTGGGTTCAAATACACATTTAGATTTGTGAACAGCCATCCACAACAACCATAATCCGTAAGGCGCAAATAGCTAAATGAGAGAGAATGCAGTGTGATTCACATCAATGCGCTGTAGATTTCAATAATAAGTGATATCCGTATCGCCGTAGACTACACCACTGCTCTCATCCTTACCTCCAAGCGTTTATTCAATTTGGAAATTCTTTGGATGCGGACAGCAGTCGCACCATTGGAAGACATAGCTTGGACTGCACCTTTTTTCAATACTGATTTGAATGTCATTGAGAAAATAGAGAATTTTTTGTCGCAACCATTCTTTCTGAATTTAAAAGTAATCCTCAAAGTAATCATGTCGTTTTTCAAAAGTATCTGTAGTCTGATTACAATATTTTTGCTGGTAACGTAACGGATTACAGTTACCAGTTTTTTTATAATCCCTTACATGTAATCCGTTACTCCCCAACCCACTTAGTTTCTGTATTTTGCTCTCTGCAAAATGTGAGTTAGTTAGTCTAAGGAAGCTGGCATGTGCCTAAAATAATGCTAATCGTTAATGCTAATCGCTAACTAGCTAGCTGGCTAGCTTAATGCCATTTAGCTAAATGAACTAGCTAGGGCAAAGCAAACGTTGGTTGCTACCAGTGATGGTATAGATCAGTATGTTGTTGGTGCAACGGCATGTGCTGAAACAAATAGATTATTCTAAAATCTTTGTCTAAATGCAACATCTATTTAAGTATGATTGGGGTCGTTTGGGAAACACTGACCAACACTTTAGTTCCTACCTTGTCATAACTCCTACCTGCCTTTTTAATTTGTTGTCATGCCAAACAAAACCAACAATAGAATTTGAATTATCATTGTATTTCTATGATTCCAACAGTTCACCCAAATATGTTGATCACTTTTCTGAATTAGGAGCACCAGTACTACCAATTCTGTTTTTTTAAATGTTATTTAGAGCCCCGGACGCAGTGTTCTGCTGTGTGTGAAAGGATGTTCTAACTATCATGTACTAACCCAGGTGGAGGGCTCTACTCTGCTCTGCTCACCACACAACCCTACCCCACCTTATACTCATTTATTTACTGTTGTTGTCTTTCCCCTCTCTCCTCTGTCTCTTCCTATCCTCTCTGACATCGTCTCTCTCTCTCTCTTCACCCCCCTCTCTCTCAACCCTGTTTCTTTCCCTGTTCTCTGTCTTCTCTCCCCCCCCCCCCCCATCTCTCTTTCTGTATCTCCCTGGTCTGTTCTCTTCCACAGTATCACTACTAAGTTGGAGCGTGCGCTAGAGAAGGTGGCCCCCCTCCTCAGGGAGATCTTTGTGGACTTTGCACCGTTCCTCTCTAGGACCCTGTTGGGAAGCCATGGCCAAGAGCTGCTCATAGAAGGTACAGGTGCTGTATAGAATCTCTCTCGTTTCTTCTCCAAATGTGTGTGGGATCCCTCCCTCCGTCCGTCTGTCATTTCCTGGCCCTCCTTATGTCCACTGGCTGCTGTGTCACTGCTTGATGCCTAGTAATATAACCCAGAGAGGTCTCACTCGCTCACTCACTCACTCACTCACTCACTCACTCACTCACTCACTCACTCACACACACACACACACACACACACACACACACACACACACACACACACACACACACACACACACACACACACACACACACACACACACACACACACGATGAACAATTATGGAGAGTTGACAGGTGTGAATGTTGTCTGATCCCTTCACTCAGCCTGTCTGTCCATCTGTCAGAATGCTGCTGAGCTGGCAGATACACACACACACACACACACACACCTGACCTCTAAGCACAGACCATGTACAGACCAGGCAAACACTTCACCAACACAACAGAGCCAGTATTCAGAAAGCATCCCATAGTACAAGAGATGGGATCAGTTCTACTTTGAGATGCTTTGCCCAGACCTTTACCAAGGAACAGAGGCTGTTTTTCCTCCCAGGCTGAATCAGGGCCCTGGTGGAAAGTCTCTCCATTTAGTAGCAATTACCAGCCATCCATCACTCAAATTACCCGGGGTCGTGGCCCGAGTGCCCCCTCACCCACCCCCATCTCCTCTCCTCCTCACCCCTCCTCTCCCCCTCTCTAGACATGTTGTCAGTGTGGTAATTATGTCCAGCCACCCTGGCCTGGCCCCTGGCCCATGATGCACTTGGAGTTGAGAGGGAGGCCCCTGGGCGAACAGAGCTGTCGTTGTGATCGCCTCCCCTCTCTGTCTCCTCTCCTTCTTCCCCTACCTCCCCTCTCTCTGTCTCCTCTCCTTCCTCTCCTCTCTCTGCCTCTCCTCTCCTCCCCCCTTCCTCTCCTACCTCTCCTCTCTCTGCCTCTCCTCTCCTTCCCCCTTCCTCCCCAACCTCCACTCTTTCTGCCTCTTCACTCCTCTCCCCTGCCTCTCCTTTCCCTGCCTCCCCCTCTCTCTATGACCCCCCCCCCCCCCCCCGCCCAACCCGTCAGCACACTGCTCAACAATTCCACATTCACTCCAATGATTTAACCCTGCCCTGCTCACAGGAAAGGCCTGGTCAGAGGGGCAGAGCCTGTTTAAATAGAAAACATTTAGTTTGTGTACCAGCGTACAGCCAGGGTCCATGGTCATTAGGCCAGCATACCAGAGTAGGGCTGGGGTCGCTAGGGGCCAGGGTCACCCTACCATCTGACCCCCTGTGTCAGAGAGAGCTGAGTGATGGGAGAACTGGTCATTGCAGTAACAAGAGGTCAGCTGTGTGTGTGTGTGTGTGTGTGTGTGTGTGTGTGTGTGTGTGTGTGTGTGTGTGTGTGTGTGTGTGTGTGTGTGTGTGTGTGTGTGTGTGTGTGTGTGTGTGTGTGTGTGTGTGTGTGTGTAATAGGACATCTGTAGCTGTCTGTGAACTAGAGAGGGTCACATCCCCTGTTTACAACAGTCTCAGAGTCTCAGACCGTTTCAGTGCTGTGCAAGAACAGGAGGAAGATTCACACTCTTCACATTATGCAATAGTCCACTTTGTCTCCATCCAAAATAGCACCCTATTTCCTATGTAGTGCACTCCTTTTGATCAAAGCCAATAGCGCTCTTGTCAACGTAATGCATTGTAGAGGGAATAGGGTGCCATTTGGGACACACTATTTGTCACTATCTCAGTGGTTTCAGGCAGCTAAATGTTAGGTACCATTGCCAATCCTGGCAAGCTCTTTCTTTGCATCAACGGTAAAACAGAAGAGATGTTTGACATCCCTGAGATGGTCTGTCTGTGTGTTTATCAACATGTTGACATCTCATCCCTGGTTGTCGACTCATGCTGTCAATCACTCTGACTGACGTCTTCATATAACCATGCCAACGGGCCCTGGCCCCACCAGCCCATAATGATTCCTCCAGAGTGTCTTCTTCTCTGGTAGTGACTACAATGTTAGCCCCTCCCACATGTCGTTGGTGAAGTTTCGTAGTGACTTATATGAAGGCACTAGGAACTGTTGAGCCAAGTAAGACTGCTGTGTGTTGTATGACAACTCTGCTTCTAACTCTCTGTCCTGTCTTCCCCGCCAGGTCTGGTGTGTATGAAGTCCAGCACCTCTGTCGTGGAACTGGTCATGCTGCTCTGCTCTCAGGTGAGATTCTCTCTTTCTCCTCACATATCCCTAATTTTCTCTCCCTCTCTGCATCTTCCTTCCTCCTCACACATCCCTCTCTTCCCCCCACTCCCTCCATTCTCTCTTCTCTATCTCTTCTGTCCTCTTTTTTGTCTCCCTCTCGCCTCCAAACCTCTCCTCCCTGTGATGGACTATAAAGATGAGGCTGCTTCCAGCTCCAGGTCTCTGGGTCGTGCCACCAAATGAGTCCCTTTTGTATCCCTTTTAAGTAGAGATTGTGCACCAATATTCCATTTTAAAAGCATGTTATTTTAAAAGAAGTGCACTTTAATATAGACCACATTGAAAACTCAATAAATCTGTGCCAAAATTCCTTCTGTGCACTCTGTGATTTCTAGCAAGATTTTAACCCACTGAACCCCAACATTTAACCCACTGAACCCCAACATTTAACCCACTGAACCCCAACATTTAACCCACTGAACCCCAACATTTAACCCACTGAACCCCAACATTTAACCCACTGAACCCCAACATTTAACCCACCGAACCCCAACATTTAACCCACTGAACCCCAACATTTAACCCACTGAACCCCAACATTTAACCCACTGAACCCCGCCATTTAACCCACTGAACCCCAAGTTTTCACCATCACTGTAAAGCCCTCGTTATTTTGTTACTTTGACAAAGTCATTTCTGAAGATGATTATTTATTTAATGTGATTAGTGATTCATTTTAAGAAAAATATATAACCTGTCCCTCATTTTAAGGTCAACCCGGTGACATGAACTGACTCACTACTCGACTAAGGGACCTTACCTGTATGTGTGGTGTACAGAGATGGGGTAGTCATAAAACAATTATGTTAACCACTCTTATTGGACACACAATGAGTCCCTGCAACTTAATATGCGATTTGTTAAGCACATTTTTACTCCTGATCTTAATTAGGCTTGCTGTAACAATGGGGTTGAACACTTATTGACTCAAGACATTTCAGCTTTTAATAAAAAAAAAAATCTAACATTTTCTACAAACAAAATTCCACTTTGACGTTATGGGATATTGTCTGTAGATCAGAGACAGAAAATCTAAATGTAATACATTTTAGCTGTAACACAACAAACTGTGGAAAAAGTCAATGGGTCGCAATTCTTTGTAAAGGCACTGTATATAAACTCTGGATTGTTAATGCTATGTATTGGCCATTGAGAGGCTTTGAAGCCACCGTCGGCCACATTAGAACTCCCCAGTAGAGCAGTCCTCCATAGGAATGAATGGAATTCTACAGTATTTCAAATAAATGTTTTAAGGACAAAATTACATGTGTTTAAGTATTTTTTCTTGTGGTGGGGACATTAACATTAGCAATCTAAAAAAAAGTATACTTTAAGGAATTGTTTTAATATATTTTTAATTTTACTTGTATGTTTGGCTCACATAATATAATTAAAAAGTATGCATTCAGATGTCTGTAATAGAATACAAGTTTCAAAAATGAATGTAGACATTAATAAATGCATTTCTATAGCTTCCAAAATATTTTTTACAATGGTGGGGGAGTGCCAAGACCTCACCCCCTATCAGCCATCTAGTGTCTACATAAATCATTGGTTAAGTCTCTTATGTCTCAAAGGGTCACAGTCCCAATGTAGCAGTTAGAACAGAACAGGAGATAGTTAACATACCTTCTCTCTGCAGGGCCAGTCAGTGAGTCCATAAGGAAGGCATTAGGTGGTGCCTCTCTCGCTGAGTATCCAGTCTGCAGGGATGGAGGCTGCAGTAGGAGGCACAGTGTCCGGAGCCCCGGCTGCAGCGGCGCAGCCGGCCAATCCTGCAGTATGGAGCCAGTCAGCCCGTCAGCTCCCATACATACCCATGCATCTGTTATTAGAGGGCTGAGATTAAGGAGCATTCCTCTCTCTCTACTCACACAACCGCCCGAGTCTTGCAGTAGTGAATCACGCTGTTACTGCTGTTCTTTTGAAGTTTCTGAGGGAATGTTCCCTGAGTCTTTCTCTCTTCTGGCTGTCTGTCTTTCTGGAGGCTAACCTAGCACTGTTGCTCTGGGATGTCTACCTTCTTTTCCCAGCTCCTGGACTTACTGAGGTCTGGGAGTGTCAGCGAGCCGTGTATCCCCCCCCCTCACAGAGTCACCCCCCCCCCTGTTCCCCCCACCGCAGACACAGATAGTATTACTGCGGCTCCAACAGTTCCTGCCATTAGGGACTCCTGGGATGAAACCCAGCCTGAGATATCGACCAGTCAGAGAGGCTGAAAGTGGATCTGCTTGGCATGAGTTGGAACCACAGCTAGCTTTATCCAGCAGCACTGGCAGGGATGGGCACAGTGAAACTCGTTAATCCTGATCTGATTCCATCAGTAGTTACTTTCCTGTATGGGCCTAGGACAAGGCTGTATGGGCCTAGGACAAGGCTGTATGGGCCTAGGACAAGGCTGTATGGGCCTAGGACAAGGCTGTATGGGCCTAGGACAAGGCTGTATGGGCCTAGGACAAGGCTGTATGGGCCTAGGACAAGGCTGTATGGAGCTAGGACAAGGCTGTATGGAGCGAGGACAAGGCTGTATGGAGCGAGGACAAGGCTGTATGGAGCAGGGACAAGGCTGTATGGAGCTAGGACAAGGCTGAATGGGGCTGGGACAAGGCTGTATGGGGCTAGGACAAGGCTGAATGGGGCTAGGACAAGGCTGTATGGAGCTAGGGCTGTACAGAGCTAGGACAAGGCTGTATGGAGCTGGGACTGTATGGAGCTAGAACAAGGCTGTATGGGGCTAGGACAAGGCTGTATGGGGCTAGGACAAGGCTGTATGGGGCTAGGACAATGCTGTATGGGGCATGGACAAAGCTGTATGGGACTGGGACTGTATGGGGATAGGACAAGGCTGTATGGAGCTGGGACTGTATGGGGCTAGGACAAGGCTGTGTGTGGCTGGGGCTGTAGGGGGCTTGGATGGGCAGCAGACTGTGTGTCTCTTCACAGACGGCCTGGTGAATGAGAAGGTCAAACAGCTCTGTTTCTTGTAACAGCTTAAACACACAGGGGATCTGCAGTGAAGCCCGGGAGATTTACTGACAGAGAGCCTCCAGATGTGGAGAGCAGAGCAGATAAAAGACTACCGCCTCGCTCTGACAGCCTGGATTGAGATGCCACAGTACTGTTGTCTGCCTGTCGCCTACTGATGTTCGGGAGTATGGAGGGCTGCAGAGGAACAAGAGGCTTGTGTGTAACAAACAATTTAAAACAATGAAATTCAGGACCCCTTAACCAATAGGATAATCTTCCTAGGTTAAACACTCCCAGACACCACAGATTGTAAGCTTGTTATATCTGAGCTCCTGAGCCACACCCCCTCCCCTGGCTGCAGGTCAGCCCATAGCTAGATATTCTGAGTTATGTTGCAGGTCAGCCCATAGCTAGATATTCTGGATTCCGTTGCAGGTCAGCCCATAGCTAGATATTCTGGATTCCGTTGCAGGTCAGCCCATAGCTAGATATTATGGATTCCGTTGCAGGTCAGCCCATAGCTAGATATTCTGGATTCCGTTGCAGGTCAGCCCATAGCTGGATATTCTGGATTCCGTTGCAGGTCAGCCCATAGCTAGATATTCTGGATTCCGTTGCAGGTCAGCCCATAGCTAGATATTCTGGATTCCGTCCATAGACAGAGGTTCTGGGTTCTTTTTCTCTGCATCTACATTAAGGATCATGTTGCTTCCTCCTGGAGAAGCATGTCAGGCCTAATTCCCTTCAAACAGGCAACAATGGGCTTTCCTGCAATCCCTGCAATCACAGCACAGCCCCTTTAGAGCCCTGCTGCACAGAAGATAAAAACAGCAAGGGAAGAAAACATCTGTAACGGTAACCAGAGAGTTTACTGTACTGTAACTCAGTTAGACAAGATAGAGGTTCAGGCTGAGTTTTCCCCCTCCTACCTGATGTCACTCTCCTGGCGCTGCACGAGACATCTGCTTTGATTTCCGTATATATTTTTGTCACGTGAGTGCGGTGCGAACAGATCCTCAGAAGACTGGCCGAACATGAGCCCTGTCCAAATCAGTAACAGCCTATTGTGGAGCGGATACTGTAGCAGAGAGAGAGAGAGAGATAGAGGTCAGGAGAAATCATGTGGAGACCAGATGCCCAGCATATCAGCGCCGTCTCTCTCACTTAATGTAACTGTGTGAGGTGGAACTGTGTTCTCTAGCCTGGTGCAGTCTGTCACACACTACAGCAACTATGGCACTAACATGCTACCATACACTATTTAGCCAATGGCAATCTGTTGTTATTACCGTTTCTGAGATGTACAATCTCATTTGTTAGCCTCGTCTATGCGTGAGATTCAGTTGGTTTTACACCTGACACATGGCTAGCATTGAAAACTGGGAACCTTTCCCCCTTTATATTCCTTCTCTATTCTCTTTCTATTTTGAACTGTGGCCTCCTCTGTTTTCCCTTTCATTTGCTCCTCAGTGAGTGAGCAGAGAGCCCAGGTTCCCACAGTGCACTGCCCTCTCCTCCGCTCCTCCTCTCCTCCGTTCCCAAACGGCTTTTTAATCATTCCCAGACCGGGTAGTGATGATGCTGGGGAGAGGGTGGGGGGTGCTGTGGCCCCGGGGCCGCAGCCGCTCTAGGATCCGGCTCCACACTGCTGTAGATGGCTCTCCTCTCCTCAGTCATCTGTCAGTGTGCAGACAGAGGAAATGGCTGTATTTAAGGCTGAGGATACAGTTTCATCCCCAATTACATCTCTCCTGTGTTTACTGATCTGTTCAGAGGAAGGTCTCATCCCAAATGCCACCCTATTCCCTATGTAGTGCACTACTTTTGACTAGGGTCCATAGGGCTCTGCTCAAAGAAGTGCATAGCATGCCATTTGGGACGCATGCAAAGAAAAGAGGCAAGCTCACATGCCGGGCAGAGATTCAGCTTTTTATAGCCAGCGCTTCTCTTTGAAAGGATTCAATGACCTTGATGCCTTCTTAGCTTCTAATTAAAGTAAGGAAACAATTGAATATGCGATGGCCATTTGAATTGCAGTGGAGACTGGCCATGCAGAGAGATCTATTTACCATAGACTCTGTAGATTATTATTACCATTACTGTTTTTATTGTACATGTTTTTTTGGTTTTGGAAATATTTTTCTGATTTGTGAAGCTTTCAGGGCAAAGTGTTCCATAATAGTTTTTTATCACTATGTTATTGTTATTTTATTGCCTGCCTATGATTTTTATTGCAAATTTGTCCGTTGATATGTTTTTATAGCCATCGCCTAGTAGCGCTGATTAGAATGTTATAAGCTGTGGGTTTTTATGTCTAACTGTTTACAGACTGAGTTTGAATAGCAAATGCGAGAGCAGACAGAACTGTCTCTGTATTTGAAGTAGGTGTTGTTAGTACACACCCAAGCTATCAGAGAACAATATAGCATCCTAATCCAAGTCGAAAGGTTTTTGTCAAAGCTGAATCTCTCCAGCGTCTTGAAAAGGTAACCTCACTGGACCTTGTGGAAGGCTTTGTCTGACATACAGCCATGGAGCCAGTATAAGTGACTAACTATCCAACATTCCTCCTCTCCTCTTTCTATTTTCTTCTCCTCTCCTCCTCCTCCTCCTCCTCCTCCTCCTCCTCCTGTCTCAGGAGTGGCAGAACTCGATCCAGAAAAATGCAGGCCTTGCCTTCATTGAGCTCATCAATGAGGGAAGGTAGGTATCATATTCACACACATGCACGCACCTGCGCACACACACACACACACACCATATGTTTTACTATCCTTGTGGGTACCTACAATGTATTTCCATTCAAAATCGTATTTTCCCTGACCCCTAAACCTAACCATTACCCCTAACTCTAATTGTAACCCGAGCCCTAAACCTAACCCCTAAGCCTAAAATAGCTGGGAAATGTCCCCACGAGGGAGAACTTTCCTTGTTTTACTATCCTTGTGTGGACTTTTGTGGATTTCCGGTACACACCACACACACACCACACACACACACACACACACACACACACACACACACACACACACACACACACACACACACACACACACACACACACACCAGCTCTGAGCAGGTTGTTAGGTTCAGTGGCAGCAGTAGATTAGCAGTAAGCTGCCAGCTCCTAGAGTGTGGGGTGCTGTACTGTGTACTGCAGTGTGCTCTATAGGGGTTAAGGTAAATACAATTGGTATGGCAGTGTGACGTAACAATATAAACAAGATAGTGTATCCCCTCTGTCGGTGTATTCCTCACCCCCCCTCTGTCGGTGTATTCCTCACCCCCCCCCCCCCCCCCCTCTGTCGGTGTATTCCTCACCCCCCCCCCCTCTGTCGGTGTATTCCTCACCCCCCCTGTGTCGGTGTATTCCTCACACCCCCTCTGTGAGTGTGGCAGGCTCAGATCAGGCAGGGTGTTATAGAAGAGATCAGCCTCCAAGTCCATCTGGTGACCCATCTGTGTAACCCTCTTACATACAAACTGCCCAGCGTCAGCCTTATGCCCCAAGTCCAGCCCTATACCCCAGCCCCAGCCCTATGCCCCAGCCCTATGCCCCAGCCCTATACCCCAGCCCCAGCCCTATACCCCAGTGCAGCCTCACTGTTCCCAACCCAGCCCTATACCCCAGCCCCAGCCCTATACCCCAGCCCCAGCCCTATACCCCAGCCCCAGCCCTATACCCCAGCCCTATACCCCAGCCCCAGCCCTATACCCCAGCCCCAGCCCTATACCCCAGCCCCAGCCCTATACCCCAGCCCTATACCCCAGCCCCAGCCCTATACCCCAGCCCCAGCCCTATACCCCAGCCCCAGCCCTATACCCCAGTGCAGCCTCACTGTGCCCAACCCAGCCCTGTCTTAGCCCTCCCTGGCACCTCCCCTGCTCCCATGTTGTGCCTGGATAAAGAGCCTTACTCCGTTGTGGCCTGGCCGCTCTGCCACTCCGCTACACTGCCACTCTACCACTCTGTCACACGGCGCTGTCCAGGGTGCTGCTAGCAGATCTCCTCTCTCCTACACTACCACTATCTCTGTACTGTGGACACCTGAACTGCATCCCAAATGGAACCCTATTACTTATGTTGTGCACTACTTTTTAACAGGGCTCTGGTCAAAAGTAGTGCACTATATAGGGAACAGGGTTCCATTTGGGACAGAGACCTGCTATATCTAACCAACCAGCATATCAGCCATCTGCAGTCCTCTGAACGATAACCAAACAGCTAACCAAACTGTCCTGTATTTCTCTCTAACCTATCAGCTAATAAACTAGCTAAGATAACCAGCTAACCAACTAACTACAATCCTAGTTGAGAATATTAACGTCTAAACGAGGAGAGGGAGAATTGTTGGGTAGTTGTAGTTAAAAGCTTGTCAACACTAATCTGATGACTGCAGTTCTATGAGGCCTCTCCCCGAGACAGAGGATACTTCCAAAATGGCACCCTATTACCTATGTAGTGCACTACTTTTTACCAGGGCTCTGGTGCTATTATTGAAATAGGTTGTCATTTGGGATGCAGAAGAGGGTATCAGAAGCTCTGTAATTAAAGCAAAGCAGACCTAATTGGGTGTAAAATGGCATATAATCTCCACATAGAAGCCTGGGTGTTTTCAATTATTAAAACGATTGAAGCGTGGGCAGAAGCAGGTAGCATGTACGCCAGGCAGGCTGAGGAATCATTCAACCATGGGAGGAGAGGCGATCAGGGCCAGAGACGTCAGGGAGCTGGGGGGGGTCTGTCTGTCTGTCTATGTGTCTGTGTGTTTTCAGGTTGTTGTGTCATGCTATGAAGGACCACATAGATGTGTTAACTGACTGACTAACTGGTATTCTGTCTGTCTGTTCCAGATTGCTGTGTCATGCTATGAAGGACCACATTGTGCGTGTTGCCAATGAGGCAGAGTTCATCCTCAACAGACAGAGAGCAGAAGACGTCCATAAACACGCTGAGTTTGAGGTACAGCACATTTATACAGTATATATAGTACCAGTCAAGTTTGGACACACCTACTCGTTCAATGGTTTTTTCTTAATTGTTTACTATTTTATACATTGTAGAATAATAGTGAAGACATCAAAACTATGAAATAACACATATGGAATCATGTGGTAACCAAAAAAGTGTTAAACAAATCAAAATATATTTTAGATTTTAGATTCTTCAAAGTAGCCACCCTTTGCCTTGATGACAGCTTTGCACACTCTTGGCATTCTCTCAACCAACTTCACCTGGAATGCTTTTCCAAAAGTCTGCTTTTCCAAAAGGAATGCTTTTCCAAAAGTTCCCACATATGCAGAGCACTTGTTGGCTGCTTTTACTTTGATGAATTTAAAATATATATTTAGATTTGTTTTAACACTTTCTTGGTTACTACATGATTCCATATGTGTTTTTGTAGTTGTAGTTTTGATGTCTTCACTATTATTCTGCAATGTAGAAAACAATAAAATAAAGAAAAACCCTTGAATGAGTAGGCTGGTACTCATATACAGTACTTTTGACTGGTACTGTATATAGTAGGCCTACAGTACAGATAGTACATTATCTAATTTAGTTAACTGACTACAGCAGCCTTGATAGTCCTTGCTCTGGAGTGACTGACTTCAGTATTGCATCCCAAATGGCACCCTATTCCATACATAGTGCACTACTTTTGACCAGAGCCCATTGAAATAGGGTGGCATTTGGGAGGCAGCCCGGGTCTGTGAGAGAATAGCACTGGATTAGCAGCAGCTCAGTACTCCTGTAGTCCCTGTGTCTCCCCAGGAGGATTATGGCTTTACCATTAGGCCACTCTAAGGGATTATAATAACCAACCTGCTAGCAATATTAATAAGTAGACTGAACGATATGCCAGCTATATTCATATCTGGTCTTATTGGCTTTAAGCCCGTCCAACAGTGTAATGAGTCTACCCCAGAGACAGTACTTACCCCACATATCAAACACACTGCCTGTTCTCACTACAAAGCATCAGAACACCAAAACTCTCATTATTGATTTCTGTAGGAATTAGAGGACGTCTGTAGTGATTAGACAGTATCTGCATGCCAAATAGCACCCTATTCTCTTTATAGTGGGCTACTTTTGATGAGGACCCAATAGGCTCTGGTCAAAAGTAGTGCACCATATAAGGAATAGGGCTCAGTCAGTCTTTAGTAATGCTACTTTCTGTGTCTAATGAATTCTTTATTAAATGGAAGGAAGCCTGAGAAGGTTTTATTCCCATACAGTAGTGGAGGAGAGAGAGGAGCAGCTTTCTGAGGACAGGGAGGTGCTCTGTTCAGAGGAATGTCATGCCTCTTTTAGACAGCAGGTAGAGCTGCTCTCTCTCTCTCTCTTTCTCACTCACTTCCTTTTGCTCTCTCTCTCAATTCAATTCAATTTGCTTTATTGGCATCACGTAACAATGTACATATTGCCAAAGCTTATTTTGGATATTTACAATATAAAAATCTAAATTAGAATCAAAATTGTCAACGGGACAACAGTAACAACAATAACCAAGGGTCAAAATAACCATACATTCAACAATAACAATAAGCATACAGTAGAGGACATGTGCAGGTTGATTGGTCTGTCAGACACTGTCCCTCAACTTATGGCAGGCAGCAATGTAGTGCGCTGCCAACCCAAAACTCTCTGCGTTCTCCCCCAACAGGACGGGTAGCCTACTCTCATCAGAGAGGTCTTTAACCTTGAATAAGGGTTTCAAATTTGGGAAAATGACACTCTCTAATTGTTTTATATTTTTTACATTTTGTCAGGAAATGCAGCTCCGTCTCAGGTTCTGCTGTTGTGCAGTGGTTGCACAGCCTTTCCTCTACAGGGAGCCAGGTTTTCCTGTGTCTACCCTTCTCAATGGTCTATCTCGCTCTCTCGCTCTCTCGCTCTCTCGCTCTCTCGCTGTCTCTCTGTCTCTCTGTCTCTCTGTCTCTCTGTCTCTCTGTCTCTCTGTCTCTCTGTCTCTCTGTCTCTCTCTCTGTCTGTCTGTCTGTCTGTCTGTCTGTCTGTCTGTCTGTCTCTCTGTCTCTCTGTCTCTCTCTGTCTCTCTCTGTCTCTCTCTGTCTCTCTCTGTCTCTCTCTGTCTCTCTCTGTCTCTCTCTGTCTCGCTCTCTGTCTCTCTCTGTCTCGCTCTCTGTCTCTCTGTCTCGCTCTCTGTCTCTCTCTCGCTCTCTGTCTCTCTCTCGCTCTCTGTCTCTCTCTCGCTCTCTGTCTCTCTCTCGCTCTCTGTCTCTGTCTCTCTCTCTGTATGTCTGTCTCTCTCTCTGTATGTCTGTCTCTCTCGCTCTCTGTCTCTCTGTCTCTCTGTCTCTCTCTCTTGCTCTCTTGCTCTCTGTCTCTCTGTCTCTCTGTCTCTCTGTCTCTCTCTCTGTCTCTCTCTCTGTCTCTCTCTCTCTCTGTCTCTCTGTCTGTCTCTCTCTCTCTCTCTCTCTGTGTCTCTCTCTCTCTCTCTCTCTCTCTCTCTCTCTCTCTCTCTCTCTCTCTCTCTCTCTCTCTCTATCTCTCTCTCTCTCTCTCTCTTGCTCTCTGTCTCTCTGTCTCTCTCTCTCTCTCTCTCTGTCTCTCTCTCCGTCTCTCTCGCTCTCTCGCTCTCTGTCTCTGTCTCTCTCTCACTCTCTGTCTCTCTCTCGCTCTCTGTCTCTCTCTTTGTCTCTCTGTCTCTTTCTCTTTCTCTTTCTCTCTCTCTGTCTCGGTCTCTCTCTCGCTCTGTGTCTGTCTCTCTGTGTCTCTGTCTCTTTCTCTCTCTCTGTCTCTTTCTGTCTCTCTCTCGCTCGCTCACGCTCTCTCTATGTCTGTCTCAAATTCAAATGCAAGCTGCTTTATTGGCATGAAAAACATTGTCAATATTGCCAAAGAAACAATGTATACAATATACATTGTAATTAAATTATAAAGAATAAAGAAGAAGAATATAAAATGGTAGTAAATAATAAAACAAAAATTAAATACAAAACTAATTACAATATAATGGTAACAGTCAATAGTAGAAATGTAATAAATATAAAAATATAAATATGGAAAAGGAAACTATAACTAACTTATAACTAAAAATGGTCATCATCACCATTACATCAGTACTACAACTTCCATCACCATCATTAAACTGCTATCATTACCATTACCACCCATACCACTACTATTTGGAATGATAAACAACAGTTATAATAGTAATAACAATAATAGTAAAAATAAGTAAGTTACTGCTTACTATGCAGATGTTATTATTCTGTGTCCCTCAGGCTATGGCAGGCAAATACATATTTGGCTGCAAGAGGAGCCATTGCTCCTTCGCCCATGAGTATTTTTAGTTTTTCCTCTGGGTTTAATAAGTTAAAATTTGGAATAAATGTTGTCATTTCTGTGAATAATGAATCTATTTGTGAGAATATATATTTCTCACAGTAAAGGAGAAAGTGCATCTCTGTCTCTACCTCCCCTGTCGTGCAGTGACCACATACACGCTCCTCTTTGGGTAGCCATTTCTTTTTATGTCTGCCGGTTTCTGTTGCCAATTGATGGTCACTCAGCCTCTACTTGGTAAGGATTTGTCTCTGCTTCGTATCTCTGACAGAGTAGAGATAATCAGCCAATTCATATTCTCTGTTTAGGGTCAGATAGCAATTTAGTCGGCTTTGGGATTTTGTTTCGTTTTTCGAATGTTGTAAATATGAGTCTTTTGACTGGTTCATGATTTTGTTTATTGGAATTCTTTATTTTGAAGCAGTGCTGGTGTCAGCTTGGTTGGTTAGGTCCAACACCAGCTGACTGAGAGGGCTTGTTTCTGGGCTCAGCTCTTGGGTTTGAAGTGCTTTAAATTGCAGGCTTGAATTTGGACTTGAATTTAGATGTAGCCAAAATTGTAATGATCTTTTCTGTATTTTCATTAATACTGGAAAGCGGCCCAATTCTGCCCTACATGCATTAGTTGGTGTATTTCTCTGGACTTGTAGAATTTTCCAACAGAATTCTGCATGTAGGGTTTCAATTGGATGTTTGTCCAGTTTATTGAGTGGCCCCCAAATCTCACTTCCTTAAAGAGCTATTGGTACGATTACACTGTCAAATATTTTGGTCCAAATTCTAATTGGGATGTTGATTTTGAATAATTTCATTTTTATTGCACACAATGCTCTGCGGGCTTTTTCTTTGAGTGCATTTACTGCCATATTAATGTTTCACGATGCAGATATGGTCAGACCAAGGTAGGTGTAACTTTTAGTGTGTTCAATTATGGTGTTGTTCAGGGTGAATTTATATTTGTGTTTCTGACATCTGTTTTTTGGGGGAAAATCATGATTTTCGTTTTTTGAAATTTAGTGTACAGTAGGTCAACCTACCAGCCTCTCAGTCTGCTCCAGCCCAGGTCAGAATACCAGTCTCCCAGTCTGCTCCAGCTCAGGTCAACCTACCAGTCTGCTCCAGCACAGTGTGCTCCAGCCCAAGTCAACCAACCAGCCTCCCAGTCTGCTCCAGCCCAGGTCAGAATACCAGTCTCCCAGTCTGCTCCACCCAGACAGTCACCCACAACTGCAATCCTTATTGATTCAAATGTGAAGTTCTTAGTCTAGGAAAGATGATTCCCTAGAGACCAGGTGTATAAGTTCTGGTGTCCTACAACTGACAGTGCAATGCAGCTACTCAGTCAGACCAGGATTGACACCCCCGAAAACATCATCATCCACACTGGCACAAACGACTTTTATGCCAAAGGTGAAAATGTATCTGGGGCAGTGAGAAGAGTGGCAGAACGGGCACAGGCTGTGTTCCCAACAACCAATATAGTTGTGTCCACCCTCCTACCAAGAAAAGACTTCCAGGAAAGTTGATCGACAAAATAAATCAACAGATCACCGTGGACTGTGCCTCACTGCTCAACGTCAGAACGGCTCACTGGGAGGCTGGTTGGCTGACCTGGGCTGGAGCAGACTGGGAGACTGGTAGGTTGACCTGGGCTGGAGAACACTGTGCTGGAGCAGACTGGGAGACTGGTATTCTGACATGGGCTAGAGCAGACTGGGAGGCTGGTTGGCTGATCTGGGCTGGAGCAGACTGGTAGGATGGTGCAGTGTCATCAGGCTGTGTGGTGGAGGCCATGCTGGTCTCAGGTTCTGCTTGTGTTGTGCCAAGCTGGTGGACATGTTCTCTAGATGCAGAGGACATAATGACTCGCTGCTGGTTGAGGAGATCAATGTATCTCTCTCTTTGTTCTAGCTCCTTTCTTGTTGTGCTCAGACGGTCTCTGAGGTCATCATTTGTCTGACTCAGTTTGTCCATTCTGCTTTCTAATTTACCAATAGATGCTCTGCTCTCCTCCCTGAACTGTTTCTTCTCTTCCTTTCATTTCTGGACAGTGTCCTCCTCTTGAAGCTTGTTCTCTCTGAGTTCTATGACCTCTGCTTCGACTAGAGAGAGGGTGTTGTGGAAACGTTGCATAGCAGGTGTTCTTGGTGTTGTAGCCATGTCCTTGGCTCTGTCTGCTGCTGGTAAGGTAGGTAGAGGGACACTGAGAGCTTCTTGCTGGGTCACAGAGACAGTTGGGGCCTGCTTTTCTCTTTCTCCCTCCTTGACTTTTTCCCTCAGTTTCTGAGATGAGTTCAGCTTCTGCTTTTAGGGTAGCAAACCTATTCTCAAAAGCCTGGAGGCTTGAATCATTGCCATGTATCAATACAGTTCCATTATTATATAAGTTTACTGTTTGATACATGTTGCTCTGGTCAGGTTCTTCAAAAATGCTGATCTGACATCCTTGGCTGATGCCTCTCTTTTTTGAGAAAGGAAAATGGTTGCAAATAACCCTTTTCCATATGTGCCCTCGTTTGGTATTAAATATTACATTTGCTCTTGTTTTGCAACTGGTAAGATCTGAAAACAGGCATTCATGGTTCTGTCCCATTAACAAACCTTTGAAACTTTTCTTAGCTTTCTCTGTTTGGATGTCTGGTGGGTTAACAATTGCTTCTTGTATTATTGTCTCTTGTGTCTTTAGAGGACTGTTTCACTTTGATGTCCTTTTTCTTCTGTCCTTATTTTGTCTTATTTTGTCTTTCTTTTCTTCTGTTAACTAGATATTCTTTGTTAGCTTAATAGCTTCTTCCAGGAGAGTCCCTAACAACTGCTTAGAAACTGGTAAACAATTCAGCTAGCTAAGATAACTACATTTTTTTTTTTTAAATAGTTACTTTTTCAAAAGCCTATCTTCTTTGTTTGTTGCTTGTTTTGTCTCCTATTCAGTCTTGCAGTTTTCTTTTGCTTTTTTCTGATGTACTTCACTCTAAAAACCATGTAAATTTCAATATTTGTAGGAGCAAATTTTTTCAGCAGCTGCTGCTCAATTTGGAACTCTGGAACACTCTCTCTCTCTCTCTCTCTCTCTCTCTCTCTCTCTCTCTCTCTCTCTCTCTCTCTCTCTCTCTCTCTCTCTCACACAATGTTACTAGTCATATAGGAAGTGTTTTACCCAAGTACACAAACATGCACACACACACACACAAATTCTCTTCTGCCCCCTCTGTTAGTAGCTTGTACATGTGAGGAGTGATGAGTTTCTTATCTTGGGGCAGCAGCCCTCCACAAGCAGCTGTTAGATATCCTGTAGTCCTCTGCTAGAGGCTCCTTGACCTGCTAGATCAACTGCCATGTCACCGGTAGCGAGGGAGGCTGCATTTCAAATGGCACCCTATTCCCTGTACAGTGCACTACTTCTGACCAGAGCCCATAGGGTGCCATTTGAGAAACACCCAGAGATTACCTGGCCCTCATCCCTCCTCTGGCCTCATCCCTCCTGTCTGACAACTCTAGACAGTCTACACTTTTCATCCAACGCTGTTTCTACTATATTACCCCTCACAACCCCCCCCCCCCCTACCCTCCATTCCCAGACAGATAGACATTTTTACATTAGGTTGGTGTCAGGAGAGTCAAGGCAGCAGCCTCATATCCTGTGAAGTGATAAATAAGGTTTGATATTTGTCACAGCGTCACATGGTAACGTGAGATGACAAGCAGAGATTGAGTTATCTGCCATTTGAAGAATATGTTGAGGTATAACATCTGACACAATTCAAATATAGGGCCGGAAATTCAATTAACTTCCAGCTTCTGTTAGCAAATTAGATTTAGTATATGAGCAGGAAGGAGCAGCCCCGTGGCGACGCAGCAAGACAATCTTATTTTAGCGAGGAGAAGATGAAGTCAGATCCTGATCGGCTCCTCTAGAATCTAGATTACCTTGAGATGCTGCCTGCAGGAGATCACTGTGTGCATCCCAAATATCACCCTATTCCCTATATAGTGCACTACTTTTTACCATAGCTGTAAAGTAGTGTACCACAAAGGGAATAGAGTGCCATTTGGTACGCAGGCACTGACTCCACTTCAACATCACACATCAATACACACCAGGTTTCAATCTATTTATGTCATACTGTTTGGTGAAAATTTATGCATGTAGGCTACAGTACAGGCTACTTCTCTTTGTTATCCAACCGGCCCTTCATCCACTGTCACAGTTGAGTTTTATATAGGGACAGATTGTTTATTATGACCCCTATGTAAACAAATGACATTAAAGCTTTCTAACGGACAAATTCCCCTCTTTTTCTCCATGTGAAACAAAAGACATTAGCAGACAGCGACGGTGTTTAAATGACTCTTCACTAATGTGTCCCCTGCTGATGAAGTGGAGCAGAGATTGGCTCTGTTAACCAGGCTATAATATCTACTCACGTGTGTACACACACGTGATAGACCCTGCCCAGTTTTAGCATAATGTTAACACCTAGCATTATGTTAGCATGGTGTTAGCATAATGTTAATGCCTAGCATGGTGTTAGCATGGCGTTAGCATGGCGTTAGCATGGCGTTAGCATGGCTATGTTTAAAATAAAATGGCTCCTTGTGTTCCCTCCATCAGTCCAACTGTGCCCAGTACGCTGCTGATCGGAGGGAGGAGGAGAAGATGTGTGATCACCTGATCAGCGCTGCCAAACACAGAGACCATGTGACTGCCAACCAGCTCAAACAGAAGATCCTCAACATCCTCACCAATAAGCATGGAGCCTGGGGCAGCCTGGCACAGAGGTAAGACCTAGGGCTGAGGTATAGAGGTTGGGCTGAAGGATAGGCCTTGCTAGGGCTGGGGCTGAAGGATAGGCCTTGGGCTGGGGTATAGGGCTGGGGCTGAATGATAGGCCTTGGGATGGAGTATAGGGCTGTGCTGTAGAGTTAGAGCAGTGGCTGGGGTATATACTGTACTTTACATCCTCACCAACAAACACAGAGCCTGCGGCAGCCTGGCAGCCTGGCACAGAAGTATGGACTGGGTCTGGTGAAAGGTTTAGGGCTGTGGCTACCTGGAGCTGGGCTGGCCCAAAGGCCAAGCTAAGACCAGGCTGGGTAACAGAGCTTCCAGTATTAGTTGTACTGTACAATTACCTGGCTGTGAGCCACAGAGTGCAGTGCTGGGAAAGATCAGGGACCAGGTCAACTAACTCAGTAACAGTCAAAGAGACTGAACCCCCCTTGGGATTGACCACTAGTCACACAGACTGGGGGTGGGGTTTGGGGGGGGGGGGTTATATGTGTGTGTGTGTGTGTGTGTGTGTGTGTGTGTGTGTGTGTGTGTGTGTGTGTGTGTGTGTGTGTGTGTGTGTGTGTGTGTGTGTGTGTGCGTGTGCATCTGACGCATGCGTGCGTTTGTGTTTGTATGAGAGAGGTGTGTGTGTGGAGTGTCCTCTGGGCCTTTAAAACTACAGATCATTGGAGCCTTAGCTCTGCTTCCCACCAAACACACACACACAACACACACATACACACACACACTCAGTGGTTGAAGTCGGACAGCGCTGAATAGTGATACTGAAACCACCAATCTGAGCAGTACCCATTTGTCCAACTAGGTGGAAAATCCTCTAAGGGTTCCAAAGTTGAATTAGGCGTTCCTCATGGTTTTGTGTTTAGACCCCTACTACTATTCTCTCTATGTTTCCCCCTGGTAATGTCACAATGACACATGACATACATGTTCATTGGGATGTTGATGGCATTGGCTATGATCTGTTAGGAAGCTTCTTAAAAAACAAGCTTTATATCAGGCAAGTCTATTAGGAACTAATTCTGTATTTACTACGATGACCTGGCGAGTGGCAAGTGCAGCAAAGGTCCTGTCAAACCTTGCCTTGCTTACTGAAAGAACACTTTTAGTAATTGACTACTCTCACTGAAATCATAGCTTGGCTTTCTTTATTGGATTTTGAAAACACAATACAGATGGTTAAATATGTTCTCTACATACAGATGGCTAGCTATGTTCAGTAATGAGATGTTGTTTACTCACATCGATAGAAAAATCCTCTGGATCATATTTTGAGTGCTTCAAGAATTCTGCTGTGTTTTCAGATGTTTTTATTGACAAAATACAATAAGCCTTAGTTTAGTTTGTAAGGAGAATTGATTGATTGAGGAGTGTTTTACTACTTGTAATCTGCATGGGTTTTATGGCGTGTAGATTTAGTGATTTCGACATGCATCATGCCACCTGACAAACACAGCCCTGGAAACAGATGCAATTACCTCAGGAAGATGCACACTGACCATCATTGGACCATTCATCTATGGGTGTGTCTGACTCCCAAATGCCTCTCTTTTCCCTATATAGTGCATTACTTTTGAAGAGGCCTATTTACCCATGCAGCTATACCTTACATAATGCACTACTTTTGTCCACTTTTAACCAGAATAGGTGACCAGAATATGGTGCCGTTTGGATTCAAACTATAGCACAGATTGAACTACAATTGGAATTGTATTGTATTATAGATATCCTTACCTACAGTAGCAACTGAATGTCTTACTTCACCAACTTACCAAATGTTTGAGCATTGTGTATATATTTCAGCATATACTACTGTATGTTTGATCATATGCCATGCAGTTCTGATTGAGAAATTCATTAAACAGACCAACAGTACTATAAGTAAATGACCCATGGAAAAACATATAAGAATGCATTGTGGGCTGCTACTGTAGATTTACGTATTCAAATATTTATAGAATTTATCTCCGGGGATAGCATTAGTATTGGAACAAAAGGTTGCTGAGAGGGGGAGCATTGTAAATTATACTGAAAAACTTCCAACAAATTCCCATTTAATGGTGACCTGCTGGAGAAGAAAAATGCTGCAATATGTTCATGAGCTCAGGGCAGTGTAGCAGCTCAGCCTTATTCAATGCTACATTAACTTTCCCATTTATGCTGCTCTTGTAAAATAGAAAGCCCTCCAGCATTCTGAAGGGGCTGTGTGTGTGTGTGTGTGTGTGTGTGTGTGTGTGTGTGTGTGTGTGTGTGTGTGTGTGTGTGTGTGTGTGTGTGTGTGTGTGTGTGTGTGTGTGTGTGTGTGTGTGTGTGTGTGTGTGTGTGTGTGTGTGTGTGTGTGTGTGTGTGTGTGTGTGTGTGTGTGTGTGTGTGTGAGAATGCTTGCCTGCACAGAAATTGTTTTTCCTTTAACCTTAAGTTCTGCCTGGAGACTAGCCAGAGGATATTGATCATCTGTGTGGAACGTTTTATCAACAGAATTATATATTTAATATACTCAGCCAGGTAAAACTACTGCTGATGGCTATAGTGGACATGTTGTTGCAGGTTTTTACACAACTGTAGTATTTTGAATTAGTAACATAATGCATTGTCAGATGTGTTCAGACACCATTATGACATGAGATCGTTACACTGTGTGACAAGGAGACACTGCACACGAATGGAAAGCCAATGTCTGCATCCCAAATGGTACCCTATTCGCTATATAGGGCCCATTTGGCTCGGGTCAACATTTGTGCACTACATAGGGAATACATGCCATTTGGGATACATACAAAATCTCTCTGCGATCATATTACCTATTATATGAATTAACTAGATACTCTGTTCATCATATATGCATAGTCACTTTAACCATATCTACATGTACATACTACCTCAATCAGCCTGACTAACCGGTGTCTGTATGTAGCCTCGCTACTTTTATAGCCTCGCTACTGTATATAGCCTGTCTTTTTACTGTTGTTTTATTTCTTTACCTGCCTATTGTTCACCTAATACCTTTTTTGCACTATTGGTTAGAGCCTGTAAGTAAGCATTTCACTGTAAGGTCTACCTACACCTGTTGTATTCGGTGCACGTGACAAATAAACTTTGATTTGATTTGAGATGAGCCCAGTAGGTGGTAGGGCTGTGTTAAGGCAGTGTGACCAGCCCAGTAGGTGGTAGGGCTGTGTTAAGGCAGTGTGACCAGCCCAGTAGGTGGTAGGGCTGTGTTAAGGAAGTGTGACCAGCCCAGTAGGTGGTAGGGCTGTGTTAAGGCAGTGGGACCAGCCCAGTAGGTGGTAGGGCTGTGTTAAGGCAGTGTGACCAGCCCAGTAGGTGGTAGGGCTGTGTTAAGGCAGTGGGACCAGCCCAGTAGGTGGTAGGGCTGTGTTAAGGCAGTGTAACCAGCCCAGTAGGTGGTAGGGCTGTGTTAAGGCAGTGTGACCAGCCCAGTAGGTGGTAGGGCTGTGTTAAGGCAGTGTGACCAGCCCAGTAGGTGGTAGGGCTGTGTTAAGGCAGTGGGACCAGCCCAGTAGGTGGTAGGGCTGTGTTAAGGCAGTGTAACCAGCCCAGTAGGTGGTAGGGCTGTGTTAAGGCAGTGTGACCAGCCCAGTAAGTGGTAGGGCTGTGTTAAGGCAGTGTAACCAACCCAGTAGGTGATAGGGCTGTGTTAAGGCAGTGTGACCAGCCAATTAAGTGGTAGGGCTGTGTTAAGGCAGTGTGACCAGCCCAGTAGGTGGTAGAGCTGTGTTAAGGCAGTGTGACCAGCCCAGTAGGTGGTAGGGCTGTGTTAAGGCAGTGTGACCAGCCCAGTAGGTGGTAGGGCTGTGTTAAGGTGTGTGATAAGCCCAGTAGGTGGTAGAGCTGTGTTAAGGCACTGTGACCAGCCCAGCAGGCTGTTGGATCATACTTTCTGCTTGCCTGATGATGAATGTGCTCTGTATTGAGTTGACATCACAAAATCAATAGTGTTCAAATTGAAACAGTATAGGTTTGTATTGATCCGCTGTGCTAAATCAGAACGAGAAACCTTTGATGCAGCTCTGAGACAGCTCCCCTCCTCCTTCCTCACCCCTCCCCCCTCCTTCCCCCTCTTTCCCTCTTCCTCCTCTCCTCCCTCTCTCTCCCTCCTCCCATCACAGCACCCTATCAGTTTGAGCTTCACACTGATAAATCAAGTTGAAAATTGGATGTTAGAATTTTCTCCAGTGTGTGAGTGAGTGATTTTCTCTGGCCCCTCGTCCCTCTGCTGTGACCCCCTGACCCCTGTCACTGGATTATAAAGTTCAGCGTTGTCAAGAGAAAGGAGACGTCAAGGCAAGGCTGATGAATTCATTCTAGAATAATACACACTGCCTTAACTACCAGTCTTAAACTATGATAATATCCATGCAAGTTTGTATTTATCTTCTTTAAGGGCTTCGGGTATCACAGCGGTCTAAGGCACTGCATCTCAGTGCTAGAGGCGTCACTACAGACCCAGGCTGTATCACAGCGGTCTAAGGCACTGCATCTCAGTGCTAGAGGCGTCACTACAGACCCAGGCTGTATCACAGCGGTCTAAGGCACTGCATCTCAGTGCTAGAGGCGTCACTACAGACCCAGGCTGTATCACAGCGGTCTAAGGCACTGCATCTCAGTGCTAGAGGCGTCACTACAGACCCAGGCTGTATCACAGCGGTCTAAGGCACTGCATCTCAGTGCTAGAGGCGTCACTACAGACCCAGGCTGTATCACAGCGGTCTAAGGCACTGCATCTCAGTACTAGAGGCGTCACTACAGACCCAGGCTGTATCACAGCGGTCTAAGGCACTGCATCTCAGTGCTAGAGGCGTCACTACAGACCCAGGCTGTATCACAGCGGTCTAAGGCACTGCATCTCAGTGCTAGAGGCGTCACTACAGACCCAGGCTGTATCACAGCGGTCTAAGGCACTGCATATCAGTGCTAGAGGTGTCACTACAGACCCAGGCTGTATCACAGCGGTCTAAGGCACTGCATATCAGTGCTAGAGGCGTCACTACAGACCCAGGCTGTATCACAGCGGTCTAAGGCACTGCATCTCAGTGCTAGAGGCGTCACTACAGACCCAGGCTGTATCACAGCGGTCTAAGGCACTGCATCTCAGTGCTAGAGGCGTCACTACAGACCCAGGCTGTATCACAGCGGTCTAAGGCACTGCATCTCAGTGCTAGAGGCGTCACTACAGACCCAGGCTGTATCACAGCGGTCTATGGCACTGCATCTCAGTGCTAGAGGCGTCATTCCATACCCCACTACGATCCCGGGCTGTATCATAACCGGACGTGATCGGGAGTCCCATAGGGCTGCACAATTGGCCCAGCTTCGGCCAGGTTAGGGTTTGGCCGGGGTAGGCCGTCATTGTAAAATAAGAATTTGTTCTTAACTGACTTGCCTAGTTAAATAAATAAATATATTTACTGCTGTCAATGTCATTTCTACTCTGTTTTCTATTATAGTAATAATATATGTATGTGGACACCTCATGGGCATTAATATGGCGTTGGTCCCCCCCATAACACCCAAATCAGATGAATGATCATGTCAGATATTTATTTTTTTTATTTAACCTTTATTTAACTAGGCAAGTCAGTTAAGAACAAATTCTTATTTTAAATTATGGCCTAGGAACAGTGGGTTAACTGCCTTGTTCAGAGGAAGAACGACAGATTTTACCTTGTCAGCTCGGGGATTCGATCTTGCAACCTTTCGGTTACTAGTCCAACGCTCTGGCTTTGTTTTTATAGTTCTCATGAATTGGAAAGCACATTTCACCCAATCACATCAAGTTTGATACACTACAGGACCAAAAGTATGTGGACACCTGCTTGGCCAACATCTCATTCCAAAATTATGGCCATTAATATGGAGTTGGTCCCTCCTTTGCTGCTATAACAGTTTCCACTCTTTTGGGAAAGCTTTTCGGGCACTGATGTTGGGCGATTAGGCCTGGCTCGCAGTTGGCGTTCCAATTCATCCCAAAGTTGTTCGATGGGGTTGAGATCAGGGCTCTGTGCAGGCCAGTCAAGTTCTTCCACACCGAACTCGATAAAACATTTCTGCATCGCTTAGCGCACGGGGACATTGTCATACTGAAACAGGAAAGGGCCTTACCCAAACTGTTGTGACAAATTTGGAAGCACAGAATCGTCTTGAATGTCATTGTATGCTGTAGCGTTAAGATTTCCCTTCACTGGAACTAAGGGGCCTAGCCCGAACCATGAAGAACTCCCCCAGACCATTATTCCTCCTCCACCAAACTTTACAGCTGGCGCTATGCATTCAGGCAGGTAGCGTTTTCCTGGCATCCATCAAACCCAGATTCGTCCATCGGACTGCCAGATGATTTATCACTCCAGAGTCCAATGGCGGCGAGCTTTCCACCATGCTTGTCATTGCGCATGGTGATCTTAGGCTTGTGTGTGGCTGCTCGGCCATGGAAACCCATTTCATGAAGCTCCCGACGAACAGTTATTGTGCTGGCGTTGCTTCCAGAGGCAGTTTGGAACTTGGTAGTGAGTGTTGCAACCGAAGACAGCAACGGGTGTGGCTGAAATAGCTGAATCTACTAATTTGAAGAGGCGTCCACATACTTTTGTATGTATATATATATATATAGTGTATGTTGGCTTTGTTTTTATAGTTCTCATGAATTGGAAAGCACATTTCACCCAATCACATCAACCTTTGATCTACCAGAATTCTGGGAACTATCTTTTGTCACATGCATTTATTCAAGTTTGATACTTACTGGGTTGCGTTGCGGAGTGAGTAGTCTGCATCTCCATTGACACCAAAGGCCTCCCTTGTCCACCAGTCTCGGCGTCCCAAATGGCACCCTATTCCCTACCTTTGACCAGAACCCTATGGATCCTGGTACAAAATATTACACTATAGGGAATAGGGTGCCATTTCAGACACAAACCAGGCGTTCCAACATGGCTATCTTAACAGAATGTAGAGCAGGTGGAAGGAGACAGACAGACAGGACGTCCTTTGTTTCAAGGTGTCGCTGTTGACCTCAGCAGCTGACTAAACCCCCGTCCCGTCCCCTGTCCCCACCCCTGCTCTCCAGACCTTAACCCAACCTGACTGAGCTATCGATTGTCAACATTGTAACATTGCTCCTGTATAATTACTTTTTCAGTAGTGGAGGGAATGGAGGAGATAGCGGTGGCATATATTGATCCTGGTGAGGAGACTGGAACGGGCGTTTCCCTTGACTAACAGAGTTTCATTTCTCTCTCTCTCTCTCTGATGAATGGCAACACTATGCCTGTGGATAATAACTTAGTGATGGAATGGACCCTTCAGTCACTGGCTGCCTGGCTAAGCACTCTGCTGTCTCGCCTCACCGGGTTATCCATTCTATTAGCAGCTCTGAAGATCAGAGAGGAGAAGAGGAGGGGAAGATAGGGGGAGGAGAGAGATGAAGGTCTCTCTGGGCCTTGTGTGAAGGTATATGGACGACCAGTGAATATGATCCTACTGGACATGATGGTTCATTTAGAAGATAAATGCGGCAGGAACCTTAACACAGCCTTGGTGATGTCTGTCCTCTATAGCTATGTTTATTCAAGAGGGGAAACAACATATTTGAACATGGGGAGGTTAAAGAAATGAAGTTCCTTTGTTCTATCGCTCCTCTTTCTCGCCGCTCTCATTTGTTGTTGACCCACAGTACTGCAGCTCCTCCCTGGGGGCGGAGTTACCCTTGCAGTCTGATAATTACCTCTGAAGGGGAGCGTTCACACAATCATCAGTTAAAGGGGAGCAGAGAGACAAGAGCGAGGTGGGAGGTGAGCCCCACCTCTGATGAAAGCTGAATGGTCCACGGAGCTGGCAGGGAGTGAGAGGTTCAGACATACTAAAACGCTACTGTAGACTGTAGTCTGACTGTTACTGACTGTAGTCTGACTGTTACTGACTGTAGTCTGACTGTTACTGACTAATCTCACAGTTACTGACTGTAGTCTGACTGTTACTGACTGTAGTCTGAATGTTACTGACTGTAGTCTGAATGTTACTGACTGTAGTCTGAATGTTACTGACTAATCTCACAGTTACTGACTGTAGTCTGACTGTTACTGACTGTAGTCTGAATGTTACTGACTGTAGTCTGAATGTTACTGACTGTAGTCTGAATGTTACTGACTGTAGTCTGAATGTTACTGACTGTAGTCTGACTGTTACTGACTGTAGTCTGAATGTTACTGACTAATCTCACAGTTACTGACTGTAGTCTGACTGTTACTGACTGTAGTCTGAATGTTACTGACTGTAGCCTGACTGTTACTGACTGTAGTCTGAATGTTACTGGCTAATCTCACAGTTACTGACTAATCTCACAGTTACTGACTAGTTTGACTGTCACTGACTGTTACTGACTGTCACTGACTGTTACTGACTGTCACTGACTAGTCTGACTGTTATTGATTTACTGACTAGTCTGACTGTTACTGACTGTTACTGACTAGTCTGACTGTTACTGACTGTAATCTCATTGTTACTGACTGTAATCTCATTGTTACTGACTGTTACTGACTAGTCTGACTGTCACTGACTGTTACTGACTGTCACTGACTAGTCTGACTGTTATTGATTTACTGACTAGTCTGACTGTTACTGACTGTAATCTCCCTGTTACTGACTGTTACTGACTGTAATCTCATTGTTACTGACTGTTACTGACTATAATCTCACTGTTACTGACTGTAATCTCACTCTTACTGTCACTGACTAGTCTGACTGTTAGTGACTGTTATTGCTGGTAGTCTTACTCTTTATACGTTGCTATGCATTCATTACACAAATTATCTTATTTCTGATGCACTGTCAGTCTTTTTTCTGAATTCACACTTTACTTTGAAAAATGAAACTTGATACACCATCCATGGCCATATGGTTGCCAGTCGCCTCGTGTTGATGTGCAGTTTTATTTAGCTGAGTCTGTCTTTTGATATAGAACAATGTGTCACCATTGTGATCAAAGCCAGTCAGTGATATAGTACACTGATTGACAGACATTTTGTTTTTAGCCTTTCTTAGTCAATTTAGATGGCTGAATGTTGTTTTATACCTGACTGGTTGAAACCTGTCTATCCGTAGGGATCCATCGACAATGCTGCCTGTTTTGGGAGATGTTTGAAAGCTGATGTTGAATGTTTCTGTATTTAATATGTGTAAAATAATATATATACACTGCTCAAAAAAATAAAGGGAACACTAAAATAACACATCCTAGATCCTGAATGAATGAAATATTCTTATTAAATACTTTTTTCTTTACATAGTTGAATGTGCTCACAACAAAATCACACAAAAATGATCAATGGAAATCAAATTTATCAACCCATGGAGGTCTGGATTTGGAGTCGCACTCAAAATTAAAGTGGAAAACCACACTACAGGCTGATCCAACTTTGATGTAATGTCCTTAAAACAAGTCAAAATGAGGCTCAGTAGTGTGTGTGGCCTCCACGTGCCTGTATGACCTCCCTACAACGCCTGGGCATGCTCCTGATGAGGTGGTCTGGGGAACGGGCGGGCCAGTCCATAGCATCAATGCCTTCCTCTTGCAGGAACTGCTGACACACTCCAGCCACATGAGGTCTAGAATTGTCTTGCATTAGGAGGAACCCAGGGCCAACCGCACCAGCATATGGTCTCACAAGGGGTCTGAGGATCTCATCTCGGTACCTAATGGCAGTCAGGCTACCTCTGGCGAGCACATGGAGGGCTGTGCGGCCCCCCAAAGAAATGCCACCCCACACCATGACTGACCCACCGCCAAACCAGTCATGCTGGAGGATGTTGCAGGCAGCAGAACGTTCTCCACGGCGTCTCCAGACTCTGTCACGTCTGTCAATTCAATTCAATTCAATTCAATTTTATTTTATATAGCCCTTCGTACATCAGCTAATATCTCGAAGTGCTGTACAGACACCCAGCCTAAAACCCCAAACAGCTAGTAATGCAGGTGTAGAAGCACGGTGGCTAGGAAAAACTCCCTAGAAAGGCCAAAACCTAGGAAGAAACCTAGAGAGGAACCAGGCTATGAGGGGTGGCCAGTCCTCTTCTGGCTGTGCCGGGTGGAGATTATAACAGAACTATGCCAAGATGTTCAAAAATGTTCATAAGTGACAAGCATGGTCAAATAATAATCATGAATAATTTTCAGTTGGCTTTTCATAGCCGATCATCAAGAGTTGAAAAACAACAGGTCTGGGACAGGTGGCGGTTCCATAACCGCAGGCAGAACAGCTGAAACTGGAATAGCAGCAAGGCCAGGCGGACTGGGGACAGCAAGGAGTCACCACGGGCGGCAGTCCCGACGCATGGTCCTAGGGCCCAGGTCCTCCGAGAGAAAGAAAGAGAGAAGGAGAAAATTAGAGAGAGCCAAGATTTTCAAAATGTTCATAAATGACAAGCATGGTCAAATAATAATCAGGAATAAATCTCAGTTGGCTTTTCATAGCCGATCATTAAGAGTTGAAAACAGCAGGTCTGGGACAGGTAGGGGTTCCATAACCGCAGGCAGAACAGTTGAAACTGGAATAGCAGCAAGGCCAGGCGGACTGGGGACAGCAAGGAGTCACCACGGCCGGTAGTCCCGACGTATGGTCCTAGGGCTCAGGTCCTCCGAGAGAAAGAAAGAGAGAAGGAGAAAATTAGAGAGCGCCAAGATTTTCAAAATGTTCATAAATGACAAGCATGGTCAAATAATAATCAGGAATAAATCTCAGTTGGCTTTTCATAGCCGATCATTAAGAGTTGAAAACAGCAGGTCTGGGACAGGTAGGGGTTCCGTAACCGCAGGCAGAACAGTTGAAACTGGAATAGCAGCAAGGCCAGGCGGACTGGGGACAGCAAGGTGTCATCATGCCCGGTAGTCCTGACATATGGTCCTAGGGCTCAGGTTCTCAGAGAGAAAGAGAGAACGAAAGAATTAGAGAGAGCATACTTAAATTCACACAGGACACTGGATAAGACAGGAGAAGTACCTCAGGTAACCAACTGACCCTAGCCCCCCGACACATAAACTACTGCAGCATAAATACTGGAGGCTGAGACAGGAGCGGTCAGGAGACACTGTGGCCCCATCCGAAGAAACCCCCGGACAGGGCCAAACAGGAAGGATATAACCCCACCCACTTTGCCAAAGCACAGCCCCCGCACCACTAGAGGGAAATCCTCAACCACCAACATTACAATCCGGAGACAAGGCCGAGTATAACCCACAAAGGTCTCCACCACAGCACAAACCAAGGGGGGGCGCCAACCCAGACAGGAAGATCACGTCAGTAACTCAACCCACTCAAGTGACGCACCCCTCCTAGGGACGGCATGAAAGAGCACCAGCAAGCCAGTGACTCAGCCCCTGTAACAGGGTTAGAGGCAGAGAATCCCAGTGGAGAGAGGGGAACCGGCCTGGCAGAGACAGCAAGGGCGGTTCGTTGCTCCAGAGCCTTTCCGTTCACCTTCACACTCCTGTCACATGTGCTCAGTGTGAACCTGCTTTCATCTGTGAAGAGCACAGGGCGCCAGTGGCGAATTTGCCAATCTTGGTGTTCTCTGGCAAATGCCAAACGTCCTGCACGGTGTTGGGCTGTAAGCACAACCCCCACCTGTGGATGTCGGGCCCCCATACCACCCTCATGGAGTCTGTTTCTGACCGTTTGAGCAGACACATGCACATTTGTGGCCTGCTGGAGGTCATTTTGCAGGGCTCTGGCAGTGCTCCTCCTGCTCCTCCTTGCAGAAAGGCGGAGGTAGCGGTCCTGCTGCTGGGTTGTTGCCCTCCTACGGCCTCCTCCACGTCTCCTGATGTACTGGCCTGTCTCCTGGTAGCGCCTCCATGCTCTGGACACTACGCTGACAGATACAGCAAACCTTCTTGCCACAGCTCGCATTGATGTGCCATCCTGGATGAGCTGCACTACCTGAGCCACTTGTGTGGGTTGTAGACTCCGTCTCATGCTACCACTAGAGTGAAAGCACCGCCAGCATTCAAAAGTGACCAAAACATCAGCCAGGAAGCATAGGAACTGAGAAGTAGTCTGTGGTCACCACCTGCAGAACCACTCCTTTATTGGGGGTGTCTTGCTAATTGCCTATAATTTCCACCTGTTGTCTATTCCATTTGCACAACAGCATGTGAAATGTATTGTCAATCAGTGTTGCTTCCTAAGTGGACAGTTTGATTTCACAGAAGTGTGATTGACTTGGAGTTACATTGTGTTGTTTAAGTGTTCCCTTTATTTTTTTGAGCAGTGTATATATATATATATATATATATAATACTGCACTGTTTTTTAGTGATATGATAGGTTTCAGAAGCATAATCGTTTGGTAGATGATTTGTTTATAGTGAGATCATCAAGAAGTACTTTCTAGGGTTGCAAAATTCTGGTAACTTCTCCAAACTTCTCAGGTTTTCCAGAAAACCAAGTTAGAAAATTCCCGGAATCACAAGGGAATACGCAGGAAATCCAGCATCCTCCAACCAGTATTTCTAGAAAAACTGAGAATTTTGAGAAAATTACTAGAATTTTGCAACCCTAGTATTTCCATGCTTACATTTCAGGACATGGTTGGCATGTACCCAGAGCAGAATGGTTTAGTGTGTCATGATAATACTGACCAGTGAATCATGTTAACAGTGACCCTAGTCTAGACCATAAACCATAGACAATGAATAGCTTCCTCTCATTGGTAGATGGACAGAGTGTGGATGGAGGAGAGAAGAAAGGCCATTTGTTCTCAGAAGGACTTAATCTGAGAGCTCTGGAGTGTGTTTAGTGTCAGAGTCACACAGGGCACGGGGTTCGGGGTGCAGGGTGTGAGGCCAGGGCTCGGGGTGCAGGGCAGGGTACCCACTTCACAGGACAGGGTGTGTGTGGTGTGACACTAACCAGTCCTGCTTCTTTAAATAGATTAGTCACTGATTTGCTGCTATTTATTATAATTATCCCCCATTTAGGTCTCAAATAGAAGCATTTAAAGAGAATATAATGGTGTTTTATTGAATCTTTCGTTCCTTTTCTTTCTAATCTCTCACAATAGTCTTCTCTGTCAGGAGAAACTGTCTGATGCTGAAACCAGTATAGTTTTGTTCTAACTAAAACATGGATAGTGTTGTCCGAACTAAAACATGAGTAGCTCTGTTCCATCTGAAACATGGTTAGTTCTGTTCCATCTGAAACATGGTTAGTTCTGTTCCATCTGAAACATGGTTAGTTCTGTTCCATCTGAAACATGGTTAGTTCTGTTCTAATTTAAACTTGTATACTTCTGTTCTATCTGAATGATTGTCCCTCCAGACGGTTATGTTTCATTTAGAACTATCTGTATGACCTCATTAGAAATAAGCATGTTCGAAATAAACATCAGAACCATGGTCCAGTTTACCGCCATGTTTGAAGAACACTCTGGAGTGAACACTCTTAACTGGGTCTTTGACAACGTGCTCAGCTGTAATGGTTTGTTGATACTGTAGTTTGTTGATATAATGGTTTGTTGTGTTTCTAACAGAGATATGACCTTGATGGGGTCCAGCATACAACAGCCTGGTGCTAGTGATTGGATATGTCTCAAATGGCACCCTATACCCTATATAGTGCACTACTTTTGACCAGGGCCCATAGCCTCAGTCTTGATACAGGCAGTTCTTAAAACTTGTTTGGGCTGCAATCCCGACACAGGTACACTTATGACAACATCCAGCTCAAGTGCAAGGCGCGAAATTCAAAATCTAGTTTGTTAAAATATTTAACTTTCACACATTAACAAGTCCAATACAGCATATGAAAGGTAGACATCTTGTGAATCAAGCCAACATGTCCGATTTTTAAAATGTTTTACAGGGAAGACAAAATATGTAAATCTATTAGCTAACCACGTCAGCAAAAGAGAGTACTTTTCTAACTCCATCAGTTTTTACTCCGTCACTAGCTATCACTAATTCGACCAAATAAAGATATATATAGCCACTAACCAAGAAACAACTTCATAAGATGACAGTCTGATAAAATATTTATTGTATAGCATATGTTTTTTTTGAAAAATGTGCATATTTATGGTATAAATCATAAATTACATTTCAGCTACAATCAGAAATTGCACCGAAAGCAGCCATAACATTTACAGACACCAACGTCAAATAACTAATTACTCATCATAAAACATATCTGAGAAATACATACTGTGCAGCAATTGAAAGACAGGATTCTTGTGATTCCAGACAATATTTCCGATTTATTAAATGTTTTACAGCGAAAACAAAATGTAGCGCTATGTTAGCATAGCCACAATAGCCAGACACACTTGGGCGCCCGCGACCAGTTGACATGCACGACAGATATATGAAATTACATTATAAATTGGGTCTTACTTTGGCTGATCTTTCATCAGAATGTTGATCAGGGTGTCCTTTGTCCAGATGAGTCGTTGTTTGTAGTCAGGATGGCAACTTTCCCTTCTCACTTAGCATTGGCACTGGTCGACTGGCACGGATTTGTCCAACGTAAAAAAAGTCAGAACGGAACACGGCAAAACTCCCGAAAAAAATTCAAATAATCTGATTAAACTATATTGAAAAAACATACATTACGATGATATGGTCTCATTTATCAAATAAAAACCCAGCCGGAGATTGTTCCCGTCCAAAACAGCAGCAAAACAGAACGCAATATCACTCCCAAGTCGCGCGCTTCAGACTTCCGGAAGTGGTCGGTCACGTCAAAGAAATAGCTCTTATTCAACCTCTGAACAAGATATTCACTAAATTTCTTCTCTCATACCCTCTTGACACCCAGAGCAAGGCGTACGGAGTGTACGTAGGGTCTTACGTATAATGACCATGTATAGGCATAACGTTGAAGCGAGCATAGATTTCTGACATTCTACTTCTTGGTCAGGGAAAGTGCTGCCAAATGACTTCTGTACCACTCAGAGAAAAAATTAGAACGGTTTTAGAAACTAGAGATTGTTTTCTATCCAATATTAATATTAATATGCATATTGTAAGAGCAAAAATTGATTAAGAGGCCGTTTGAAAATTGGCACATATTTTCCAGTTTTTCCAATACGCCCCCTGCAGCCATAACAGGTTTTAAGTAGTTATTGTAGCTGCACTTTGACAGACAGTATTTTTAGTAGTTATTGTAGCTGCACTTTGACAGACAGTGTTATAAGTAGTTATTGTAGCTGCACTTTGACCGACAGTATTTTTAGTAGTTATTGTAGCTGCACTTTGACAGACAGTATTTTTAGTAGTTATTGTAGCTGCTCTTTGACAGACAGTATTTTTAGTAGTTATTGTAGCTGCTCTTTGACAGACAGTATTTTTAGTAGTTATTGTAGCTGCTCTTTGACAGACAGTATTTTTAGTAGTTAACGTAGCTGCTCTCTGACAGACAGTATTTTTAGTAGTTATTGTAGCTGCACTTTGACATACAGTATTTTTAGTAGTTATTGTAGCTGCACTTTGACATACAGTATTTTTAGTAGTTATTGTAGCTGCACTTTGACAGACAGTGTTATAAGTAGTTATTGTAGCTACTCTTTGATGGACAGTTCAGTCTTCAACAAGCCTCTAAAATCATCTGCAGGCAGTAAAGGGCAGGCCTGATATACACCAAGTATTACTTTTAGCCTGCCCTGTTCCTTCCTTCCTCTCCTCCTCCTCTGCTCTCCTCTCCGATGAATAACCTCAATGGAAATGGGAATAAGTACAGTCATGTCATTGGTGTCCTGTGGTCGATTTTGTCAAATAAGGACATCGTACAGACTTAAGTCACTATACAACTATATAGTGAGCTCCAAAAGTGTTGGGACAGTGACACACTGTTTGTTGATTTGGGACTGTACTCCAGCACTTTGGATTTGGAATGATAAAATGACAATGAGGTTAACGTGCACACTGTCTGCTTTAATGTGAGGGTATTTTCATCGATATCGGGCAAACTGTTTAGAAATTACAGACCTTTTAGTACATAGTCCCTCCATTTTAGGGGACCAAAAGTATTGGGGCAAATTCACTTATGTGTATTTAAGTAGTAAAACGTTTAGTATTTGGTCCCATATTCCTAGCACTTTCTGATTTCATCAAGCTTGTGACTCTGCAAACCTGTTGGATTCATTTAGAGTTTGTTTTGGTTGTGCTTCAGATTATTTTGTGCCCAATAGAAAAGAATGGTAAATAATGTATTTTGGAGTCACTTTAACTGTAAATAAGAATAGAATGTGTTTCTAAACACTTCTACATTCATGTGGATGCTACCATGATTATGGATAGCCCTGAATATAATCAGGAATAATAGTGAGCGAGAAAGTCACAGACATACAAATATTATACCCCTAAGACAAGCTAACCTCTCACAACTACAGTAACAGGGGAGGTTAGCATTTTTGAGGGGGTATGATATACAGTTGAAGTCGGAAGTTTACATACACCTTAGCCAAATACATTTAAACTCAGTTTTTCACTATTCCTGACAAATTCCTTGTTTCAGGTCAGTTAGGATCACCACTTTATTTTAAGAATGTGAATTGTCAGAATAATAGTAGAGAGAATGATTTATTTCAGCTTTTATTTCTTTCATTGCATTCCCAGTAGGTCAGAAGTTTACATACACTCAATTAGTATTTGGTAGCATTGCCTTTAAATTGTTTAACTTGGGTCAAACGTTTCGGGTAGCCTTCCACAAGCTTCCCACAATCAGTTGGGTGAATTTTGGCCCATTCCTGCTGACAGAGCTGGTGTAACTGAGTCAGGTTTGTAGGCCTCCTTGCTCACACACACTTTTTCATTTCTGCCCACAAATTTTCTATAGGATTGAGGTCAGGGCTTTGTGATGGCCACTCCAATACCTTGACTTTGTTCTCCTTAAGCCATTTTGCCACAACTTTGGAAGTATGCTTGGGGTCATTGTCCATTTGGAAGACCCATTTGTGACCAAGCTTTAACTTCCTGACTGATGTCTTGAAATGTTGCTTCAATATATCCACAACATTTTTCACCCTCATGATGCCATCTATTTTGTGAAGTGCACCAGTCCCTCCTGCAGCAAAGCACCCCCACAACATGACGCTGCCACCCCCGTGCTTCACGGTTGGGATGGTGTTCTTCGGCTTGCAAGCCTCCCCCTTTTTCCTCCAAACATAACGATGGTCATTATGGCCAAACAGTTCTATTTTTGTTTCATCAGATACTGTCACGCCCTGACCTTAAAGATCCTTTTAATTCTCTATTTGGTTAGGTCAGGGTGTGACTAGGGTGGGCAATCTATTTCTTTGTTGGCCGGGTAGAGGCAGCTGTCTATCGTTGTCTCTGATTGGGGATCATACTTAGGCAGCTTTTTCCACCTGTAGTTTGTGGGATCTAGTTTGGTGCTGTGCTGTTTAGCCCTACTAAACTTTATGTTTCGTTTGTGTTTGTTGTTTTTTCGGTGTTCATTGAATAAAGAAAGATGTACGCCTACCACGCTGCACCTTGGTCCACTCATTCCAACAACGAGCGTAACAGATATAGGAAGATATAGGACTTGTTTTACTGTGGATATAGATACTTTTGTGCCTGTTTCCTCCAGCATCTTCACAAGGTCCTTTGCTGTTATTCTGGGATTGATTTGCACTTTTCGCACCAAGGTACGTTCATCTCTAGGAGACAGAACGCGTCTCCTTCCTGAGCGGTATGAAGGCTGCGTGGACCCATGGTGTTTATACTTGCATACTATTGTTTGTACAGATGAACGTGATACCTTCAGGCGTTTGGAAATTGCTCCCAAGGATGAACCAGACTTGTGGATGTCCACAATTTTTTTCTGAGGTCTTGGCTGATTTTTTTTGATTTTCCCATGATGTCAAGCAAAGAGGCACTGAGTTTGAAGGTAGGCCTTGAAATACATCCACGGGCACACCTCCAATTGACTCAAATGATGTCAATTAGCCTATCAGAAGCTTCTAAAGCCATGACATCATTTTCTGGAATTTTCCAAGCTGTTTAAAGGCACCTTAGTGTATGTAAACTTCTGACCCACTGGAATTGTGATACAGTGAATTATAAGTGAAATAATCTGTCTGTAAACAATTGTTGGGAAAATTGCTTGTGTCATGCACAAAATAGATGTCCTAACCGACTTGCCAGAACTATAGTTCTCCAACCTAAGTCTATGTAAACTTCCGACTTCAACTGTATGTGCGTCTGTAACGTTCTCATTCAATGTATTATTCACGATTCATTCAGGACTATCCATAATCATGGTAGCATCCACATTAATGTAGAAGTGTATAGAAACATTCTATTCTTATTTACAGTTAAAGTGACTCCAAAATGACACATTATTTACCATTAATTTCTATTGGGCACAAACTAATCTGAAGAGTCACAAGCTTGATGTAATTGTTGCGTGCTAGGAATATGGGACCAAATACTAAACTTTTGACTACTTTAATACACATAAAAGTGAATTTATCCCAATATTTTTGGAGCTCACGGTATATACTGTAACTATACCACTATACCATACTATGACTATACTTCTCTACAGTATATCACTATACTATAACTGTCCCCAGTGCCAATACTAGCCTAGTTCATCACTACAAACCAGCTCCCACTGTCCTAGATTGGGCTGTATTTGTGTTGTGAAATTGTCTTCAGTCCTTTTATTTCCCACTTCACCATTTTATTTTGAGTCATGGCTGTCAGGTTTTACTGCCTTTTACCAACAGAACACATTCCCTGTGGAGCCAGGGTGTTAAATCTGTCTTTGTCTCCACAGCCCCGAGACACACACACACATTCAGGAGAGATGGGATTTAAATACACAGAGGAAAAAGGAGAGAAGATAGTGTTTTTACACATTTATTGCACTGCACTTAAATTCTAAAAGCATCCGTGAATAATGGCCGCCATGTTTCCTCTTGGTTATCAGGTCTGGAAAATGAGCTTTTAAAATGCAGTTTGAAATCCATTTGTGTGATTGATGTGTGACAGGGCTAATACATTTAGCCAGTTTCTGGGAGGCTTGGCCTCAGTCATTCTTTATGCCTGTCCTGAAGCCCCACTACGAGGGGAGAACGGGGAAGTGGAGAGCCAGTCAGTCGTCCTCACAGATCCAATTGAGATTAACTGGCTGTCACTGCCTTGCACTTTACAGTCTGTACAGTCTATATTGATCAAATGTTCAGTATATAGTCCAATTATTGTTTGCAAGTCATTACCCTCATATCATTTGGTAGTATTTGTCTGTTTTTGTAAGTCTGTTAGCCTAACATCAATAGAAGACCTTAGCTGGCAGACATTTACTAAATCTTTGTTTAGTATCAAACAGATTGTGTAACCCGCCTGGAGGACATCTGTGTCTGAAGCTGTTCTAGGGTCACATTATTTCCCTGCATGCATTTCTCTGTCTCATGCATGAAATTAAGCTTTTTGTGCTCATATTGGATTCAGCAAAGCAGAGTAGACATATAGCTTCAGATGCTGGAGAATATCAGACATGTCCTATTAGATGGATTTGAGTGAATTTATGGACGAGAACATCACCGTTTTAACACCTCTCAGTATGCAACATCTAGTTTTATTTCCTTCTCTCTTATTCTGCTCCGAATATAGGCTTACACTACACTTACAATACCATCAGTACACTCCGAATACCGTCAGTACACCCGAATACCATCAGTACACTCAGAATACTATCAAATTCAACACACTCAGAACACCATCAGTACACTCAGAATACAATCAGCACACTCCACATACAATCAGTACACTCCGAATACCATCTGCACCCTCCGAATTCCATCTGCACCCTCCGAATTTCATCAGCACACTCCGAATGCCATCAGCACACTCTGAATACACTCCGAAGACCATCAGTACACTCTGAATACCATCAGTACACTCTGAATACCATCAGTACACTCTGAATACCATCAGTACACTCTGAATATCATCAGCACACTCTGAATACCATATGTACTCTCCGAATACCATCAGTACACTCCGAATACCATCAGTACACTCCGAATACAACTTGTACACTCCGAATACAACCTGTACACTCCGAATACCACCTGTACACTCCGAATGCCACCAGCAAACTCCAAATACACTCTGAATACCATCCGTACACTCCGAATAACATCAAATTCATTACACTGAAAATACCATCAGCACACTCCGAATACCATCAGTACACTCAGAATACCATCAAATTCAGTACACTGAAAATACCATCTGTACACTCTGAATACCATCAGTACTCTCCGGATACCATCAGTACTCTCCGGATACCATCAGTACACTCCGGATACCATCAGTACACTCCGGATACCATCAGTACTCTCCGGATACCATCAGCACACTCCGAATGCCATCAGCACACTCTGAATACACTCCGAAGACCATCAGTACACTCCGAAGACCATCAGTACACTCCGAAGACCATCAGTACACTCTGAATACCATCAGTACACTCTGAATACCATCAGTACACTCTGAATACCATATGTACTCTCCGAATACCGTCAGTACACTCCGAATACCGTCAGTACACTCCGAATACCGTCAGTACACTCCGAATACCGTCAGTACACTCCGAATACCGTCAGTACACTCCGAATACCATCAGTACACTCCGAATACCATCAGTACACTCCGACTACCACCAGTACACTCCGAATACCACCAGTACACTCCGAATACCACCAGTACACTCAAAATACCATCATGGTATTCGGAGTAAACTCAGAATACAACCTGTACACTCCGAATACAACCTGTACACTCCGAGTACCACCTGTACACTCCGAATGCCACCAGCAAACTCCAAATACACTCTGAATACCATCCGTACGCTCCGAATACCATCAAATTCATTACACTGAAAATACCATCAGCACACTCCGAATACCATCAGTACACTCAGAATACCATCAAATTCAGTACACTGAAAATACCATCAGTACACTCAGAATACCATCTGTACACTCCGAATACCATCATTACACTCTGAATACCATCAGTACTCTCCGGATACCATCAGTATACTCCGGATACCATCAGTATACTCCGGATACCATCAGTATACTCCGGATACCATCAGTACTCTCCCGGATACCATCAGTACTCTCCCAGATACCATCAGTACACTCCGGATACCATCAGTACGCTCCCAGATACCATCAGTACTCTCCCAGATACCATCAGTACACTCCAGATACCATCAGTACGCTCCCAGATACCATCAGTACACTCCGGATACCATCAGTACACTCCGGATACCATCAGTACGCTCCCGGATACATTTACATTTACATTTAAGTCATTTAGCAGAGGCTCTTATCCAGAGCGACTTACAAATTGGATACCATCAGTACACTCCGGATACCATCAGTACGCTCCCGGATACCATCAGTTCACTCCGGATACCATCAGTACGCTCCCGGATACCATCAGTACACTCCGGATACCATCAGTACTTTCCGGATACCATCAGTACTCTCCGGATACCATCAGTACTCTCCGGATACCATCAGTACTCTCCGGATACCATCAGTACGCTCCCAGATACCATCAGTACGCTCCCAGATACCATCAGTACGCTCCGGATACCATCAGTACTCTCCGGATACCATCAGTACTCTCCGGATACGATCAGTACACTCCGGATACCATCAGTACTCTCCGGATACCATCAGTACTCTCCGGATACCATCAGTACACTCCGGATACCATCAGTACTCTCCGGATACCATCAGTACGCTCCCAGATACCATCAGTACACTCCGGATACCAACAGTACTCTCCGGATACCATCAGTACGCTCCCAGATACCATCAGTACACTCCGGATACCATCAGTACTCTCCGGATACCATCAGTACGCTCCCAGATACCATCAGTACACTCCGGATACCATCAGTATACTCCGGATACCATCAGTATACTCCGGATACCATCAGTATACTCCGGATACCATCAGTACTCTCCCGGATACCATCAGTACTCTCCCAGATACCATCAGTACACTCCGGATACCATCAGTACGCTCCCAGATACCATCAGTACTCTCCCAGATACCATCAGTACACTCCAGATACCATCAGTACGCTCCCAGATACCATCAGTACACTCCGGATACCATCAGTACACTCCGGATACCATCAGTACGCTCCCGGATACCATCAGTACACTCCGGATACCATCAGTACTCTCCGGATACCATCAGTACGCTCCCAGATACCATCAGTATACTCCGGATACCATCAGTACACTCCGGATACCATCAGTATACTCCGAGATACCATCAGTACTACTCCCGGATACCATCAGTACTCTCCCAGATACACATCAGTACGCTCCCAGATACCATCAGTACTCTCCCGGATACCATCAGTACTCTCCCAGATACCATCAGTACACTCCGGATACCATCAGTACTCTCCCAGATACCATCAGTACTCTCCCAGATACCATCAGTACACTCCAGATACCATCAGTACGCTCCCAGATACCATCAGTACACTCCGGATACCATCAGTACGCTCCCGGATACCATCAGTACACTCCGGATACCATCAGTACTCTCCGGATACCATCAGTACGCTCCCGGATACCATCAGTACTACTCCGGATACCATCAGTACTACTCCGGATACCATCAGTACTACTCCGGATACCATCAGTACTCTCCCGGATACCATCAGTACTCTCCCGGATACCATCAGTACTCTCCCAGATACCATCAGTACGCTCCCAGATACCATCAGTACTCTCCCAGATACCATCAGTACACTCCAGATACCATCAGTACGCTCCCAGATACCATCAGTACACTCCGGATACCATCAGTACACTCCGGATACCATCAGTACGCTCCCGGATACCATCAGTACACTCCGGATACCATCAGTACTCTCCCGGATACCATCAGTACACTCCGGATACCATCAGTACGCTCCCGGATACCATCAGTACACTCCGGATACCATCAGTACACTCCGGATACCATCAGTACACTCCGGATACCATCAGTACTCTCCCGGATACCATCAGTACTCTCCCGGATACCATCAGTACTCTCCCGGATACCATCAGTACGCTCCCGGATACCATCAGTACGCTCCCGGATACCATCAGTACACTCCGGATACCATCAGTACGCTCCCAGATACCATCAGTACACTCCGGATACCATCAGTACACTCCGGATACCATCAGTACGCTCCCGGATACCATCAGTACACTCCGGATACCATCAGTACTCTCCGGATACCATCAGTACTCTCCGGATACCATCAGTACTCTCCGGATACCATCAGTATACTCCGGATACCATCAGTACTCTCCCGGATACCATCAGTACTCTCCCGGATACAATCAGTACACTCCGGATACCATCAGTACGCTCCCAGATACCATCAGTACTCTCCCAGATACCATCAGTACACTCCAGATACCATCAGTACGCTCCCAGATACCATCAGTACACTCCGGATACCATCAGTACACTCCGGATACCATCAGTACGCTCCCGGATACCATCAGTACACTCCGGATACCATCAGTACGCTCCCGGATACCATCAGTACACTCCGGATACCATCAGTACGCTCCCGGATACCATCAGTACACTCCGGATACCATCAGTACTCTCCGGATACCATCAGTACTCTCCGGATACCATCAGTACTCTCCGGATACCATCAGTACTCTCCGGATACCATCAGTACTCTCCCAGATACCATCAGTACTCTCCGGATACCATCAGTACTCTCCCAGATACCATCAGTACACTCCAGATACCATCAGTACGCTCCCAGATACCATCAGTACACTCCGGATACCATCAGTACACTCCGGATACCATCAGTACGCTCCCGGATACCATCAGTACACTCCGGATACCATCAGTACGCTCCCAGATACCATCAGTACACTCCGGATACCATCAGTACGCTCCCGGATACCATCAGTACACTCCGGATACCATCAGTACTTTCCGGATACCATCAGTACTCTCCGGATACCATCAGTACGCTCCCAGATACCATCAGTACGCTCCCAGATACCATCAGTACACTCCGGATACCATCAGTACGCTCCGGATACCATCAGTACTCTCCGGATACCATCAGTACTCTCCGGATACCATCAGTACTCTCCGGATACCATCAGTACACTCCGGATACCATCAGTACTCTCCGGATACCATCAGTACGCTCCCAGATACCATCAGTACTCTCCGGATACCATCAGTACTCTCAGAATACCAAATGGAACTACTTTTGACGTGTGTGTGTGTGTGTGTGTGTGTGTGTGTGTGTGTGTGTGTGTGTGTGTGTGTGTGTGTGTGTGTGTGTGTGTGTGTGTGTGTGTGTGTGTGTGTGTGTGTGTGTGTGTGTGTGTGTGTGTGTGTGTGTGTGTGTGTGTGTGTGTGTGTGTGTGTGAGAGACTGAGAAGCCCCCTATGGGAGCCATTCCCAAATGGAGTTCCCTATGTAGTGCACTTCTCTAAACCAGGGCCCATAGTGCGCTATATAGGGTGCCATTTGGAAGACATCCCGGACCACCCTCACTGATCTGCCTGGCCCAGCCTCCTTCAGCACAGCAGCTTGGCACGACGGTCCAGAACCTGTCTGGTGCCAACCGCACGATTTAGAGTATCACTGGCCCCTCTCTCCTTCTCCCTTTCTTCCTCGCCCTCTTTCGCTTTCTGCTTCTCCTTCACTACTAAGCCACCTCCGAAGTGAAAGCATATGCTGTGGGATGAGGTTGGGGGGAGGGAATCATCATGTTTGCTTGGTTAATCAATTCATGTAATCTTGGGGTTGGTTTGTTTAACGTTTGATTCATATTAGCTAGATACAAATGAAAACATTTTGGCTTGTAGTTTAGGTTGCTGTACAACAATGATTATCCTTCAGCAAATCAAATCTCATGCATCATATGTGTTTAATATGTTTAATACATTGCAGAGGAAATGTTCAAAGCAGCTCCTTCCTCGTCCACCACGGTAGGCAGACTATTTGTAGTGGGAATTAGAGGTTATAATCTGTAACGGTAATCTCTCGTCTGCCTACAGTGGATTTACATTTTTCCGGCTATGTAATCTATCGTTTACAATATCATTTACGTGGCTTTGTCCCTCCACCTACTGACATCTCTGTTCTTCAGCTCCAAGCCTGCTGGGAGACTGACAGACATCGGACAAGCTCCAGACGTGCAGATACTCTACACACACACACACACACACACACACACACACACACACACACACACACACACACACACACACACACACACACACACACACACACACACAGTTGATTGATGCTCGTGGCTGTCAAAGGCCTGCTAAGTCTCCTGAGCCTTCAGCTTACTGACAGTTGTAGATATTACATTCATATTATATTCATATTATATTCACAGAACGGTTTGGTGATGTGATCCCCTTGAAACACGTTAATCTGTTTAGACTGACTCAATATTATGGCAGAGAGAGAGGTTGGGGGTGTGGGGGAAGGTATACAATGGAAGCCCTGGCTGCTAGCCAGACTGCCAAAGCTGGAGGTGGATTGACAACTGGGAGGCTGTCTGGGTTGTTGTTGTTGTTCGTGGTGGTAATACACACTGACTGGATCATTTACAAGGTGGAGGTGGAGGCATCATTTTAATATGGTCGTGTACTGGTACGCCCTGGCCAAAAGTAGTTCACTATACACTGAGTGTACAAAACATTAGGAACGTCTGCTCTTTCGATGATATAGACTGACCAGGCGAATCCAGGTGAAAGCTATGATCCCTTATTGATGTCACTTGTTAAATCCACTTCAATCAGTGGATTGAAGGGGAGGAGACTGTAGAAGGGGAGGAGACAGGTTAAAGAAAGATTTTTAAACTATGAGACAATGGAGACATGGATTGTGTATGTGTGCCATTCAGAGGGTGAATGGGCAAAACAAAAGATTGAATTGCCTTGAACGGGGTATGGTAGTAGGCGCCAGGCGCACCGGTTTGAGTGCAACGCTGCAGTGTTTTCTCGCTCAACAGTTTCTCCCGTGTATCAAGAATGGTTCAGCAACGGACATCCAGCCAACTTGACACAACTGTGGGAAGCGAGTCAACATGGGCCAGAATCCCTGTGGAATGCTTTCGACACCTTTTAGGGTCCATGGACCAATGAATTGAGGTTGTTCTGAGGGCAAAGGGGGGGGTGCAACTCAATATTAGGAATATGGTGCCATGTGGGACACCGTCGGAGGAGCAGGAGGACTGTGTAGTTCCTCACTCTGGTCTAGATGGAGAGGATGAAGATAAAGCACATGGTCCATTGATGTGACTGAGGATCTTCTCAGACCAAACTGTCATCTGCTCTACTATCATTTTAATCATCACTCTCTCCCTCGCTCCATATTTCTCTCCACAGCTCCGTTTGGAGTATGTAAATTACTTGCAGTGTTTTTCTACTTTTAGTTCCCCTTGAAGGAAACACAAAGCCTTTGAAATGTGTCCAGCCAGAGCTGCACTTAGTAACCTGATGCTGGGTCCACTGCTTAATGGTTTGCATTAGCTGCAAGCAATAAAACGTTCCTCCTTCCCTGGTCCTCCCTGCGAATGTTGCAATAATCATTTACAAAGATGGTTACCACATGCTGGAGCTGTTCCCTTCTTTCTCTCCTGTTTTTAAGGCTCTAATTCACTCTTATTAATAATGAATGAATGAAAATGCAGTTTTCTTTTGGGTTGCCCCAGGGCTCTGAGAATTATTTCAATGAATATTTCAACACATTATTTTAATCATGGTTCCACATACCCACACAGGGAGGGAAGGAGTGAGAGAGGGAAGGGGGGCTGTTTTATAGTTCTCAGACCCTCCCCATCATTAAACCCCACGTTGCTGCCTCCCTCCCTCCATGGCTCACTGCCTCCCTCCTCTCTCCCTGGCTGCCTCCCTCCCTCCTATCTCCCTGCCTCCCCTTTCCTTCTCCCTCCCTCCTCACTCCCTGCCTCCCCTTTCCTTCTCTCTCGCTCTCTCTCTCTCTCTCTCTGCCTCCCTCTCTCTCTCTCTGCCTCCCTCCATCCCTCCCTCCATCCTGCCCTTACTCCCTCCCTGCCTAGGTTGAGGGTCCTACCTCTCTGATTTACAAGTCTTGTTAAAAAACATAGTTAAAAAGGAGGCAAGCTGGGCCATTTAGACTTGTAATTTGATGCTGTATTTGTTAATGGGAGTGTTAGTGATTTATAGTGTAGTGGCTTCTGCTGCTGCGGCGGCTCCCGTGCTGCTATGTGTGTACTCTATGTAGCCCCCAGTGCGTGTGTGTGTGTGTGTGCGTGCGTGCGTGCGTGTTCGTGTCGTCTGTGTGTGTATATTCTAACCTGCTCTCAGTCTAACCTGTTTATCTCTGTCTAATCTGTCTATCTCTGTCTGTCTCAGTCTAACCTGTCTATCTCTGTCTGTCTCTGTCTAATCTGTCTATCTCTGGCTGTCTCTCAGTCTAACCTGTTTATCTCTGTCTAACCTGTCCATCTCTGTCTAACCTGTCTCTGTCTCAGTCTAACCTGTCCATCTCTGTCTGTCTCTCAGTCTAACCTGTCTATCTCTACATGTCTCAGTCTAACCTGTCTATGTCTGTCTGTCTCTGTCTAACCTGTCTGTCTGTCTCAGTCTAACCTGTTCACATCTGTCTGTCTCTCAGTCTAACCTGTCCGTCTCTGTCTGTCTCTCAGTCTAACCTGTCCGTCTCTGTTTGTCTCTCAGTCTAACCTGTTTGTCTCTCAGTCTAACCTGTTTGTCTCTCAGTCTAACCTGTCTGTCTATCTCAATCTAACCTGTCCATCGCCGTCTGTCTCTCAGTCTAACCTGTCTATCTCTGTCTGTCTCAGTCTAACCTGTCTATCTCTGTCTGTCTCTGTCTAACCTGTCTGTCTCTGTATAACCTGTCTGTCTCTGTCTAACCTGTCTGTCTGTCTCAGTCTAACCTGTCCATCTCTGTTTGTCTTTCAGTCTAACCTGTCCATCTCTGTTTGTCTTTCAGTCTAACCTGTCCGTCTCTCAGTCTAACCTGTCTATCTCTGTCTGTCTCAGTCTAACCTGTCTATCTCTGTTTGTCTCTCAGTCTAACCTGTATGTCTGTCTCTCAGTCTAACCTGTCCATCTCTGTCTGTCTCTCCATCTCTGTCTGTCTCTCAGTCTAACCTGTCCGCCTCTGTCTGTATCTGTCTAACCTGTCTATCTCTGTCTGTCTCTCAGTCTAACTTGTCTATCTCTGTCTGTCTCTGTCTAACCTGTCTATCTCTGTCTGTCTCTCAGTCTAACCTGTCTCTCTCTGTCTGTCTAACGTCTGTCTCTCAGTCTAACCTGTCTGTCTTTCAGTCTAACCTGTACGTCTCTGTCTGTCTCTCAGTCTAACCTGTCTGTCTTTGTTTGTCTCTCAGTCTAACCTGTCTGTCCCTCAGTCTAACCTGTCTGTCTCCTTCTATCTCTCAGTCTAACCTGTCTAACCTGTCTGTCTCTCAGTCTAACCTGTCTGTCTCTGTCTGTCTCTCTGTCTAACCTGTCTGTCTCTCTGTCTAACCTGTCTGTCTCTCAGTCTAACCTGTCTGTCTCTGGCTGTCTCTCAGTCTAACCTGTCTGTCTCTCAGTCTAACCTGTCTGTTTCTGTCTGTCTCTCAGTCTAACCTGTCTGTCCCTCAGTCTAACCTGTCTGTCTCCTTCTGTCTCTCAGTCTAACCTGTCTGTCTCTGTCTGTCTCTCAGTCTAACCTGTCTGTCCCTCAGTCTAACCTGTATGTCTCCTTCTGTCTCTGTCTAACCTGTCTGTATCTGTCTGTCTCTCAGTCTAACCTGTCTGTCTCTGTCTGTCTCTGTCTAACCTGTCTGTCTCTGTCTGTCTCTCTGTCTAACCTGTCTGTCTCTCAGTCTAACCTGTTTGTCTCTGTCTGTCTCTCTGTCTAACCTGTCTGTTTCTGTCTGTCTCTCAGTCTAACCTGTCTGTCTCTCAGTCTAACCTGTCTGTTTCTGTCTGTCTCTCAGTCTAACCTGTCTGTCTCTCAGTCTAACCTGTCTGTCTCTGTCTGTCTCTCAGTCAGCTGAATGACTTCTGGCGTCTGGACTACTGGGAGGACGACCTACGGAGGAGGCGGAGATTCGTACGAAACCCCTTTGGCTCCACCCACCTGGACATTCCCTGCAAGACGTTAGACGACTATGGTTAGTCAGCATGCTCCTGGCTGATTGATTTACAGTATGTGTGATTGAAAAGATAAACAGAATACTGTAGACCCAGAGGATAACACAGGAGCGTATTTGGCGACACTAACCCGCTATCGGGACACTGTAATAAGCAACCTTATTTCAACAGTTTTTCTTGTCAACTGTTAGGTTCTTATTTTTCTGAGTAAATAACTCACGGACACTATAGAAGCTTAAAACCTCTACCGCTTCTCTCTCCCGGATCCGGGATCCTCTTCATCAAAAAAGCTGACTAGCATAGCCTAGCCTAACGGGACAGGGATATCATATAATATAATTTCATGAAATCACAAGTCCAATACAGCAAATGAAAGATAAAGATCTTGTGAATCCAGCCATCATTTCCGATTTTTAAAATGTTTTACAGCGAAAACACAATATGTATTTATATTAGCTAACCACAATAGCCAAACACACAACGGCATATTTTCACCATGTTTCCACCGCATAGGTAGCCTTCACAAAACCCACAAATAGAGATAAAATGAATCACTAACCTTGAACAACTTCATCAGATGACAGTCTTATAACATCATGTTATACAATACATTTATGTTTTGTTCGAAAATGTGCATATTTATAGCTACAAATCCTGGTTTTACATTGCAGCCACCATCACAAATAGCACCAAAGCAGCCAGAATAATTACAGAGAGCAACGTGAAATACATAAATACTCATCATAAAACATTTATGTAAAATACATGGTGTACAGCAAATGAAAGATAAACATCTTGTGAATCCAGCCAATATTTCCAATTTTTTAAGTGTTTTACAGCGAAAACACAATATATATTTCTATTAGCTCACTACAGTAGCCAAACACACAACGCAATTTACTCCCCGCCAAAATAGCTTGCACAAAACCGACAAAATAGAGATAAAATTAATCACTAACCTTGAACTACTTCATCAGATGACAGTCTTATAACATCATGTTATACAATACATTTATGTTTTGTTCGAAAATGTGCATATTTAGAGCTGCAAATCGTGGTTATACATTGTGAATACGTAGCAACGATTCACCAGAATGTCCGGAGATATTTTGGACACTCACCTAATCTGACCAAAGAACTCATCATAAACTTTACATAAAAATACTTGTTGTATGGCAAATGAAAGATACACTGGTTCTTAATGCAACCGCTGTGTTAGATTTTTTAAAATAACTTTACCACAACATTGTGAGACAGCGCTCACCAACACGGCGGAGAATAGGAGTCAACATATTACACAGAAATACGAAATAACATCATAAATGTTGTCTTACTTTTGCTGAGCTTCCATCAGAATGTTGTGCAAGGAGTCCTATTTCCAGAATAAATCGTTGTTTGGTTTTAGAATGTCCATTTCTTCTGTCGAATTAGCAACCTTGGCTAGCATTGTGGCGCGAACAATCCCATCATCTCTTGGCGCAAAGAACGGAAAATTCCAAAAGTCCCAATAAACGTTGAATAAACTGATCAAACTCGGTTGAAAAATCCTACTTTATGATGTTTTTCTCATATGTATCAAATAAAATCAGAGCCGGAGATATTCGCCGTGTATACCGAACGCTTTTCAGAAGACAATGTGGAGCTCCTTCGCGCGCCGTGGAAAACTGACAAAAGGGCTGACCTGTCACTCCAAAAGCTCTTATTCGGCCTCAGATCAAGCTAGACACCCCATTCAACCTTCCACTGCCTGTTGACATCTAGTGGAAGGCATATGAAGTGCATACATATCGATAAATAAAAGCCAGTTGAATAGGCAGGCCCTGAAACAGAGCCTCGTTTTCAGATTTTTCACTTCCTATATGGAAGTTTGCTGCCAAATGAGTTCTGTTTTACTCACAGATATAATTCAAACAGTTTTAGAAACTTCAGAGTGTTTTCTATCCAATAGTAATAATAATATGCATATTGTATGATCTAGAACAGAGTACGAGGCCGTTTAATTTGGGCACGATTTTTTCCAAAGTGAAAACAGCGCCCCCCCCTATTGACAAGAAGTTGTTTAACCAAGTTTAATCATTCCCCAAAGGTTCTGTACAGCTGAAATCAGACAGCTAAAGATTTCACCGTTTATATGCATCCTACTTAAGACACTCCCCTTTCTCTCCAATCCTTACATTTTATGGCTCTACAGGAAGCTAATAAAGAGGGTAACAGGATTACAAACATTTATTACTCTCTTAAGAGAATCTGTCCTCACCTCCTGACCTCAACCTCTCTTTCATCTAATACACATTCCCAAGCCTTCTTCTTTCTTCTGAGAACCATTCACTTCTAACATAACCCAGTCTCTTTCATTTCCCATCATTCATTTAATATCTCAATGTTCAAAGTTTAGCACATCCCAACACAACTATACTTGATATCTGCTTCTAACCATTTTCTCTATTCTACAAAGTCTGTAGAAGTAACTAGTCTCCTGATGGAATGGGACCATTTTTGCTCAGTGTTTAGGGTTTGGTCAATACATGACAGGGTCAGGGGCATATATGACAGTAGCTGCTGTCTCTCTCCACACAGTACAATCCTGTTATTCATAATGTTGTATGATCGCAGACAACCACTGGGTTCTTCTCACTGCCAAGGCCAGCCTTATAAAGTGAGGAGCTATAGAGGGTCTCAGTGTCCTCAGGGTCCAGGGTTGAACCGTGTACTACGGCCAGGGCCTGTTGCTGAGCTGAGAGAAGTTTATTGTCATTTTTATAGGTAACATATTTACTGCCTCTGTCAATTGAACATGACACGTCCGTTCAATGAAACATTTTATTTTTTGTAGACTTTTCATTTAACTGTTGTGCTCTTAGTCACTAACTTTCCCTCATTGAGCTGACTAGGGCTGCGTCCCAAATTACATCCTGTTTCCTATATAGTCCACTACTTTTGACCAGAGCCCTGTGGACCGTGGTCAAGAGTGGTGCACTATATACTGCAGGGAATAGGGTGCCGTTTTGGATGCCGCCTAGCAGAGCAGAGGGAGTAAAGGAACAAGGGGAACAAAATGTTGTGATTTAGAAACTACAAAATGCTCTCACATCAAACAAAACATGCAATAAAAGAAAACGTCATTCATTTCTGTGATGCTATTAAATCCTATTGTTCCAAGTTGTCTGCACTCATCGGGAGGTATAAGCGGAGGTGAGCAGTCACTAGGCCAGTTCTCTAACCCATGCCTGATGACCCAGGTCTGGTATGAGGAGGACCAGGAGTTTGACCTCCAGGAGAAACTCTGAGCCCTAGTTCTCTGGGGCCTAATACTCGTCTTTGTGTAACTGAGGCTGCTTCCCGAATGGTACCCTTTTGACCAGAGGCCCTGGTCAAAAGTAGTGCACTATGTAGGCAATAGGGTGCCATTTGGGATACAGTTAGCTGTGCCGGGGGAGCCGACTGTTGGTTCAGCATGTCATCTGGCCTCTCAGCTCTGTGTCACTGCCAGAACACACACACACGCCAGTCCTGCGGATAACACGCACACACCAGATGGTTTCTCTCTGGGCTGCAGGTGGCCCATGTTAATGGCACACACACAATAATGACACTGTCTGCTTCTTATTTCTTTCTCAACCGTCCAGACACCTACTAGAGGACAAGGAGAACAACACTTTACAAACAGAAAAAAAAGCATTTACAACATTCATTATGAGAGACAGAGAGAGAGAGACTGCGTTTGAGGCTGGATCTAACAGCCTTGTATTTAGTGAACAGCAGCCATGAGGATCATACTCCAATAACTAGAGAGAGAGACTACTTGCCTGGTCCTAAATGTCAGTCTGACCAGTTTCACTCACTGGGGAAACATCATGTCAGAAGAGAAATGTGTTTAATGTTTGAGAGAAAATGTTTGAAAGCTGTCTGTAGACAGATAGTAACACACTAGTGACTGACAATCTCAGTACTTGTGTTCAGTAAATTATTTTCCCCCCAGTTTATTCTTTGGGAGCTTCTTGAATGTGTGGATTGAAATTTCTATGTGTGTGTACATCTATTAGCAACATTGACAGGGTGAGGAGGACTAAGGAGGGTTAGCTTTGTGTCTCTGCCCTCTGTCTGTCTGTCTGTATGACTATACCTTCTCTGTTCTGTAGCAGCAGCTGCAGCAGAGGATATAGTTAGCTGATTGGAGCTGGGGAACCATGAAATGGAAGTCAAATGGAAGTTTCATATTGATCCAGTGTTTAACAGGCTGTTCTACCTCCAGGTGTCCTTGCTGCCCTGCTCAGGTGGACAGGCTGGTTGTGTCCCTAATGGTACCTTATTCCCACTACTTTTGAACAGAGCCCCATAGATTCTGGTCAAAAGTAGTGCACTATATAAGCAGGGTGCAATTTGGGACACATCCAGGCTCTCTCTGACCCTCTGCTACTCACACACACTGATCTTTATAGCTCGTTACAGCAGAGTTCACACACACATGCACACACCCATTCACACACACGCGTACACACACACACAAACACGAACACACACACTCTACTGCACCCCGGGACGACATGTATAGCTTATTACAGCAGTAGAACACACATCATCACTAGCTATCATTCTATACATTATACTATAAGTAGCCTCTCTAGTCTGCCATTCCCTGGTTTATTATCATGACTAATGAAGATCCACTCTGAAGGAGATGAGCTGCATGTTGTCTGACTGACTTTCAATGAGCTCTCTGAGGTATAACACTGTGGAGCATGTCTGAAACCTCAATAATACTGTAACTAAAGGGATGAATAAAGGTATAGCTACAGGGCATCTAGCTACAGAGCATCTAGCTACAGAGCATCTAGCTACAGAGCATCTAGCTACAGAGCATCTAGCTACAGGGCGAGATACAGGGCGTCTAGCTACAGGGCATCTAGCTACAGAGCATCTAGCTACAGGGCGAGCTACAGGGCATCTAGCTACAGAGCATCTAGCTACAGATCATCTAGCTACAGACCCTAAATAGCATCTAGCTACATGGCGAGCTACATGGCATCTAGCTACATGGCATCTAGCTATAGAGCATCTAGCTACAGGGATTCTAGCTACAGGGCATCTAGCTACAGAGCATCTAGCTACAGAGCATCTAGCTACAGATCATCCAACTATAGAGCCTCTAGCTACAGGGCATCTAGCTACATAGCATCTAGCTACAGATCATCCAACTATAGAGCCTCTAGCTACAGAGCATCTAGCTACAGGGCATCTAGCTACAGAGCATCTAGCTACAGGGCATCTAGTTTCAGATCATCTAGCTATAGAGCCTCTAGCTACAGGGCCTCTAGCTACAGGGCATCTAGCTACAGAGCATCTAGCTACAGCGCATCTAGCAACACCATCTAGCTGCAGAGCATCTAGGCCAGGGCTGGTCCCCAGGTATAGGGGTGTGGTAATGAGATACTCCTGCCCTGTTAGCGTGTTACTGTCTCTACTCTTTGTCTCTACTGTTTCTACTTTCAGTCTCTATTATTTGTCTCTACTCTGTTTCTACTCTCTGACTCTTCTCTCTATCTTTATTCTCTCTCTACTCTGTTTCTACTCTCTGTTTCTACTCTCTCTCTCTACTCGCTGTTTCTACTCTCTCTACTTGCTGTTTCTACTCTGTTTCTACTCTCTCTACTCTCTGTTTTTACTCTCTCTACTCTCTGTTTTTACTCTTTGACTCTACTCTGTTTCTACTCTCTCTCTACCCTCTTCCTTTCTCTCTGCCTCTAATCTGTGTATCTACTCTCTGTTTCTACTCTTGGTTTCTACTGTCTTTACTCTGTTTCTATTCTCTCTACTCTCTCTCTCTCTACTCGCTGTGTCTACTCTCTCTACTCTCTGTTTTTACTCTCTCTACTCTCTGTTTTTACTCTCTACTCTGTTTTTACTCTCTCTACTCTCTGTTTTTACTCTCTCTCTACTCTGTTTCTACTCTCTCTACTCTCTTCCTTTCGCTCTGTCTCTAATCTGTGTATCTACTCTCTGTTTCTACTCTCTCTTTACTCTCTGTCTGTTTCTACTCTATGTTCTGTCTCTACTCTCTGTTTCTACTCTCTCTACTCCCTTTATCTCTATCTCTACTCTCTGTTTCTACACTCTCTACTCTCTGTCTCTACTCTTTGTTTCCACTCTCTCTGTGTCTCTACGCTCTGTGTATTTACTCTCTGTTTCTACTCTCTCTGTCTCTACTCTCTGTTTCTACTCTCTCTATGCTCTGTTTCTACTCTCTTTTTCTACTCTCTCTGTGTCTCTATGCTCTGTGTATTTACTCTCTGTCTCTACTCTCTGTTTCTACTCTCTCTGTCTCTACTCCCTGTTTCTACTCTCTCTATGCTCTGTTTCTACTCTCTATTTCTACTCTGTCTTTCTACTCTCTATCTATAGTCTGTGTTTCTATTCTCTTTCTACTTTCTCTCAGTACTCTCTGTCTCTTATATTTTCCTGTTTGCGACTGAGCAGTGTCTCCCAGCGTTCAGACCAGCCCAGGATTCAGTGATGCTGGACAGCTTGTATCGTGTGGAATGTGAATTCCGTGGAGAGAGAGTGGTGGGGTGGGGTGGGGCATGGGGGGAGATCTGGGACTGATGTAGGCTGGAAAACTGAAGAGAAGAGGGGACTACAGTTAAGGAAACACTACTATGTGATTAGGAAATGCTACTACATGAAACGCAGTTTATGAAGCAGTGCAAGGAGACAGAGTGGCGTTCTGCCCTGTTATCACTCTGTAGGATTATCATGTCATAAAGCATAGAGACATTACAGAGACAGGTAGGCATGGGTTAAGGCTGGGTTAGTTAAGGGTAGAGGGACACCCTCATCTGGGAACAGAGTCCAGAGAGAGGGAAGAGGCAAGAGAGGAGGAAAAAAGCACATTCTGCATTGCCATTACCGTCCAAAACAAACGCTAAAACTTTGCATCTGTCTCCGATTCCACTGTTCTGGGCGGGATCTGTGTTGGTAGCGTGGAGGCATAGGAGGAAAAGTTCTCTCCAAAATGGTTCTGGTCAGGTCGCTGTTGTGCCAGACGAACACACAACATAAAGCTTTTTTAATGCGATACCAAAACATAAATGACAGATTTTCAGACTTTTTATTTTGCAGTAAATATACATGTCCTGCACAGCAGTGTTGCCCATTTTGTTTATCCAGTTTGTGTAATTTACGTAGAATATGTGTTCTTCCAAAACAACTCCACTGTAATTCTAAGGTTTCATATTTTATTTATGGGTGTATATATTGAATTATTCTAAAGTATATTTGCCATCAGCCTTATTCCTCTGTTGGGAAATGTACTGTAGCAGAGTAGGCTGTTAAGTGAAACATCATGTGATTGAGTTTCTTTAAGGAGCGAGAGGTTGGGGCGTATGAGACGTTAGGAGACCAAGAAAAACATATGCTCCCTGAGTCTGACTGAGGCTATAAAAATGAAAGGTTCATGCCACAGAGTTCTCCCAATATATAAAACATGGACTGTTATATCACAGTTTGATTCAGGAGCCTGTGCTTCTTTTTAAAGGCATTTCAACTATTATCAATTCCACATTGAACAGTAAAACTACTGAACACTAAAATAGTTCCCTTCTCTGAGATGGTTAACTTTATTTGACCAAAGCTGAAAGCCAATATCTACTTTTTATCGTCACCCTCAGACTGGGAGGGAAACGTTGAAAATGTGTCATTCTGTCCTGTTGGCATGGCGATAGGGAATGAGTGACAGGTGACATTAGCTCTGCTCTCTCTCCCTCCCTTCTCTCTCTCGCTCTCTTCCCCTCTCTCTCTCCTCCCTGCCTCTCTCCCTCTCTTTCGTTCTCCTCTCTCTCTCCCTCTCTCTCCCTCTTTTTCGCTCTCTCTTCCCCTCCCTTCCTCTCTCACCCCCCCCGCTCTCTCTCTCACCCTCCCTCTCTTTTCTCTTTCTCTCTACTCTCTTTCTCCCTCTCTCTCTATATATATACAGTGGGGGAAAAAAGTATTTAGTCAGTCACCAATTGTGCAAGTTCTCCCACTTGAAAAGATGAGAGAGGCCTGTAATTTTCATCATAGTACACTTCAACTATGACAGACAAAATGAGAGAAAAAAATCCAGAAAATCACATTGTAGGATTTTTAATGAATTTATTTGCAAATTATGGTGGAAAATAAGTATTTGGTCACCTACAAACAAGCAAGATTTCTGGCTCTCACAGACCTGTAACTTCTTCTTTAAGAGGCTCCTCTGTCCTCCACTCGTTACCTGTATTAATGGCACCTGTTTGAACTTGTTATCAGTATAAAAGACACCTGTCCACAACCTCAAACAGTCACACTCCAAACTCCACTATGGCCAAGACCAAAGAGCTGTCAAAGGACACCAGAAACAAAATTGTAGACCTGCACCAGGCTGGGAAGACTGAATCTGCAATAGGTAAGCAGCTTGGTTTGAAGAAATCAACTGTGGGAGCAATTATTAGGAAATGGAAGACATACAAGACCACTGATAATCTCCCTCGATCTGGGGCTCCACGCAAGATCTCACCCTGTGGGGTCAAAATGATCACAAGAACGGTGAGCAAAAATCCCAGAACCACACGGGAGGACCTAGTGAATGACCTGCAGAGAGCTGGGACAAAAAAAAAGTTACTAAGCCTACCATCAGTAACACACTACGCCGCCAGGGACTCAAATCCTGCAGTGCCAGACGTGTCCCCCTGCTTAAGCCAGTACATGTCCAGGCCCGTCTGAAGTTTGCTAGAGAGCATTTGGATGATCCAGAAGAAGATTGGGAGAATGTCATATGGTCAGATGAAACCAAAATAGAACTTTTTGGTAAAAACTCAACTCGTCGTGTTTGGAGGACAAAGAATGCTGAGTTGCATCCAAAGAACACCATACCTACTGTGAAGCATGGGGGTGGAAACATCATGCTTTGGGGCTGTTTTTCTGCAAAGGGACCAGGACGAATGATCCGTGTAAAGGAAAGAATGAATGGGGCCATGTATCGTGAGATTTTGAGTGAAAACCTCCTTCCATCAGCAAGGGTATTGAAGATGAAACGTGGCTGGGTCTTTCAGCATGACAATGATCCCAAACACACCGCCCGGGCAATGAAGGAGTGGCTTCGTAAGAAGCATTTTAAGGTCCTGGAGTGGCCTAGCCAGTCTCCAGATCTCAACCCCATAGAAAATCTTTGGAGGGAGTTGAAAGTCCGTGTTGCCCAGCAACAGCCCCAAAACATCACTGCTCTAGAGGAGATCTGCATGGAGGAATGGGCCAAAATACCAGCAACAGTGTGTGAAAACCTTGTGAAGACTTACAGAAAACGTTTGACCTCTGTCTTTGCCAACAAAGGGTATATAACAAAGTATTGAGATAAACTTTTGTTATTGACCAAATACTTATTTTCCACCATAATTTGCAAATAAATTCATTAAAAATCCTACAATGTGATTTTCTGGATTTTATTTTCTCATTTTGTCTGTCATAGTTGAAGTGTACCTATGATGAAAATTACAGGCCTCTCTCATCTTTTTAAGTGGGAGAACTTGCACAATTGGTGGCTGACTAAATACTTTTTTGCCCCACTGTATATATATATATATATGTATCTCTTTCTCTCCATATTATGGTAGGCCTAAACCCTACTCTATGGTAGGCCTTTTTTTGATGGTTCTGAATCATAAACCTGTTCATGAATTGGGTATGGTAGATATTTTATGTGTCATTGGTATTCTTCCTATATAAAAACACTATCAATGATAAATGGTTTAATCTACTTATTCTGGATTGACTTTAAAACGCTGTTGCATCCCAAATTATTTGCCATAATTTCCACCATGTGATTATGTGGGTCTTCTAAGGTCACTATATTAGTAGTGGAAGTGAGGCAGAAGGCCTTGGGTGATTGGAGTGTAGAAGGAGAACTACTATATTGGTTAACCCTGACGCAAGTAGAGTTTGTGATAGTGCTGCTATTTGTGCTTCAGGGTTAGGGTCTGTGGGATGAGGTCCTGTTAAGGTCACAGACTAAAGAGATGAATTATGGTAGAAACAAAGTGTCCCAGTCTCTTTCCTCCTCCTCCGTGTGTTGTGAGGGGAAAGGTGGAGGATGTCAAATATTTTTAATGAGGCAGCCTTGACACCAAATTTAGTGTTGACAAACGGCCGTCTATCACACCGCCCGCTTTGATTTGAGAACATCTCCGAGTGTAGTGGCTATCACTCATGACAAGATGGACATTCAAGTCAGCTCATTTTCTCTCCCTGTCCTGCTTCTTTCTTTCTGATTATTTATAACCCTATATTCTACCCCTTGATAACTGAATTGTGTTGTGGACAAAGCAGTTTGCTCGGTCCCCACCTCTCACTCCTTTTTCTTTCGCTCTCCCTTTCTCTCTCTCTGTTTCACTTTCTCTGTCGCTCTCTTTCTCTGTCTCTGTTTCTCTCTCTCTCTGTCTCTGTCTCTCTCATTTCAATTTAAGGGGCTTTATTGGCATGGGAAACATATGTTAACACTGCCAAAGCAAGTGAAATAAACAATAAAAAATGTACAGTAAATATTACACTTACAAAAGTTCCAAAATAATGAAGACATTTCAAATGTCATGTCTATATGCAGTGTTGTAATGATGCGCAAATAGTTAAAGTACAAAAGGGAAAATAAATATAGGTTGTATTTACAATGGTGTTTGTTCTTCATTGGTTGCTCTTTTCTTGTGGCAACAGGTCACAAATCTTGCTGCTGTGATATTTCACCTAACAGATATGGGAGTTTATCAAATTGGATTTGTTTTCGAATTCTTTGTGGGTCTGTGTAATCCTGAGGGAAATATGTGTCTCTAATATAGTCATACATTTGGCAGGAGGTTGAGAAGTGCAGCTCAGTTTCCACCTCATTTTGTGGGCAGTGTACATAGCATGTCTTCTCTTGAGAGCCAGGTCTACCTTCAGCGGCCTTTCTCAATAGCAAGGCTATGCTCACTGAGTCTGTACATAGTCAACAATTTCCTTAATTTTGGGTCAGTCACAGTGGTCAGGTATTCTGCCACTGTGTACTCTCTGTTTAGGGCCAAGACCAGCTTGCTTAGGAGGCTCTTCACCAGGTTTATTTTTCTGTATGTGATGGCTTTGTTATGGATTGCTTCCTTTAAGGTAGTTGTAGAATTTAACAGCTCTATTCTGGATTTTGATAATTAGTGGGTATCGACCTAATTCTGCTCTGCATTCATTATTTGGTGTGTTACGTTGTACACGGAGGATATTTTGCAGAACTCTGCATGCATAGTCTCAATTTGGTGTTTGTCCCATGTTGTGAATTTTTGGTTGGTGAGCAGACCCCAGACCTCACAACCATAAAGGGCAATGGGTTCTATGACTGATTCAAATATTTTTAGCCAGATCCTAATTAGTATGTCACATTTTATGTTCCTTTTGATGGCATAGAAGGCCCTTCTTGCCTTGTCTCTCAGATCGTTCACAGTTTTGTGGAAGTTACCTGTGGCGCTGATGTTTAGGCATGTATAGTTTTTTGTGTGCTCTATGGCAACGGTGTCTAGATGGTATTCGTGGTCCTGGGAACTGGACCTTTTTTGGAACACCATTATTTTTATCTTACTGAGATTTACTGTCATGGCCCAAGTCTGGCAGAATCTGTGCAGAAGATCTAAGTGCTGCTGTAGGCCCTTCTTGGTTGGGGACAGAAGCACCAAATCATCAGCAAACAGTAGACATTTGACTTCAGATTCTAGTAGAGTGAGGCCGGGTGCTGCAGACTGTTCTAGTAGGGTGAGGCCGGGTTCTGCAGACTGTTCTAGTGCCCTCGCCAATTTGTTGATACAGTGGGGAGAACAAGTATTTGATACACTGCCGATTTTGCAGGTTTTCCTACTTACAAAGCATGTAGAGGTCTGTAATTTTTATCATAGGTACACTTCAACTGTGAGAGACGGAATCTAAAACAAAAATCCAGAAAATCACATTGTATGATTTTTAAATAATTAATTTGCATTTTATTGCATGACATAAGTATTTGATCACCTACCAACCAGTAAGAATTCCGGCTCTCACAGACCTGTTAGTTTTTCTTTAAGAAGCCCTCCTGTTCTCCACTCATTACCTGTATTAACTGCACCTGTTTGAACTCGTTACCTGTATAAAAGACACCTGTCCACACACAATCAAACAGATTCCAACCTCTCCACAATGGCCAAGACCAGAGAGCTGTGTAAGGACATCAGGGATAAAATTGTAGACCTGCACAAGGCTGGGATGGGCTACAGGACAATAGGCAAGCAGCTTGGTGAGAAGGAAACAACTGTTGGCGCAATTATTAGAAAATGGAAGAAGTTCAAGATGACGGTCAATCACCCTCGGTCTGGGGCTCCATGCAAGATTTCACCTCGTGGGGCATCAATGATCATGAGGAAGGTGAGGGATCAGCCCAGAACTACACGGCAGGACCTGGTCAATGACCTGAAGAGAGCTGGGACCACAGTCTCAAAGAAAACCATTAGTAACACACTACGCCGTCATGGATTAAAATCCTGCAGCGCACGCAAGGTCCCCCTGCTTAAGCCAGTGCATGTCCAGGCCTGTCTGAAGTTTGCCAATGACCATCTGGATGATCCAGAGGAGGAATGGGAGAAGGTCATGTGGTCTGATGAGACAAAAATAGAGCTTTTTGGTCTAACTCCACTCGCCGTGTTTGGAGGAAGAAGAAGTATGAGTACAACCCCAAGAACACCATCCCAACCGTGAAGCATGGAGGTGGAAACATCATTCTTTGGGGATGCTTTTCTGCAAAGGGGACAGGACGACTGCACCGTATTGAGGGGAGGATGGATGGGGCCATGTATCGCGAGATCTTGGCCAACAACCTCCTTCCCTCAGTAAGAGCATTGAAGATGGGTCGTGGCTGGGTCTTCCAGCATGACAACGACACGAAGCACACAGCCATGGCAACTAAGGAGTGGCTCCGTAAGAAGCATCTCAAGGTCCTGGAGTGGCCTAGCCAGTCTCCAGACCTGAACCCAATAGAAAATCTTTGGAGGGAGCTGAAAGTCCGTATTGCCCAGCGACAGCCCCGAAACCTGAAGGATCTGGAGAAGATCTGTAGGGAGGAGTGGGCCAAAATCCCTGCTGCAGTGTGTGCAAACCTAGTCAAGAACTACAGGAAACGTATGATCTCTGTAATTGCAAACAAAGGTTTCTGTACCAAATATTAAGTTCTGCTTTTCTGATGTATCAAATACTTATGTCATGCAATAAAATGCAAATTAATTACTTAAAAATCATACAATGTGATTTTCTGGATTTTTGTTTTAGATTCCGTCTCTCACAGTTGAAGTGTACCTTTGATAAAAATTACAGACCTCTACATGCTTTGTAAGTAGGAAAACCTGCAAAATCAGCAGTGTATCAAATACTTGTTCTCCCCACTGTATATACAGTTGAAATTGGAAGTTTACATACTCTTAGGCTGGAGTCATTAAACTCATTTTTCAACCACTCCACAAATGTCTTGTTAACAAACTATAGTTTTGGCAAGTCGGTTAGGACATCTACTTTATGTATGATTTAAGTAATTTTTCCAACAATTGTTTACAGACAGATTATTTCACTTATAACTCACTATCACAATTCCAGTAGGTCAGAAGTTTACATACACTAAGTTGACTGTGCCTTTAAACAGCTTGGAAAATTCCAGAAAATTATGTCATGGCTTTAGAAGCTTCTGATAGGCTAATTGACATCATTTGAGTCAATTGGAGGTGTACCTGTGGATGTATTTCAAGGCCTACCTTCAAACTCAATGCCTCTTTGCTTGACGTCATGGGACAATCAAAAGAAATCAGCCAAGCTCAGAAAAACATTTGTAGACATCCACAAGTCTGGTTCATCCTTGGGAGCAATTTCCAAACGCCTGAAGGTACCACGTTCATCTGTACAAACAATAGTACACAAGTATTAACACCATGGGACCACGCAGCCTTCATACTGCTCAGGAAGGGGATGCGTTTGGTTTCCTAGAGATGAACGTACTTTGCCCTCTTCACAACTGTCTTGGTGTGTTTGAACCATTCTAGTTTGTTGGTGATGTGGACACCAAGGAACTTGAAGCTCTCAACCTGCTCCACTACAGCCCCGTTGATAAGAATGGGGGCGTACTCGGTCCTCCTTTTCCTGTAGTCCACAATCATTTCCTTAGTCTTGGTTACGTTGAGGGATAGGTTGTTATTCTGGCACCACCTGGCCAGGTCTCTGACCTCCTCCCTATAGGCTGTATCATGCCTACCACTGTTCTGTCATCTGCAAACTTGATGATGTTGGAGTCGTGCCTGGCCATGCAGTCGTGGGTGAACAGGGAGTACAGGAGGGGACTGAGTATGCACCCCTGGGGAGCACTAGTGTTGAGGATCAGCGTGGCAGATGTAATTGGAGAATTCAGTGGGTTCTGGTAGTCTTTAATAGTTTACTCTAAGATTTGTATTTGATCATGTAGATGTTTTTGCTGTTTGTTCTTTGTTATTGAGCCAAAATGATTGGATATCTCTTTGTGTTTGTTTAGAGTTTTCCAATTTTCCCAGAAGTGGTTAGATTCTATGGATTCTTCAATTACATTGAGCTGATTTCTGATGTGCTGTTCCTTCTTTTTCCATAGTGTATTGCTGTATTGTTTTAGTGATTCACTATAGGGAAGGCGTAGGCTCAGGTTTTCTGTGTCACGAATATCACCGAAGGTGGCTCCCCTTCCCGTTCGGGTGGCGCTCGGCGGTCGTCGTCATGGCCTACTAGCTGCCACCGATCCTTTTTTCCAGTTTTTTTCTGTTTTCACCTGTTTCTTGTTGGGGTGTTAGGGTGGTGTTATTTAAGTTCGATTAGCCCGCTTGTGTTTGTGCGGGCTTGTTTTCTGTTATGTGAGAGGTGTTCTTGTTTATTGGGTTTTTCGCTGCCCGGTTTGTTACCAAAGTGTACTTAGGTGGAGTGTATTACGCCTATGTTTGGCGTTACCTTTTGTACCTTTTTTGGTTGGACATTGAAGCGTGTTTTCCCCCGTATCCTTTGCTCTCTGCGCCTGACTCCACACCCATTCACTCTTTGATCGTTACATTCTGGGTCTCAATGTTTTTGGTTGAATAGGTTTCTCAATTCTTTCTTAGGTTTTTGCATTCTTCATCAAACCATTTGTTATTGTTGTTAATTTTCTTAGGTTGTCTGCTTGACATTTTAGATTTGATAGGGAAGCTTAGAGGTCAAATATACTGTTTAGATTTTCTACTGCCAAGTTTACACCTTCACTATTGCAGTGAAACATTTTGTCCAGGAAATTTCCTAGAAGGGATTAAATTTGTTGTTGCCTAATTGTTTTTTGCTAGATTTCCGCACTACTTTCCTTCCAACTATAGCGTTTCTTAATATTATTCAGTTCCTTTGGCTTTGATGCCTCATGATTGAGGAAAGCTCTGTTCAAGTAGAGTGTGATTTTGCTGTGATCTGATAGGGGTGTCAGTGGGCTGACTGAACACTCAAAGAGACTTAGATCCCCACAGACTAGTACATGTCCCTGGGCCTGGAAATTGTTGATCTCCAACCCTATGATGGGGAAGCTGTCATCATTAAAGTATGGGGATTCTATTGGGGGGGTATAGGTAGCACACATGAGGACATTTTTCTCTGTTGAGATTATTTCCTTATTCATTTCTAGCCAGATGTAAAATATTCCTGTTTTGACTAATTTAATAGTGGGTTAGGTCTGCTCTATACCAAATTAGCATACCCCTTGAGTCTCTTCCCTGTTTCACACCTGGTAGTTTGGTGGATGGGACTACGAGCTCTCTGTAGCCTAGAGGGCAACCAGTGGGTCCGTCTCCTTTATACCATGTTTCTTGTAGGATGAAAATGTCTGTTTTTCCAATTTCTTTGAAGTCTAGGTTCCTACTCTTTAGGCCAAAATTACCTCAGACCTTGTATATTCCAGGATGAGATAGTAAAAGCTTTGTGTTCCATAGTGCCTAGTGTTGTTTTTGTTTGGTTTAGGCCCAGACCATTACAGTAGGTGTGAGCAGAGCATGTTGAGCATCTGATACATACCTCTTAGGTCACAGGATGGGGCTTGGGCAGGTGTAATAGTGGAGGTTGGGCCGGTTGCTCTGCTCACTGCCTGAGCATATGTCCTGCTGTCATGCTGAGGTCATTGCCGCAGGGGAGGGGGGAATGGGGTGGTCAAAAGGGGCATAGGTCTGATATGGGGGGGGGCTATATAGAGTGTGGCCAGGGTTTCGCTTGGGGTGGTCTTAGCTGGTTGGGGTGTGGCTGGTGATGCTGTGGTCTGGGTGTAGGTACTCTTGGCGTGGGTTCTCTCGGTGCAGGTCCTTCAGGAGGGGGGTCTTACAGGTCTAGGAGGGTGTCTCGCTGGTCTGGACGGGGTGTCCATTGCTCTGTTGCTCCTGTGTGTGGTGCTGGGTCCTGGCAAAAGTTGGGATTGCTGTCTTGTAGAGGTGGACCTGGCCGTAAAGGCTGTTCAAGTCCAGGGTGGAATGATGGGCCAGGTAGACAATAGGTTTTGAGGCACAGTCCTGGGAAAAGCTTCCATTCACCCACTGGCAGGGTGAAAGTATTTTTGTGGTAGCAGGGTGGAGATAACCAATTGGGGAAAGTGGAAGAAGCTTTTTCCCTCCCCCACTCTTTGAACCCCTAAAAGTCCTACTGGAACTGAATGAGGATGCCCTGTGCCATTACTGTCCCAGACTTGTACACGTTGACAGAGGTTGTTTCAATTTCCTCAATGTCTATCATTCTAAGTTTCCACCCTGGGCCAATACCCTCTCTCTTGACATAGGGGTAGTGAGCTCTTATAGCATTGTGCCATGCCAGGGGATGGTCTGTGTGGAAAATTAAATTGCTTACCTTCCACTCTTTGTAGCAGTCAGCAAATAGTATCTCTGGATTGTCCTTGAGGAGCTTTTTATGTACTTATTCTGTGTAGTGTACTTTTTTATATCCATTGGGTACTGTATTGTAATAACCTCTGGACAGGGATAAGCCATGGGGGCTTCAAGGCCTCTACATTTGGGGTGGGGGGCGGGGCTGTGGAACTCTCCTGCCATTGTTAGGCTCAAGAGTTTTCATACCTCTCACTTCACACTTCACCACTAATTGATCAGGTCAGTTTCTTTCCTAGCAGCTTGGTAGCTTAGTACTCTTATTTATGAAGCTTTATATAAAAAAAATTACCTAGAGATTATTGTCTTTTACTTTTTGGCTTCAGAAGTAGCTTATATTACTCATTCAGTTTTGTGTTGGATGGTATTTCCAGGTTCCGCTGTGTTTCTTCTGCAGGTTTTGGTTTGTTAGAAGTTTTTTCTTGATATTCAATGGTAGTAATAGTCCATTCAAGTAATTTTGTCCAAAATCAAGGTTTTAGGTATGGAATTGTGATTGGATTGAAGCTTTTGATGTTGAGGTTAGTATCCTGTGTAAGTCCTTGTGAAAAAATTCAAGTTTATCTACATTTAATCAACTCTAATTCTATATATTTGCTCAGGAGCTCATGCTCTCAGTCTCTCTCTCTTATTGATGTTGGTGGCGTGCCTGTAGAAATCAGCATGGTTTGTTTAGTCTAGTTCCCACTCAGGTCCTCTGCTCCATCATGCCAATCAGAGTCAGCTCCTCTGCTCAGCTTCCCCTCATTGACCCAATGGAGGGTAATGACACTTTACTGAATTACAGTTTTAAGTTTCACTCGTCTCTTTGATGCTAGACGGCTGGCTGGCTGCTGGATGGCTGCTGGATGGCTGCTGGATGGCTCTGGCCTTTAACGCTACACAGCATTCTACTTCCGAAACACTCCGACTTCTTCCATGTGTCTGATGAAAGCTCTCCAGACAAGAGACAGAGCAGGAAGTTGCTTTTTTCACGGTAGTCGTGCTGACAACAGTTGCAGGAGACCTCTTCAAGACAAGGTGCTTGTTTCTTCTGGGAGCGCCAGGCGTACTGAGAGCCACGCTGAGAGAAAACATGGCAGATGAGTTTTAGACACTTCCCATTTCTCCAGACATGTTCTGCTGCTTTTCTTACACACAGTGAGTTCCTTCTCCAGTTTCTCACAGATATTGTATGACCTTAAAAAAGACAAATCCTCACAGGCATCTCTGTGCAGTCATGTGTGGCAGGCGTGTGCTGGGGATGGGGTTGGGGTGTGGATGGGTTGAGCTGGTGTGTGCTGGGGATGGGGTTGGGCTGGGATGGGGTTGGGGTTGGGCTGGAGCTAGGGTTGGGATGGGGTTGGGGTTGGGCTGGGATGGGGTTGGGGGTGGGGATGGGTCTGACAACTTGATGAAGGCAGCTTAATGCATTTGATGTATGGTGTGTATGTACTGTAGTCTATACGTACTGTATGGTGTGTATGTACTGTATAGTCTGTATGGTGTGGATGTACTGTATAGTCTGTATGGTGTGGATGTACTGTATAGTCTGTATGGGTGGATGTACTGTATAGTCTGTACATACTGTATGGTGTGGATATACTGTATAGTCTGTACATACTGTATGGTGTGGATGTACTGTATAGTCTGTACATACTGTATGGTGTGGATGTACTGTATAGTCTGTATGTACTGTATGGTGTGGATGTACTGTATAGGCTGTACATACTGTATGGTGTGGATGTACTGTATAGTCTGTATGTACTGTATGGTGTGGATGTACTGTATAGGCTGTACATACTGTATGGTGTGGATGTACTGTATAGTCTGTACATACTATATGGTGTGGATGTACTGTATAGTCTGTACATACTGTATGGTGTGGATGTACTGTATAGTCTGTACATACTGTATGGTATGGATGTACTGTATAGTCTGTATGGTGTGTATGTACTGTATAGTCTGTATGGTGTGGATGTACTGTATAGTCTGTACAGCTGTATGGTGTGGATGTACTGTATAGTCTGTAGTCTGTATGGTGTGGATGTACTGTATAGTCTGTACATACTGTATGGTGTGGATGTACTGTATAGTCTGTACATACTGTATGGTGTGGATGTACTGTATAGTCTGTACATACTGTATGGTGTGGATGTACTGTATAGTCTGTATGGTGTGGATGTACTGTATAGTCTGTACATACTGTATGGTGTGGATGTACTGTATAGTCTGTACATACTGTATGGTGTGGATGTACTGTATAGTCTGTACATACTGTATGGTGTGGATGTACTGTATAGTCTGTACATACTGTATGGTGTGGATGTACTGTATAGTCTGTACATACTGTATGGTGTGGATGTACTGTATAGTCTGTACATACTGTATGGTGTGGATGTACTGTATAGTCTGTACATACTGTATGGTGTGGATGTACTGTATAGTCTGTATGGTGTGGATGTACTGTATAGTCTGTATGGTGTGGATGTACTGTATAGTCTGTATGGTGGGTATGTACTGTATAGTCTGTACATACTGTATGGTGTGGATGTACTGTATAGTCTGTATGGTGTGTATGTACTGTATAGTCTGTACATACTGTATGGTGTGGATGTACTGTATAGTCTGTATGGTGTGGATGTACTGTAGTCTATACGTACTGTATGGTGTGGATGTACGGTATAGTCTGTATGGTGTGGATGTACTGTATAGTCTGTATGGTGTGGATGTACTGTATAGGCTGTACATACTGTATGGTGTGGATGTACTGTATAGTCTGTACATACTGTATGGTGTGGATGTACTGTATAGTCTGTACATACTGTATGGTGTGGATGTACTATATAGTCTGTACATACTGTATGGTGTGGATGTACTGTATAGTCTGTATGGTGTGGATGTACTGTATAGTCTGTACATACTGTATGGTGCGGATGTACTGTATAGTCTGTACATACTGTATGGTGTGGGTGTACTGTATGGTATGTATGGTGTGGATGTACTGTATAGTCTTTACATACTGTATGGTGTGGGTGTACTGTATAGTCTGTATGGTGTGGATGTACTGTAGTCTATACGTACTGTATGGTGTGGATGTACTGTATAGTCTGTACGGTGTGGATGTACTGTATAGTCTGTACATACTGTATGGTGTGGATGTACTGTATAGTCTGTACATACTGTATGGTGTGGATGTACTGTATAGTCTGTACATACTGTATGGTGTGTATGTACTGTATAGTCTGTATGGTGTGGATGTACTGTATAGTCTGTACATACTGTATGGTGTGGATGTACTGCATAGTCTGTACATACTGTATGGTGTGGATGTACTGTATAGTCTGTACATACTGTATGGTGTGGATGTACTGTATAGTCTGTATGGTGTGGATGTACTGCATAGTCTGTACATACTGTATGGTGTGGATGTACTGCATAGTCTGTACATACTGTATGGTGTGGATGTACTGTATAGTCTGTATGGTGTGGATGTACTGTATGTCTGTAAATACTGTATGGTGTGGATGTCTGTATGGTGTGGATGTACTGTATAGTATATATGGTGTGGATGTACTGTATAGTCTGTACATACTGTATGGTGTGGATGTACTGTATAGTCTGTATGGTGTGGATGTACTGAATAGTCTGTATACTGTATAGTACTGTATAGTCTGTATATACTGTATGGTGTGGATGTACTGTATAGTCTGTATGGTGTGGATGTACTGTATGGTCTGTATGGTGTGGATGTACTGTATAGTCTGTACATACTGTATTGTGTGGATGTACTGTATAGTGTGTATGGTGTGGATGTACTGTATAGTCTGTACATACTGTATGGTGTGGATGTACTGTATAGTCTGTATGGTGTGGATGGTGTGGATGTACTGTATAGTCTGTATGGTGTGGATGTACTGAATAGTCTGTATGGTGTGGATGTACTGAATAGTCTGTATGGTGTGGATGTACTGTATGGTCTGTATGGTGTGGATGTACTGTATGGTCTGTACATACTGTATGGTGTGGATGTACTGTATAGTATGTATGGTGTTGATGTACTGAATATTCTGTATGGTGTGGATGTACTGTATAGTCTGTATGGTGTGGATGTACTGAATAGTCTGTATGGTGTGGATGTACTGTATAGTCTGTATGGTGTGGATGTACTGTATAGTCTGTATGGTGTGGATGTACTGTATAGTCTGTATGGGTGGATGTACTGTATAGTCTGTACATACTGTATGGTGTGGATGTACTGTATAGTCTGTACATACTGTATAGTGTGGATGTACTGTATAGTCTGTATGTACTGTATGGTGTGGATGTACTGTATAGTCTGTACATACTGTATGGTGTGGATGTACTGTATAGTCTGTACATACTATATGGTGTGGATGTACTGTATAGTCTGTACATACTGTATGGTGTGGATGTACTGTATAGTCTGTACATACTGTATGGTGTGGATGTACTGTATAGTCTGTACATACTGTATGGTATGGATGTACTGTATAGTCTGTATGGTGTGTATGTACTGTATAGTCTGTATGGTGTGGATGTACTGTATAGTCTGTACAGCTGTATGGTGTGGATGTACTGTATAGTCTGTATGGTGTGGATGTACTGTATAGTCTGTACATACTGTATGGTGTGGATGTACTGTATAGTCTGTACATACTGTATGGTGTGGATGTACTGTATAGTCTGTACATACTGTATGGTGTGGATGTACTGTATAGTCTGTATGGTGTGGATGTACTGTATAGTCTGTACATACTGTATGGTGTGGATGTACTGTATAGTCTGTACATACTGTATGGTGTGGATGTACTGTATAGTCTGTACATACTGTATGGTGTGGATGTACTGTATAGTCTGTACATACTGTATGGTGTGGATGTACTGTATAGTCTGTACATACTGTATGGTGTGGATGTACTGTATAGTCTGTACATACTGTATGGTGTGGATGTACTGTATAGTCTGTATGGTGTGGATGTACTGTATAGTCTGTATGGTGTGGATGTACTGTATAGTCTGTATGGTGGGTATGTACTGTATAGTCTGTACATACTGTATGGTGTGGATGTACTGTATAGTCTGTATGGTGTGTATGTACTGTATAGTCTGTACATACTGTATGGTGTGGATGTACTGTATAGTCTGTATGGTGTGGATGTACTGTAGTCTATACGTACTGTATGGTGTGGATGTACGGTATAGTCTGTATGGTGTGGATGTACTGTATAGTCTGTATGGTGTGGATGTACTGTATAGGCTGTACATACTGTATGGTGTGGATGTACTGTATAGGCTGTACATACTGTATGGTGTGGATGTACTGTATAGTCTGTACATACTGTATGGTGTGGATGTACTGTATAGTCTGTACATACTGTATGGTGTGGATGTACTGTATAGTCTGTATGGTGTGGATGTACTGTATAGTCTGTACATACTGTATGGTGCGGATGTACTGTATAGTCTGTACATACTGTATGGTGTGGGTGTACTGTATGGTATGTATGGTGTGGATGTACTGTATAGTCTTTACATACTGTATGGTGTGGGTGTACTGTATAGTCTGTATGGTGTGGATGTACTGTAGTCTATACGTACTGTATGGTGTGGATGTACTGTATAGTCTGTACGGTGTGGATGTACTGTATAGTCTGTACATACTGTATGGTGTGGATGTACTGTATAGTCTGTACATACTGTATGGTGTGGATGTACTGTATAGTCTGTACATACTGTATGGTGTGTATGTACTGTATAGTCTGTATGGTGTGGATGTACTGTATAGTCTGTACATACTGTATGGTGTGGATGTACTGCATAGTCTGTACATACTGTATGGTGTGGATGTACTGTATAGTCTGTACATACTGTATGGTGTGGATGTACTGTATAGTCTGTATGGTGTGGATGTACTGCATAGTCTGTACATACTGTATGGTGTGGATGTACTGCATAGTCTGTACATACTGTATGGTGTGGATGTACTGTATAGTCTGTATGGTGTGGATGTACTGTATGTCTGTAAATACTGTATGGTGTGGATGTCTGTATGGTGTGGATGTACTGTATAGTATATATGGTGTGGATGTACTGTATAGTCTGTACATACTGTATGGTGTGGATGTACTGTATAGTCTGTATGGTGTGGATGTACTGAATAGTCTGTATACTGTATAGTACTGTATAGTCTGTATATACTGTATGGTGTGGATGTACTGTATAGTCTGTATATACTGTATGGCGTGTATGTACTGTATAGTCTGTATGGTGTGGATGTACTGTATGGTCTGTATGGTGTGGAAGTACTGTATAGTCTGTACATACTGTATGGTGTGGATGTACTGTATAGTCTGTACATACTGTATGGTGTGGATGTACTGTATAGTCTGTATGGTGTGGATGGTGTGGATGTACTGTATAGTCTGTATGGTGTGGATGTACTGAATAGTCTGTATGGTGTGGATGTACTGAATAGTCTGTATGGTGTGGATGTACTGTATAGTCTGTATGGTGTGGATGTACTGAATAGTCTGTATGGTGTGGATGTACTGTATAGTCTGTATGGTGTGGATGTACTGTATAGTATGTATGGTGTTGATGTACTGAATATTCTGTATGGTGTGGATGTACTGTATAGTCTGTATGGTGTGGATGTACTGAATAGTCTGTATGGTGTGGATGTACTGTATAGTCTGTATGGTGTGGATGTACTGTATAGTCTGTATGGTGTGGATGTACTGAATAGGCTGTATGGTGTGGATGTACTGTATAGTCTGTACATACTGTATGGTGTGGATGTACTGTATAGTATGTATGGTGTGGATGTACTGTATAGTCTGTACATACTGTATGGTGTGGATGTACTGTATAGTCTGTATGGTGTGGATATACTGTATAGTCTGTATGGTGTGGATGTACTGTATGGTCTGTATGGTGTGGATGTACTGTATAGTCTGTACATACTGTATGGTGTGGATGTACTGTATAGTCTGTATGGTGTGGATGGTGTGGATGTACTGTATAGTCTGTATGGTGTGGATGTACTGAATAGTCTGTATGGTGTGGATGTACTGAATAGTCTGTATGGTGTGGATGTACTGTATGGTCTGTATGGTGTGGATGTACTGTATGGTCTGTACATACTGTATGGGGTGGATGTACTGAATAGTCTGTAGGGTGTGGATGTACTGTATAGTCTGTAGGGTGTGGATGTACTGTATAGTCTGTACATGCTGTATGGTGTGGATGTACTGTATAGTATGTATGGTGTGGATGTACTGTATAGTCTGTACATACTGTATGGTGTGGGTGTACTGTATGGTATGTATGGTGTGGATGTACTGTATATTCTGTACATACTGTATGGTGTGGGTGTACTGTATAGTCTGTATGGTGTGGATGTACTGTAGTCTATACGTACTCTATGGTGTGGATGTACTGTATAGTCTGTATGGTGTGGATGTACTGTATAGTCTGTACATACTGTATGGTGTGGATGTACTGTATAGTCTGTATGGTGTGGATGTACTGTATAGTCTGTACATACTGTATGGTGTGGATGTACTGTATAGTCTGTACATACTGTATGGTGTGGATGTACTGTGTAGTCTGTACATACTGTATGGTGTGTATGTACTGTATAGTCTGTATGGTGTGGATGTACTGTATAGTCTGTACATACTGTATGGTGTGGATGTACTGTATAGTCTGTACATACTATATGGTGTGGATGTACTGTATAGTCTGTATGGTGTGGATGTACTGCATAGTCTGTACATACTGTATGGTGTGGATGTACTGTATAGTCTGTATGGTGTGGATGTACTGCATAGTCTGTACATACTGTATGGTGTGGATGTACTGCATAGTCTGTACATACTGTATGGTGTGGATGTACTGCATAGTCTGTACATACTGTATGGTGTGGATGTACTGTATAGTCTGTACATACTGTATGGTGTGGATGTACTGTATAGTCTGTACATACTGTATGGTGTGTATGTACTGTATAGTCTGTATGGTGTGGATGTACTGTATAGTCTGTACATACTGTATGGTGTGGATGTACTGCATAGTCTGTACATACTGTATGGTGTGGATGTACTGTATAGTCTGTACATACTGTATGGTGTGGATGTACTGTATAGTCTGTATGGTGTGGATGTACTGCATAGTCTGTACATACTGTATGGTGTGGATGTACTGCATAGTCTGTACATACAGTATGGTGTGGATGTACTGTATAGTCTGTATGGTGTGGATGTACTGTATAGTCTGTACATACTGTATGGTGTGGATGTACTGTATAGTCTGTGTGGTGTGGATGTACTGAATAGTCTGTATACTGTATAGTACTGTATAGTCTGTATATACTGTATGGTGTGGATGTACTGTATAGTCTGTATATACTGTATGGCGTGTATGTACTGTATAGTCTGTATGGTGTGGATGTACTGTATGGTCTGTATGGTGTGGATGTACTGTATAGTCTGTACATACTGTATGGTGTGGATGTACTGTATAGTCTGTATGGTGTGGATGTACTGTATAGTCTGTACATACTGTATGGTGTGGATGTACTGTATAGTCTGTATGGTGTGGATGGTGTGGATGTACTGTATAGTCTGTATGGTGTGGATGTACTGAATAGTCTGTATGGTGTGGATGTACTGAATAGTCTGTATGGTGTGGATGTACTGTATGGTCTGTATGGTGTGGATGTACTGTATGGTCTGTACATACTGTATGGTGTGGATGTACTGTATAGTATGTATGGGGTTGATGTACTGAATATTCTGTATGGTGTGGATGTACTGTATAGTCTGTATGGTGTGGATGTACTGAATAGTCTGTATGGTGTGGATGTACTGTATAGTCTGTATGGTGTGGATGTACTGTATAGTCTGTATGGTGTGGATGTACTGAATAGGCTGTATGGTGTGGATGTACTGTATAGTCTGTACATACTGTATGGTGTGGATGTACTGTATAGTCTGTACATACTGTATGGTGTGGATGTACTGTATAGTCTGTATGGTGTGGATATACTGTATAGTCTGTATGGTGTGGATGTACTGTATGGTCTGTATGGTGTGGATGTACTGTATAGTCTGTACATACTGTATGGTGTGGATGTACTGTATAGTCTGTATGGTGTGGATGGTGTGGATGTACTGTATAGTCTGTATGGTGTGGATGTACTGAATAGTCTGTATGGTGTGGATGTACTGAATAGTCTGTATGGTGTGGATGTACTGTATGGTCTGTATGGTGTGGATGTACTGTATGGTCTGTACATACTGTATGGGGTGGATGTACTGTATAGTATGTATGGTGTGGATGTACTGAATAGTCTGTAGGGTGTGGATGTACTGTATAGTCTGTACATGCTGTATGGTGTGGATGTACTGTATAGTATGTATGGTGTGGATGTACTGTATAGTCTGTACATACTGTATGGTGTGGGTGTACTGTATGGTATGTATGGTGTGGATGTACTGTATATTCTGTACATATTGTATGGTGTGGGTGTACTGTATAGTGTGTATGGTGTGGATGTACTGTAGTCTATACGTACTGTATGGTGTGGATGTACTGTATAGTCTGTATGGTGTGGATGTACTGTATAGTCTGTACATACTGTATGGTGTGGATGTACTGTATAGTCTGTACATACTGTATGGTGTGGATGTACTGTATAGTCTGTACATACTGTATGGTGTGGATGTACTGTGTAGTCTGTACATACTGTATGGTGTGTATGTACTGTATAGTCTGTATGGTGTGGATGTACTGTATAGTCTGTACATACTGTATGGTGTGGATGTACTGTATAGTCTGTATGGTGTGGATGTACTGAATAGTCTGTATACTGTATAGTACTGTATAGTCTGTATATACTGTATGGTGTGGATGTACTGTATAGTCTGTATATACTGTATGGCGTGTATGTACTGTATAGTCTGTATGGTGTGGATGTACTGTATGGTCTGTATGGTGTGGATGTACTTTATAGTCTGTACATACTGTATGGTGTGGATGTACTGTATAGTCTGTATGGTGTGGATGTACTGTATAGTCTGTACATACTGTATGGTGTGGATGTACTGTATAGTCTGTATGGTGTGGATGGTGTGGATGTACTGTATAGTCTGTATGGTGTGGATGTACTGAATAGTCTGTATGGTGTGGATGTACTGAATAGTCTGTATGGTGTGGATGTACTGTATGGTCTGTATGGTGTGGATGTACTGTATGGTCTGTACATACTGTATGGTGTGGATGTACTGTATAGTCTGTATGGTGTGGATGTACTGAATAGTCTGTATGGTGTGGATGTACTGTATAGTCTGTATGGTGTGGATGTACTGTATAGTCTGTATGGTGTGGATGTACTGAATAGGCTGTATGGTGTGGATGTACTGTATAGTCTGTACATACTGTATGGTGTGGATGTACTGTATAGTATGTATGGTGTGGATGTACTGTATAGTCTGTACATACTGTATGGTGTGGATGTACTGTATAGTCTGTATGGTGTGGATATACTGTATAGTCTGTATGGTGTGGATGTACTGTATGGTCTGTATGGTGTGGATGTACTGTATAGTCTGTACATACTGTATGGTGTGGATGTACTGTATAGTCTGTATGGTGTGGATGGTGTGGATGTACTGTATAGTCTGTATGGTGTGGATGTACTGAATAGTCTGTATGGTGTGGATGTACTGAATAGTCTGTATGGTGTGGATGTACTGTATGGTCTGTATGGTGTGGATGTACTGTATGGTCTGTACATACTGTATGGGGTGGATGTACTGTATAGTATGTATGGTGTGGATGTACTGAATAGTCTGTAGGGTGTGGATATACTGTATAGTCTGTACATGCTGTATGGTGTGGATGTACTGTATAGTATGTATGGTGTGGATGTACTGTATAGTCTGTACATACTGTATGGTGTGGGTGTACTGTATGGTATGTATGGTGTGGATGTACTGTATATTCTGTACATATTGTATGGTGTGGGTGTACTGTATAGTCTGTATGGTGTGGATGTACTGTAGTCTATACGTACTGTATGGTGTGGATGTACTGTATAGTCTGTATGGTGTGGATGTACTGTATAGTCTGTACATACTGTATGGTGTGGATGTACTGTATAGTCTGTATGGTGTGGATGTACTGTATAGTCTGTACATACTGTATGGTGTGGATGTACTGTATAGTCTGTACATACTGTATGGTGTGGATGTACTGTGTAGTCTGTACATACTGTATGGTGTGTATGTACTGTATAGTCTGTATGGTGTGGATGTACTGTATAGTCTGTACATACTGTATGGTGTGGATGTACTGTATAGTCTGTACATACTATATGGTGTGGATGTACTGTATAGTCTGTATGGTGTGGATGTACTGCATAGTCTTTACATACTGTATGGTGTGGATGTACTGTATAGTCTGTATGGTGTGGATGTACTGCATAGTCTGTACATACTGTATGGTGTGGATGTACTGCATAGTCTGTACATACTGTATGGTGTGGATGTACTGCATAGTCTGTACATACTGTATGGTGTGGATGTACTGTATAGTCTGTATGGTGTGGATGTACTGTATAGTCTGTATGGTGTGGATGTACTGTATAGTCTGTACATACTGTATGGTGTGGATGTACTGTATAGTCTGAATGGTGTGGATGTACTGAATAGTCTGTATGGTGTGGATGTACTGTATGGTGTGGATGTACTGTATAGTCTGTATGGTGTGGATGTACTGTATAGTCTGTATGGTGTGGATGTACAGTATAGTCTGTACATACTGTATGGTGTGGATGTACTGTATAGTCTGTACGTACTGTATGGTGTGGATGTACTGTATAGTCTGTACATACTGTATGGTGTGGATGTACTGTATAGTCTGTATGGTGTGGATGTACTGTATGGTCTGTATGGTGTGGATGTACTGTATAGTCTGTACATACTGTATGGTGTAGATGTACTGTATAGTCTGTATGGTGTGGATGTACTGTATAATCTGTATATTCTGTATGGTGTGGATGTACTGTATAGTCTGTATATACTGTATGGTGTGGATGTACTGTATAGTATGTATGGTGTGGATGTACTGTATAGTCTGTACATACTGTATGGTGTGGGTGTACTGCATAGTCTGTATGGTGTGGATGTACTGTATAGTCTGTACATACTGTATGGTTTGGATGTACTGTATAGTCTGTACATACTGTATGGTGTGGATGTACTGTATAGTCTGTACATACTGTATGGTGTGTATGTACTGTATAGTCTGTACATACTGTATGGTGTGGATGTACTGTATAGTCTGTATGGTGTGGATGTACTGTATAGTCTGTACATACTGTATGGTGTGGATGTACTGTATAGTCTGTACCTACTGTATGGTGTGGATGTACTGTATAGTCTGTATGGTGTGGATGTACTGTATAGTCTGTACATACTGTATGGTGTGGATGTACTGTATAGTCTGTACAAACTGTATGGTGTGGATTCACTGTATAGTCTGTATGGTGTGGATGTACTGCATAGTCTGTACATACTGTATGGTGTGGATGTACTGTATAGTCTGTACATACTGTATGGTGTGGATGTACTGTATAGTCTGTATGGTGTGGATGTACTGTATAGTCTGTACATACTGTATGGTTTGGATGTACTGTATAGTCTGTATATACTGTATGGTGTTGATGTACTGTATAGTCTGTATATACTGTATGGTGTGTATGTACTGTATAGTCTGTATGGTGTGGATGTACTGTATAGTCTGTACATACTGTATGGTGTGGATGTACTGTATAGTCTGTACATACTGTATGGTGTGGATGTACTGTATAGTCTGTATGGTGTGGATGTACTGTATAGTCTGTACATACTGTATGGTGTGGATGTACTGTATAGTCTGTACATACTATATGGTTTGGATGTACTGTAGTCTATATGTACTGTATGGTGTGGATGTACTGTATAGTCTGTACATACTGTATGGTGTGGATGTACTGTATAGTCTGTATGGTGTGGATGTACTGTATAGTCTGTACATACTGTATGGTGTGGATGTACTGTATAGTCTGTATGGTGTGGATATACTGTATAGTCTGTATGGTGTGGATGTACTGTATGGTCTTTATGGTGTGGATGTACTGTATAGTCTGTATGGTGTGGATGTACTGTATAGTCTGTACATACTGTATGGTGTGGATGTACTGTATAGTCTGCACATACTGTATGGTGTGGATGTACTGTATAGTCTGTATGGTGTGGATGGTGTGGATGTACTGTATAGTCTGTATGGTGTGGATGTACTGTAGTCTATACGTACTGTATGGTGTGGATGTACTGTATAGTCTGTATGGTGTGGATGTACTGTATAGTCTGTACATACTGTATGGTGTGGATGTACTGTATAGTCTGTATGGTGTGGATGTACTGTATAGTCTGTACATACTGTATGGTGTGGATGTACTGTATAGTCTGTACATACTGTATGGTGTGGATGTACTGTGTAGTCTGTACATACTGTATGGTGTGTATGTACTGTATAGTCTGTATGGTGTGGATGTACTGTATAGTCTGTACATACTGTATGGTGTGGATGTACTGTATAGTCTGTACATACTATATGGTGTGGATGTACTGTATAGTCTGTATGGTGTGGATGTACTGCATAGTCTTTACATACTGTATGGTGTGGATGTACTGTATAGTCTGTATGGTGTGGATGTACTGCATAGTCTGTACATACTGTATGGTGTGGATGTACTGCATAGTCTGTACATACTGTATGGTGTGGATGTACTGCATAGTCTGTACATACTGTATGGTGTGGATGTACTGTATAGTGTGTATGGTGTGGATGTACTGTATAGTCTGTATGGTGTGGATGTACTGTATAGTCTGTACATACTGTATGGTGTGGATGTACTGTATAGTCTGAATGGTGTGGATGTACTGAATAGTCTGTATGGTGTGGATGTACTGTATGGTGTGGATGTACTGTATAGTCTGTATGGTGTGGATGTACTGTATAGTCTGTATGGTGTGGATGTACAGTATAGTCTGTACATACTGTATGGTGTGGATGTACTGTATAGTCTGTACGTACTGTATGGTGTGGATGTACTGTATAGTCTGTACATACTGTATGGTGTGGATGTACTGTATAGTCTGTATGGTGTGGATGTACTGTATGGTCTGTATGGTGTGGATGTACTGTATAGTCTGTACATACTGTATGGTGTAGATGTACTGTATAGTCTGTATGGTGTGGATGTACTGTATAATCTGTATATTCTGTATGGTGTGGATGTACTGTATAGTCTGTATATACTGTATGGTGTGGATGTACTGTATAGTATGTATGGTGTGGATGTACTGTATAGTCTGTACATACTGTATGGTGTATGTGTACTGCATAGTCTGTATGGTGTGGATGTACTTCATAGTCTGTATGGTGTGGATGTACTGTATAGTCTGTACATACTGTATGGTTTGGATGTACTGTATAGTCTGTACATACTGTATGGTGTGGATGTACTGTATAGTCTGTACATACTGTATGGTGTGTATGTACTGTATAGTCTGTACATACTGTATGGTGTGGATGTACTGTATAGTCTGTATGGTGTGGATGTACTGTATAGTCTGTACATACTGTATGGTGTGGATGTACTGTATAGTCTGTACCTACTGTATGGTGTGGATGTACTGTATAGTCTGTATGGTGTGGATGTACTGTATAGTCTGTACATACTGTATGGTGTGGATGTACTGTATAGTCTGTACAAACTGTATGGTGTGGATTCACTGTATAGTCTGTATGGTGTGGATGTACTGCATAGTCTGTACATACTGTATGGTGTGGATGTACTGTATAGTCTGTACATACTGTATGGTGTGGATGTACTGTATAGTCTGTATGGTGTGGATGTACTGTATAGTCTGTACATACTGTATGGTGTGGATGTACTGTATAGTCTGTATATACTGTATGGTGTGGATGTACTGTATAGTCTGTATATACTGTATGGTGTGTATGTACTGTATAGTCTGTATGGTGTGGATGTACTGTATAGTCTGTACATACTGTATGGTGTGGATGTACTGTATAGTCTGTACATACTGTATGGTGTGGATGTACTGTATAGTCTGTATGGTGTGGATGTACTGTATAGTCTGTACATACTGTATGGTGTGGATGTACTGTATAGTCTGTACATACTATATGGTTTGGATGTACTGTAGTCTATATGTACTGTATGGTGTGGATGTACTGTATAGTCTGTACATACTGTATGGTGTGGATGTACTGTATAGTCTGTATGGTGTGGATGTACTGTATAGTCTGTACATACTGTATGGTGTGGATGTACTGTATAGTCTGTATGGTGTGGATATACTGTATAGTCTGTATGGTGTGGATGTACTGTATGGTCTTTATGGTGTGGATGTACTGTATAGTCTGTATGGTGTGGATGTACTGTATAGTCTGTACATACTGTATGGTGTGGATGTACTGTATAGTCTGCACATACTGTATGGTGTGGATGTACTGTATAGTCTGTATGGTGTGGATGGTGTGGATGTACTGTATAGTCTGTATGGTGTGGATGTACTGAATAGTCTGTATGGTGTGGATGTACTGAATAGTCTGTATGGTGTGGATGTACTGAATAGTCTGTATGGTGTGGATGTACTGTATGGTGTGTATGGTGTGGATGTACTGTATGGTCTCTACATACTGTATGGTGTGGATGTACTGTATAGTATGTATGGTGTGGATGTACTGAATAGTCTGTATGGTGTGGATGTACTGTATAGTCTGCACATGCTGTATGGTGTGGATGTACTGTATAGTCTGTACATACTGTATGGTGTGGATGTACTGTATAGTCTGTATGGTGTGGATATACTGTATAGTCTGTATGGTGTGGATGTACTGTATGGTATGTATGGTGTGGATGTACTGTATAGTCTGTACATACTGTATGGTGTGGATGTACTGTATAGTCTGTATATACTGTATGGTGTGGATGTACTGTATAGTCTGTATGGTGTGGATGTACTGTATAGTCTGTACATAGTGTATGGTGTGGATGTACTGTATAGTCTGTACATACTGTATGGTGTGGATGTACTGTATGGTCTGTATGGTGTGGATGTACTGCATAGGCTGTACATACTGTATGGTGTGGATGTACTGCATAGTCTGCACATACTGTATGGTGTGGATGTACTGTATAGTCTGTATGGTGTGGATGTACTGTATAGTCTGTACATACTGTATGGTGTGGATGTACTGTATAGTCTGTATGGTGTGGATGTACTGTATAGTCTGTACATACTGTATGGTGTGGATGTACTGTATAGTCTGTACATACTGTATGGTGTGGATGTACTGTAGTCTGTACATACTGTATGGTGTGGATGTACTGTATAGTGTGTATGGTGTGGATGTACTGTATAGTCTGTATGGTGTGGATGTACTGTATAGTCTGTACATACTGTATGGTGTGGATGTACTGTATAGTCTGAATGGTGTGGATGTACTGAATAGTCTGTATGGTGTGGATGTACTGTATGGTGTGGATGTACTGTATAGTCTGTATGGTGTGGATGTACTGTATAGTCTGTATGGTGTGGATGTACAGTATAGTCTGTACATACTGTATGGTGTGGATGTACTGTATAGTCTGTACGTACTGTATGGTGTGGATGTACTGTATAGTCTGTACATACTGTATGGTGTGGATGTACTGTATAGTCTGTATGGTGTGGATGTACTGTATGGTCTGTATGGTGTGGATGTACTGTATAGTCTGTACATACTGTATGGTGTAGATGTACTGTATAGTCTGTATGGTGTGGATGTACTGTATAATCTGTATATTCTGTATGGTGTGGATGTACTGTATAGTCTGTATATACTGTATGGTGTGGATGTACTGTATAGTATGTATGGTGTGGATGTACTGTATAGTCTGTACATACTGTATGGTGTATGTGTACTGCATAGTCTGTATGGTGTGGATGTACTTCATAGTCTGTATGGTGTGGATGTACTGTATAGTCTGTACATACTGTATGGTTTGGATGTACTGTATAGTCTGTACATACTGTATGGTGTGGATGTACTGTATAGTCTGTACATACTGTATGGTGTGTATGTACTGTATAGTCTGTACATACTGTATGGTGTGGATGTACTGTATAGTCTGTATGGTGTGGATGTACTGTATAGTCTGTACATACTGTATGGTGTGGATGTACTGTATAGTCTGTACCTACTGTATGGTGTGGATGTACTGTATAGTCTGTATGGTGTGGATGTACTGTATAGTCTGTACATACTGTATGGTGTGGATGTACTGTATAGTCTGTACAAACTGTATGGTGTGGATTCACTGTATAGTCTGTATGGTGTGGATGTACTGCATAGTCTGTACATACTGTATGGTGTGGATGTACTGTATAGTCTGTACATACTGTATGGTGTGGATGTACTGTATAGTCTGTATGGTGTGGATGTACTGTATAGTCTGTACATACTGTATGGTGTGGATGTACTGTATAGTCTGTATATACTGTATGGTGTGGATGTACTGTATAGTCTGTATATACTGTATGGTGTGTATGTACTGTATAGTCTGTATGGTGTGGATGTACTGTATAGTCTGTACATACTGTATGGTGTGGATGTACTGTATAGTCTGTACATACTGTATGGTGTGGATGTACTGTATAGTCTGTATGGTGTGGATGTACTGTATAGTCTGTACATACTGTATGGTGTGGATGTACTGTATAGTCTGTACATACTATATGGTTTGGATGTACTGTAGTCTATATGTACTGTATGGTGTGGATGTACTGTATAGTCTGTACATACTGTATGGTGTGGATGTACTGTATAGTCTGTATGGTGTGGATGTACTGTATAGTCTGTACATACTGTATGGTGTGGATGTACTGTATAGTCTGTATGGTGTGGATATACTGTATAGTCTGTATGGTGTGGATGTACTGTATGGTCTTTATGGTGTGGATGTACTGTATAGTCTGTATGGTGTGGATGTACTGTATAGTCTGTACATACTGTATGGTGTGGATGTACTGTATAGTCTGCACATACTGTATGGTGTGGATGTACTGTATAGTCTGTATGGTGTGGATGGTGTGGATGTACTGTATAGTCTGTATGGTGTGGATGTACTGAATAGTCTGTATGGTGTGGATGTACTGAATAGTCTGTATGGTGTGGATGTACTGAATAGTCTGTATGGTGTGGATGTACTGTATGGTGTGTATGGTGTGGATGTACTGTATGGTCTCTACATACTGTATGGTGTGGATGTACTGTATAGTATGTATGGTGTGGATGTACTGAATAGTCTGTATGGTGTGGATGTACTGTATAGTCTGCACATGCTGTATGGTGTGGATGTACTGTATAGTCTGTACATACTGTATGGTGTGGATGTACTGTATAGTCTGTATGGTGTGGATATACTGTATAGTCTGTATGGTGTGGATGTACTGTATGGTATGTATGGTGTGGATGTACTGTATAGTCTGTACATACTGTATGGTGTGGATGTACTGTATAGTCTGTATATACTGTATGGTGTGGATGTACTGTATAGTCTGTATGGTGTGGATGTACTGTATAGTCTGTACATAGTGTATGGTGTGGATGTACTGTATAGTCTGTACATACTGTATGGTGTGGATGTACTGTATGGTCTGTATGGTGTGGATGTACTGCATAGGCTGTACATACTGTATGGTGTGGATGTACTGCATAGTCTGCACATACTGTATGGTGTGGATGTACTGTATAGTCTGTATGGTGTGGATGTACTGTATAGTCTGTACATACTGTATGGTGTGGATGTACTGTATAGTCTGTATGGTGTGGATGTACTGTATAGTCTGTACATACTGTATGGTGTGGATGTACTGTATAGTCTGTACATACTGTATGGTGTGGATGTACTGTATAGTCTGTACATACTGTATGGTGTGGATGTACTGTATAGTCTGTATGGTGTGGATGTACTGTATAGTCTGTATGGTGTGGATGTACTGTATAGTCTGTATGGTGTGGATGTACTGTATAGTCTGTATGGTGTGGATGTACTGTATAGTCTGTACATACTGTATGGTGTGGATGTACTGTATAGTCTGTATGGTGTGGATGTACTGTATAGTCTGTATGGTGTGGATGTACTGTAGTCTATACGTACTGTATGGTGTGGATGTACGGTATAGTCTGTATGGTGTGGATGTACTGTATAGTTTGTATGGTGTGGATGTACTGTATAGGCTGTACATACTGTATGGTGTGGATGTACTGTATAGTCTGTACATACTGTATGGTGTGGATGTACTGTATAGTCTGTACATACTGTATGGTGTGGATGTACTGTGTAGTCTGTATGGTGTGGATGTACTGTATAGTCTGTACATACTGTATGGTGTGGATGTACTGTATAGTCTGAATGGTGTGGATGTACTGAATAGTCTGTATGGTGTGGATGTACTGTATGGTGTGGATGTACTGTATAGTCTGTATGGTGTGGATGTACTGTATAGTCTGTATGGTGTGGATGTACAGTATAGTCTGTACATACTGTATGGTGTGGATGTACTGTATAGTCTGTACGTACTGTATGGTGTGGATGTACTGTATAGTCTGTACATACTGTATGGTGTGGATGTACTGTATAGTCTGTATGGTGTGGATGTACTGTATGGTCTGTATGGTGTGGATGTACTGTATAGTCTGTACATACTGTATGGTGTAGATGTACTGTATAGTCTGTATGGTGTGGATGTACTGTATAATCTGTATATTCTGTATGGTGTGGATGTACTGTATAGTCTGTATATACTGTATGGTGTGGATGTACTGTATAGTATGTATGGTGTGGATGTACTGTATAGTCTGTACATACTGTATGGTGTGGGTGTACTGCATAGTCTGTATGGTGTGGATGTACTTCATAGTCTGTATGGTGTGGATGTACTGTATAGTCTGTACATACTGTATGGTTTGGATGTACTGTATAGTCTGTACATACTGTATGGTGTGGATGTACTGTATAGTCTGTACATACTGTATGGTGTGTATGTACTGTATAGTCTGTACATACTGTATGGTGTGGATGTACTGTATAGTCTGTATGGTGTGGATGTACTGTATAGTCTGTACATACTGTATGGTGTGGATGTACTGTATAGTCTGTACCTACTGTATGGTGTGGATGTACTGTATAGTCTGTATGGTGTGGATGTACTGTATAGTCTGTACATACTGTATGGTGTGGATGTACTGTATAGTCTGTACAAACTGTATGGTGTGGATTCACTGTATAGTCTGTATGGTGTGGATGTACTGCATAGTCTGTACATACTGTATGGTGTGGATGTACTGTATAGTCTGTACATACTGTATGGTGTGGATGTACTGTATAGTCTGTATGGTGTGGATGTACTGTATAGTCTGTACATACTGTATGGTTTGGATGTACTGTATAGTCTGTATATACTGTATGGTGTGGATGTACTGTATAGTCTGTATATACTGTATGGTGTGTATGTACTGTATAGTCTGTATGGTGTGGATGTACTGTATAGTCTGTACATACTGTATGGTGTGGATGTACTGTATAGTCTGTACATACTGTATGGTGTGGATGTACTGTATAGTCTGTATGGTGTGGATGTACTGTATAGTCTGTACATACTGTATGGTGTGGATGTACTGTATAGTCTGTACATACTATATGGTTTGGATGTACTGTAGTCTATATGTACTGTATGGTGTGGATGTACTGTATAGTCTGTACATACTGTATGGTGTGGATGTACTGTATAGTCTGTATGGTGTGGATGTACTGTATAGTCTGTACATACTGTATGGTGTGGATGTACTGTATAGTCTGTATGGTGTGGATATACTGTATAGTCTGTATGGTGTGGATGTACTGTATGGTCTTTATGGTGTGGATGTACTGTATAGTCTGTATGGTGTGGATGTACTGTATAGTCTGTACATACTGTATGGTGTGGATGTACTGTATAGTCTGCACATACTGTATGGTGTGGATGTACTGTATAGTCTGTATGGTGTGGATGGTGTGGATGTACTGTATAGTCTGTATGGTGTGGATGTACTGAATAGTCTGTATGGTGTGGATGTACTGAATAGTCTGTATGGTGTGGATGTACTGAATAGTCTGTATGGTGTGGATGTACTGTATGGTGTGTATGGTGTGGATGTACTGTATGGTCTGTACATACTGTATGGTGTGGATGTACTGTATAGTATGTATGGTGTGGATGTACTGAATAGTCTGTATGGTGTGGATGTACTGTATAGTCTGCACATGCTGTATGGTGTGGATGTACTGTATAGTCTGTACATACTGTATGGTGTGGATGTACTGTATAGTCTGTATGGTGTGGATATACTGTATAGTCTGTATGGTGTGGATGTACTGTATGGTATGTATGGTGTGGATGTACTGTATAGTCTGTACATACTGTATGGTGTGGATGTACTGTATAGTCTGTATATACTGTATGGTGTGGATGTACTGTATAGTCTGTATGGTGTGGATGTACTGTATAGTCTGTACATAGTGTATGGTGTGGATGTACTGTATAGTCTGTACATACTGTATGGTGTGGATGTACTGTATGGTCTGTATGGTGTGGATGTACTGCATAGGCTGTACATACTGTATGGTGTGGATGTACTGCATAGTCTGCACATACTGTATGGTGTGGATGTACTGTATAGTCTGTATGGTGTGGATGTACTGTATAGTCTGTACATACTGTATGGTGTGGATGTACTGTATAGTCTGTATGGTGTGGATGTACTGTATAGTCTGTACATACTGTATGGTGTGGATGTACTGTATAGTCTGTACATACTGTATGGTGTGGATGTACTGTATAGTCTGTACATACTGTATGGTGTGGATGTACTGTATAGTCTGTATGGTGTGGATGTACTGTATAGTCTGTATGGTGTGGATGTACTGTATAGTCTGTATGGTGTGGATGTACTGTATAGTCTGTATGGTGTGGATGTACTGTATAGTCTGTACATACTGTATGGTGTGGATGTACTGTATAGTCTGTATGGTGTGGATGTACTGTATAGTCTGTATGGTGTGGATGTACTGTAGTCTATACGTACTGTATGGTGTGGATGTACGGTATAGTCTGTATGGTGTGGATGTACTGTATAGTTTGTATGGTGTGGATGTACTGTATAGGCTGTACATACTGTATGGTGTGGATGTACTGTATAGTCTGTACATACTGTATGGTGTGGATGTACTGTATAGTCTGTACATACTGTATGGTGTGGATGTACTGTGTAGTCTGTATGGTGTGGATGTACTGTATAGTCTGTACATACTGTATGGTGTGGATGTACTGTATAGTCTGTATGGTGTGGATGTACTGTATAGTCTGTACATACTGTATGGTGCGGATGTACTGTATAGTCTGTACATACTGTATGGTGTGGGTGTACTGTATGGTATGTATGGTGTGGATGTACTGTATAGTCTTTACATACTGTACGGTGTGGGTGTACTGTATAGTCTGTATGGTGTGGATGTACTGTAGTCTATACGTACTGTATGGTGTGGATGTACTGTATAGTCTGTACGGTGTGGATGTACTGTATAGTCTGTACATACTGTATGGTGTGGATGTACTGTATAGTCTGTACATACTGTATGGTGTGGATGTACTGTATAGTCTGTATGGTGTGGATGTACTGTATAGTCTGTACATACTGTATGGTGTGGATGTACTGCATAGTCTGTACATACTGTATGGTGTGGATGTACTGTATAGTCTGTACATACTGTATGGTGTGGATGTACTGTATAGTCTGTATGGTGTGGATGTACTGCATAGTCTGTACATACTGTATGGTGTGGATGTACTGCATAGTCTGTACATACTGTATGGTGTGGATGTACTGTATAGTCTGTATGGTGTGGATGTACTGTATGTCTGTAAATACTGTATGGTGTGGATGTACTGTATAGTCTGTATGGTGTGGATGTACTGTATAGTATATATGGTGTGGATGTACTGTATAGTCTGTACATACTGTATTGTGTGGATGTACTGTATAGTCTGTATGGTGTGGATGTACTGAATAGTCTGTATGGTGTGGATGTACTGTATGGTGTGGATGTACTGTATAGTCTGTATGGTGTGGATGTACTGTATAGTCTGTATGGTGTGGATGTACTGTATAGTCTGTACATACTGTATGGTGTGGATGTACTGTATAGTCTGTACGTACTGTATGGTGTGGATGTACTGTATAGTCTGTACATACTGTATGGTGTGGATGTACTGTATAGTCTGTACATACTGTATGGTGTGGATGTACTGTATAGTCTGTACATACTGTATGGTGTGGATGTACTGTATGGTCTGTACATACTGTATGGTGTGGATGTACTGTATAGTCTGTATGGTGTGGATGTACTGTATAGTCTGTACATACTGTATGGTGTGGATGTACTGTATAGTCTGTACATACTGTATGGTGTGGATGTACTGTATAGTCTGTACATACTGTATGGTGTGGATGTACTGTATAGTCTGTATGGTGTGGATGTACTGTATAGTCTGTATGGTGTGGATGTACTGTATAGTCTGTATGGTGTGGATGTACTGTATAGTCTGTATGGTGTGGATGTACTGTATAGTCTGTACATACTGTATGGTGTGGATGTACTGTATAGTCTGTATGGTGTGGATGTACTGTATAGTCTGTATGGTGTGGATGTACTGTAGTCTATACGTACTGTATGGTGTGGATGTACGGTATAGTCTGTATGGTGTGGATGTACTGTATAGTTTGTATGGTGTGGATGTACTGTATAGGCTGTACATACTGTATGGTGTGGATGTACTGTATAGTCTGTACATACTGTATGGTGTGGATGTACTGTATAGTCTGTACATACTGTATGGTGTGGATGTACTGTGTAGTCTGTATGGTGTGGATGTACTGTATAGTCTGTACATACTGTATGGTGTGGATGTACTGTATAGTCTGTATGGTGTGGATGTACTGTATAGTCTGTACATACTGTATGGTGCGGATGTACTGTATAGTCTGTACATACTGTATGGTGTGGGTGTACTGTATGGTATGTATGGTGTGGATGTACTGTATAGTCTTTACATACTGTACGGTGTGGGTGTACTGTATAGTCTGTATGGTGTGGATGTACTGTAGTCTATACGTACTGTATGGTGTGGATGTACTGTATAGTCTGTACGGTGTGGATGTACTGTATAGTCTGTACATACTGTATGGTGTGGATGTACTGTATAGTCTGTACATACTGTATGGTGTGGATGTACTGTATAGTCTGTATGGTGTGGATGTACTGTATAGTCTGTACATACTGTATGGTGTGGATGTACTGCATAGTCTGTACATACTGTATGGTGTGGATGTACTGTATAGTCTGTACATACTGTATGGTGTGGATGTACTGTATAGTCTGTATGGTGTGGATGTACTGCATAGTCTGTACATACTGTATGGTGTGGATGTACTGCATAGTCTGTACATACTGTATGGTGTGGATGTACTGTATAGTCTGTATGGTGTGGATGTACTGTATGTCTGTAAATACTGTATGGTGTGGATGTACTGTATAGTCTGTATGGTGTGGATGTACTGTATAGTATATATGGTGTGGATGTACTGTATAGTCTGTACATACTGTATTGTGTGGATGTACTGTATAGTCTGTATGGTGTGGATGTACTGAATAGTCTGTATGGTGTGGATGTACTGTATGGTGTGGATGTACTGTATAGTCTGTATGGTGTGGATGTACTGTATAGTCTGTATGGTGTGGATGTACTGTATAGTCTGTACATACTGTATGGTGTGGATGTACTGTATAGTCTGTACGTACTGTATGGTGTGGATGTACTGTATAGTCTGTACATACTGTATGGTGTGGATGTACTGTATAGTCTGTACATACTGTATGGTGTGGATGTACTGTATAGTCTGTACATACTGTATGGTGTGGATGTACTGTATGGTCTGTATGGTGTGGATGTACTGCATAGTCTTTACATACTGTATGGTGTGGATGTACTGTATAGTCTGTATGGTGTGGATGTACTGCATAGTCTGTACATACTGTATGGTGTGGATGTACTGCATAGTCTGTACATACTGTATGGTGTGGATCTACTGCATAGTCTGTACATACTGTATGGTGTGGATGTACTGTATAGTCTGTATGGTGTGGATGTACTGTATAGTCTGTATGGTGTGGATGTACTGTATAGTCTGTACATACTGTATGGTGTGGATGTACTGTATAGTCTGAATGGTGTGGATGTACTGAATAGTCTGTATGGTGTGGATGTACTGTATGGTGTGGATGTACTGTATAGTCTGTATGGTGTGGATGTACTGTATAGTCTGTATGGTGTGGATGTACAGTATAGTCTGTACATACTGTATGGTGTGGATGTACTGTATAGTCTGTACGTACTGTATGGTGTGGATGTACTGTATAGTCTGTACATACTGTATGGTGTGGATGTACTGTATAGTCTGTATGGTGTGGATGTACTGTATGGTCTGTATGGTGTGGATGTACTGTATAGTCTGTACATACTGTATGGTGTAGATGTACTGTATAGTCTGTATGGTGTGGATGTACTGTATAATCTGTATATTCTGTATGGTGTGGATGTACTGTATAGTCTGTATATACTGTATGGTGTGGATGTACTGTATAGTATGTATGGTGTGGATGTACTGTATAGTCTGTACATACTGTATGGTGTGGGTGTACTGCATAGTCTGTATGGTGTGGATGTACTTCATAGTCTGTATGGTGTGGATGTACTGTATAGTCTGTACATACTGTATGGTTTGGATGTACTGTATAGTCTGTACATACTGTATGGTGTGGATGTACTGTATAGTCTGTACATACTGTATGGTGTGTATGTACTGTATAGTCTGTACATACTGTATGGTGTGGATGTACTGTATAGTCTGTATGGTGTGGATGTACTGTATAGTCTGTACATACTGTATGGTGTGGATGTACTGTATAGTCTGTACCTACTGTATGGTGTGGATGTACTGTATAGTCTGTATGGTGTGGATGTACTGTATAGTCTGTACATACTGTATGGTGTGGATGTACTGTATAGTCTGTACAAACTGTATGGTGTGGATTCACTGTATAGTCTGTATGGTGTGGATGTACTGCATAGTCTGTACATACTGTATGGTGTGGATGTACTGTATAGTCTGTACATACTGTATGGTGTGGATGTACTGTATAGTCTGTATGGTGTGGATGTACTGTATAGTCTGTACATACTGTATGGTTTGGATGTACTGTATAGTCTGTATATACTGTATGGTGTGGATGTACTGTATAGTCTGTATATACTGTATGGTGTGTATGTACTGTATAGTCTGTATGGTGTGGATGTACTGTATAGTCTGTACATACTGTATGGTGTGGATGTACTGTATAGTCTGTACATACTGTATGGTGTGGATGTACTGTATAGTCTGTATGGTGTGGATGTACTGTATAGTCTGTACATACTGTATGGTGTGGATGTACTGTATAGTCTGTACATACTATATGGTTTGGATGTACTGTAGTCTATATGTACTGTATGGTGTGGATGTACTGTATAGTCTGTACATACTGTATGGTGTGGATGTACTGTATAGTCTGTATGGTGTGGATGTACTGTATAGTCTGTACATACTGTATGGTGTGGATATACTGTATAGTCTGTATGGTGTGGATGTACTGTATGGTCTTTATGGTGTGGATGTACTGTATAGTCTGTATGGTGTGGATGTACTGTATAGTCTGTACATACTGTATGGTGTGGATGTACTGTATAGTCTGCACATACTGTATGGTGTGGATGTACTGTATAGTCTGTATGGTGTGGATGGTGTGGATGTACTGTATAGTCTGTATGGTGTGGATGTACTGAATAGTCTGTATGGTGTGGATGTACTGAATAGTCTGTATGGTGTGGATGTACTGAATAGTCTGTATGGTGTGGATGTACTGTATGGTGTGTATGGTGTGGATGTACTGTATGGTCTGTACATACTGTATGGTGTGGATGTACTGTATAGTATGTATGGTGTGGATGTACTGAATAGTCTGTATGGTGTGGATGTACTGTATAGTCTGCACATGCTGTATGGTGTGGATGTACTGTATAGTCTGTACATACTGTATGGTGTGGATGTACTGTATAGTCTGTATGGTGTGGATATACTGTATAGTCTGTATGGTGTGGATGTACTGTATGGTATGTATGGTGTGGATGTACTGTATAGTCTGTAAATACTGTATGGTGTGGATGTACTGTATAGTCTGTATATACTGTATGGTGTGGATGTACTGTATAGTCTGTATGGTGTGGATGTACTGTATAGTCTGTACATAGTGTATGGTGTGGATGTACTGTATAGTCTGTACATACTGTATGGTGTGGATGTACTGTATGGTCTGTATGGTGTGGATGTACTGCATAGGCTGTACATACTGTATGGTGTGGATGTACTGCATAGTCTGCACATACTGTATGGTGTGGATGTACTGTATAGTCTGTATGGTGTGGATGTACTGTATAGTCTGTACATACTGTATGGTGTGGATGTACTGTATAGTCTGTATGGTGTGGATGTACTGTATAGTCTGTACATACTGTATGGTGTGGATGTACTGTATAGTCTGTACATACTGTATGGTGTGGATGTACTGTATAGTCTGTACATACTGTATGGTGTGGATGTACTGTATAGTCTGTATGGTGTGGATGTACTGTATAGTCTGTATGGTGTGGATGTACTGTATAGTCTGTATGGTGTGGATGTACTGTATAGTCTGTATGGTGTGGATGTACTGTATAGTCTGTACATACTGTATGGTGTGGATGTACTGTATAGTCTGTATGGTGTGGATGTACTGTATAGTCTGTATGGTGTGGATGTACTGTAGTCTATACGTACTGTATGGTGTGGATGTACGGTATAGTCTGTATGGTGTGGATGTACTGTATAGTTTGTATGGTGTGGATGTACTGTATAGGCTGTACATACTGTATGGTGTGGATGTACTGTATAGTCTGTACATACTGTATGGTGTGGATGTACTGTATAGTCTGTACATACTGTATGGTGTGGATGTACTGTGTAGTCTGTATGGTGTGGATGTACTGTATAGTCTGTACATACTGTATGGTGTGGATGTACTGTATAGTCTGTATGGTGTGGATGTACTGTATAGTCTGTACATACTGTATGGTGCGGATGTACTGTATAGTCTGTACATACTGTATGGTGTGGGTGTACTGTATGGTATGTATGGTGTGGATGTACTGTATAGTCTTTACATACTGTACGGTGTGGGTGTACTGTATAGTCTGTATGGTGTGGATGTACTGTAGTCTATACGTACTGTATGGTGTGGATGTACTGTATAGTCTGTACGGTGTGGATGTACTGTATAGTCTGTACATACTGTATGGTGTGGATGTACTGTATAGTCTGTACATACTGTATGGTGTGGATGTACTGTATAGTCTGTACATACTGTATGGTGTGTATGTACTGTATAGTCTGTATGGTGTGGATGTACTGTATAGTCTGTACATACTGTATGGTGTGGATGTACTGCATAGTCTGTACATACTGTATGGTGTGGATGTACTGTATAGTCTGTACATACTGTATGGTGTGGATGTACTGTATAGTCTGTATGGTGTGGATGTACTGCATAGTCTGTACATACTGTATGGTGTGGATGTACTGCATAGTCTGTACATACTGTATGGTGTGGATGTACTGTATAGTCTGTATGGTGTGGATGTACTGTATGTCTGTAAATACTGTATGGTGTGGATGTACTGTATAGTCTGTATGGTGTGGATGTACTGTATAGTCTGTACATACTGTAATGTGTGGATGTACTGTATAGTCTGTATGGTGTGGATGTACTGAATAGTCTGTATGGTGTGGATGTACTGTATGGTGTGGATGTACTGTATAGTCTGTATGGTGTGGATGTACTGTATAGTCTGTATGGTGTGGATGTACTGTATAGTCTGTACATACTGTATGGTGTGGATGTACTGTATAGTCTGTACGTACTGTATGGTGTGGATGTACTGTATAGTCTGTACATACTGTATGGTGTGGATGTACTGTATAGTCTGTACATACTGTATGGTGTGGATGTACTGTATAGTCTGTACATACTGTATGGTGTGGATGTACTGTATGGTCTGTATGGTGTGGATGTACTGTATAGTCTGTACATACTGTATAGTGTGGATGTACTGTATAGTATGTATGGTGTGGATGTACTGTATAGTCTGTACATACTGTATGGTGTGGGTGTACTGCATAGTCTGTATGGTGTGGATGTACTGTATAGTCTGTACATACTGTATGGTGTGGATGTACTGTATAGTCTGTACATACTGTATGGTGTGGATGTACTGTATAGTCTGTACATACTGTATGGTGTGTATGTACTGTATAGTCTGTACATACTGTATGGTGTGGATGTACTGTATAGTCTGTATGGTGTGGCTGTACTGTATAGTCTGTACATACTGTATGCTGTGGATGTACTGTATAGTCTGTACATACTGTATGGTGTGGATGTATTGTATAGTCTGTATGGTGTGGATGTACTGTATGGTCTGTATGGTGTGGATGTACTGCATAGTCTGTACATACTGTATGGTGTGGATGTACTGTATAGTCTGTACAAACTGTATGGTGTGGATGTACTGTATAGTCTGTACAAACTGTATGGTGTGGATGTACTGTATAGTCTGTATGGTGTGCATGTACTGCATAGTCTGTACATACTGTATGGTGTGGATGTACTGTATAGTCTGTATGGTGTGGATGGTGTGGATGTACTGTATAGTCTGTATGGTGTGGATGTACTGTATAGTCTGTATGGTGTGGATGTACTGTATGGTCTGTATGGTGTGGATGTACTGTATAGTCTGTACATACTGTATGGTGTGGATGTACTGTATAGTCTGTACATACTGTATGGTGTGGATGTACTGTATAGTCTGTACATACTGTATGGTGTGGATGTACTGTATAGTCTGTATGGTGTGGATGTACTGTATAGTCTGTACATACTGTATGGTGTGGATGTACTGTATAGTCTGTACATACTGTAAGGTGTGGATGTACTGTATAGTCTGTATGGTGTGGATGGTGTGGATGTACTGTATAGTCTGTATGGTGTGGATGTACTGAATAGTCTGTATGGTGTGGATGTACTGAATAGTCTGTATGGTGTGGATGTACTGTATGGTCTCTATGGTGTGGATGTACTGTATGGTCTGTACATACTGTATGGTGTGGATGTACTGTATAGTATGTATGGTGTTGATGTACTGAATAGTCTCTATGGTGTGGATGTACTGTATAGTCTGTATGGTGTGGATGTACTGAATAGTCTGTATGGTGTGGATGTACTGTATAGTCTGTATGGTGTGGATGTACTGTATAGTCTGTATGGTGTGGATGTACTGAATAGGCTGTATGGTATGGATGTACTGTATAGTCTGTACATACTGTATGGTGTGGATGTACTGTATAGTATGTATGGTGTGGATGTACTGTATAGTCTGTACATACTGTATGGTGTGGATGTACTGTATAGTCTGTATGGTGTGGATATACTGTATAGTCTGTATGGTGTGGATGTACTGTATGGTCTGTATGGTGTGGATGTACTGTATGGTCTGTACATACTGTATGGGGTGGATGTACTGTATAGTCTGTATGGTGTGGATGTACTGAATAGTCTGTAGGGTGTGGATGTACTGTATAGTCTGTACATACTGTATGGTGTGGGTGTACTGTATAGTCTGTATGGTGTGAATGGTGTGGATGTACTGTATAGTCTGTATGGTGTGGATGTACTGAATAGTCTGTATGGTGTGGATGTACTGAATAGTCTGTATGGTGTGGATGTACTGTATGGTCTGTATGGTGTGGATGTACTGTATGGTCTGTACATACTGTATGGGGTGGATGTACTGTATAGTATGTATGGTGTGGATGTACTGAATAGTCTGTAGGGTGTGGATGTACTGTATAGGCTGTACATACTGTATGGTGTGGGTGTACTGTATGGTATGTATGGTGTGGATGTACTGTATATTCTGTACATACTGTATGGTGTGGGTGTACTGTATAGTCTGTATGGTGTGGATGTACTGTAGTCTATACGTACTGTATGGTGTGGATGTACTGTATAGTCTGTATGGTGTGGATGTACTGTATAGTCTGTACATACTGTATGGTGTGGATGTACTGTATAGTCTGTATGGTGTGGATGTACTGTATAGTCTGTACATACTGTATGGTGTGGATGTACTGTATAGTCTGTACATACTGTATGGTGTGGATGTACTGTGTAGTCTGTACATACTGTATGGTGTGTATGTACTGTATAGTCTGTATGGTGTGGATGTACTGTATAGTCTGTACATACTGTATGGTGTGGATGTACTGTATAGTCTGTACATACTATATGGTGTGGATGTACTGTATAGTCTGTATGGTGTGGATGTACTGCATAGTCTGTACATACTGTATGGTGTGGATGTACTGTATAGTCTGTATGGTGTGGATGTACTGCATAGTCTGTACATACTGTATGGTGTGGATGTACTGCATAGTCTGTACATACTGTATGGTGTGGATGTACTGCATAGTCTGTACATACTGTATGGTGTGGATGTACTGTATAGTCTGTATGGTGTGGATGTACTGTATAGTATGTATGGTGTGGATGTACTGTATAGTCTGTACATACTGTATGGTGTGGATGTACTGTATAGTCTGTATGGTGTGGATGTACTGAATAGTCTGTATGGTGTGGATGTACTGTATGGTGTGGATGTACTGTATAGTCTGTATGGTGTGGATGTACTGTATAGTCTGTATGGTGTGGATGTACTGTATAGTCTGTACATACTGTATGGTGTGGATGTACTGTATAGTCTGTACGTACTGTATGGTGTGGATGTACTGTATAGTCTGTACATACTGTATGGTGTGGATGTACTGTATAGTCTGTACGTACTGTATGGTGTGGATGTACTGTATAGTCTGTACATACTGTATGGTGTGGATGTACTGTATAGTCTGTATGGTGTGGATGTACTGTATGGTCTGTATGGTGTGGATGTACTGTATAGTCTGTACATACTGTATGGTGTAGATGTACTGTATAGTCTGTATGGTGTGGATGTACTGTATAATCTGTATATTCTGTATGGTGTGGATGTACTGTATAGTCTGTATATACTGTATGGTGTGGATGTACTGTATAGTATGTATGGTGTGGATGTACTGTATAGTCTGTACATACTGTATGGTGTGGGTGTACTGCATAGTCTGTATGGTGTGGATGTACTGTATAGTCTGTATGGTGTGGATGTACTGTATAGTCTGTACATACTGTATGGTTTGGATGTACTGTATAGTCTGTACATACTGTATGGTGTGGATGTACTGTATAGTCTGTACATACTGTATGGTGTGTATGTACTGTATAGTCTGTACATACTGTATGGTGTGGATGTACTGTATAGTCTGTATGGTGTGGATGTACTGTATAGTCTGTACATACTGTATGGTGTGGATGTACTGTGTAGTCTGTACATACTGTATGGTGTGGATGTACTGTATAGTCTGTATGGTGTGGATGTACTGTATAGTCTGTATGGTGTGGATGTACTGTATAGTCTGTACATACTGTATTGTGTGGATGTACTGTATAGTCTGTACATACTGTATGGTGTGGATGTACTGTATAGTCTGTACATACTGTATGGTGTGGATGTACTGTATAGTCTGTACATACTGTATGGTGTGGATGTACTGTATAGTCTGTACATACTGTATGGTGTGGATGTACTGTATAGTCTGTATGGTGTGGATGTACTGTATAGTCTGTACATACTGTATGGTGTGGATGTACTGTATAGTCTGTACCTACTGTATGGTGTGGATGTACTGTATAGTCTGTATGGTGTGGATGTACTGTATAGTCTGTACATACTGTATGGTGTGGATGTACTGTATAGTCTGTACAAACTGTATGGTGTGGATTCACTGTATAGTCTGTATGGTGTGGATGTACTGCATAGTCTGTACATACTGTATGGTGTGGATGTACTGTATAGTCTGTACATACTGTATGGTTTGGATGTACTGTATAGTTTGTATATACTGTATGGTGTGTATGTACTGTATAGTCTGTATGGTGTGGATGTACTGTATAGTCTGTACATACTGTATGGTGTGGATGTACTGTATAGTCTGTACATACTGTATGGTGTGGATGTACTGTATAGTCTGTATGGTGTGGATGTACTGTATAGTCTGTACATACTGTATGGTGTGGATGTACTGTATAGTCTGTACATACTATATGGTTTGGATGTACTGTAGTCTATATGTACTGTATGGTGTGGATGTACTGTATAGTCTGTACATACTGTATGGTGTGGATGTACTGTATAGTCTGTATGGTGTGGATGTACTGTATAATCTGTACATACTGTATGATGTGGATGTACTGTATAGTCTGTATGGTGTGGATATACTGTATAGTCTGTATGGTGTGGATGTACTGTATGGTCTTTATGGTGTGGATGTACTGTATAGTCTGTATGGTGTGGATGTACTGTATAGTCTGTACATACTGTATGGTGTGGATGTACTGTATAGTCTGCACATACTGTATGGTGTGGATGTACTGTATAGTCTGTATGGTGTGGATGGTGTGGATGTACTGTATAGTCTGTATGGTGTGGATGTACTGAATAGTCTGTATGGTGTGGATGTACTGAATAGTCTGTATGGTGTGGATGTACTGAATAGTCTGTATGGTGTGGATGTACTGTATGGTGTGTATGGTGTGGATGTACTGTATGGTCTGTACATACTGTATGGTGTGGATGTACTGTATAGTATGTATGGTGTGGATGTACTGAATAGTCTGTATGGTGTGGATGTACTGTATAGTCTGCGCATGCTGTATGGTGTGGATGTACTGTATAGTCTGTACATACTGTATGGTGTGGATGTACTGTATAGTCTGTATGGTGTGGATATACTGTATAGTCTGTATGGTGTGGATGTACTGTATGGTCTGTATGGTGTGGATGTACTGTATAGTCTGTACATACTGTATGGTGTGGATGTACTGTATAGTCTGTATATACTGTATGGTGTGGATGTACTGTATAGTCTGTATGGTGTGGATGTACTGTATAGTCTGTACATAGTGTATGGTGTGGATGTACTGTATAGTCTGTACATACTGTATGGTGTGGATGTACTGTATGGTCTGTATGGTGTGGATGTACTGCATAGGCTGTACATACTGTATGGTGTGGATGTACTGCATAGTCTGCACATACTGTATGGTGTGGATGTACTGTATAGTCTGTATGGTGTGGATGTACTGTATAGTCTGTACATACTGTATGGTGTGGATGTACTGTATAGTCTGTATGGTGTGGATGTACTGTATAGTCTGTACATACTGTATGGTGTGGATGTACTGTATAGTCTGTACATACTGTATGGTGTGGATGTACTGTATAGTCTGTACATACTGTATGGTGTGGATGTACTGTATAGTCTGTATGGTGTGGATGTACTGTATAGTCTGTATGGTGTGGATGTACTGTATAGTCTGTATGGTGTGGATGTACTGTATAGTCTGTATGGTGTGGATGTACTGTATAGTCTGTACATACTGTATGGTGTGGATGTACTGTATAGTCTGTATGGTGTGGATGTACTGTATAGTCTGTACGTACTGTATGGTGTGGATGTACTGTATAGTCTGTATGATGTGGATGTACTGTATAGTCTGTATATACTGTATGGTGTGGATGTACTGTATAGTATGTATGGTGAGGATGTACTGTATAGTCTATACATACTGTATGGTGTGGGTGTACTGCATAGTCTGTATGGTGTGGATGTACTGTATAGTCTGTATGGTGTGGATGTACTGTATAGTCTGTACATACTGTATGATGTGGATGTACTGTATGGTCTGTACATCTGTATGTTGTGGATGTACTGTATAGTCTGTACATACTGTATGGTGTGGGTGTACTGTATGGTATGTATGGTGTGGATGTACTGTATGGTCTGTACATACTGTATGGTGTGGGTGTACTGTATAGTCTGTACATACTGTATGGTGTGGGTGTACTGTATGGTCTGTATGGTGTGGATGTACTGTATAGTCTGTACATACTGTATGGTGTGGATGTACTGTATAGTCTGTACATACTGTATGGTGTGGATGTACTGTATAGTCTGTATGGTGTGGATGTACTGTATAGTCTTACATACTGTATGGTGTGGATGTACTGTATAGTCTGTATGGTGTGGATGTACTGTATAGTCTGTACATACTGTATGGTGTGGATGTACTGTATAGTCTGTACATACTGTATGGTGTGGATGTACTGTATAGTCTGTACATACTGTATGGTGTGGATGTACTGTATAGTCTGTACATACTGTATGGTGTGGATGTACTGTATAGTCTGTATGGTGTGGATATACTGTATAGTCTGTATGGTGTGGATGTACTGTATGGTCTGTATGGTGTGGATGTACTGTATGGTCTGTACATACTGTATGGGGTGGATGTACTGTATAGTCTGTATGGTGTGGATGTACTGAATAGTCTGTAGGGTGTGGATGTACTGTATAGTCTGTACATACTGTATGGTGTGGGTGTACTGTATAGTCTGTATGGTGTGAATGGTGTGGATGTACTGTATAGTCTGTATGGTGTGGATGTACTGAATAGTCTGTATGGTGTGGATGTACTGAATAGTCTGTATGGTGTGGATGTACTGTATGGTCTGTATGGTGTGGATGTACTGTATGGTCTGTACATACTGTATGGGGTGGATGTACTGTATAGTATGTATGGTGTGGATGTACTGAATAGTCTGTAGGGTGTGGATGTACTGTATAGGCTGTACATACTGTATGGTGTGGGTGTACTGTATGGTATGTATGGTGTGGATGTACTGTATATTCTGTACATACTGTATGGTGTGGGTGTACTGTATAGTCTGTATGGTGTGGATGTACTGTAGTCTATACGTACTGTATGGTGTGGATGTACTGTATAGTCTGTATGGTGTGGATGTACTGTATAGTCTGTACATACTGTATGGTGTGGATGTACTGTATAGTCTGTATGGTGTGGATGTACTGTATAGTCTGTACATACTGTATGGTGTGGATGTACTGTATAGTCTGTACATACTGTATGGTGTGGATGTACTGTGTAGTCTGTACATACTGTATGGTGTGTATGTACTGTATAGTCTGTATGGTGTGGATGTACTGTATAGTCTGTACATACTGTATGGTGTGGATGTACTGTATAGTCTGTACATACTATATGGTGTGGATGTACTGTATAGTCTGTATGGTGTGGATGTACTGCATAGTCTGTACATACTGTATGGTGTGGATGTACTGTATAGTCTGTATGGTGTGGATGTACTGCATAGTCTGTACATACTGTATGGTGTGGATGTACTGCATAGTCTGTACATACTGTATGGTGTGGATGTACTGCATAGTCTGTACATACTGTATGGTGTGGATGTACTGTATAGTCTGTATGGTGTGGATGTACTGTATAGTATGTATGGTGTGGATGTACTGTATAGTCTGTACATACTGTATGGTGTGGATGTACTGTATAGTCTGTATGGTGTGGATGTACTGAATAGTCTGTATGGTGTGGATGTACTGTATGGTGTGGATGTACTGTATAGTCTGTATGGTGTGGATGTACTGTATAGTCTGTATGGTGTGGATGTACTGTATAGTCTGTACATACTGTATGGTGTGGATGTACTGTATAGTCTGTACGTACTGTATGGTGTGGATGTACTGTATAGTCTGTACATACTGTATGGTGTGGATGTACTGTATAGTCTGTACGTACTGTATGGTGTGGATGTACTGTATAGTCTGTACATACTGTATGGTGTGGATGTACTGTATAGTCTGTATGGTGTGGATGTACTGTATGGTCTGTATGGTGTGGATGTACTGTATAGTCTGTACATACTGTATGGTGTAGATGTACTGTATAGTCTGTATGGTGTGGATGTACTGTATAATCTGTATATTCTGTATGGTGTGGATGTACTGTATAGTCTGTATATACTGTATGGTGTGGATGTACTGTATAGTATGTATGGTGTGGATGTACTGTATAGTCTGTACATACTGTATGGTGTGGGTGTACTGCATAGTCTGTATGGTGTGGATGTACTGTATAGTCTGTATGGTGTGGATGTACTGTATAGTCTGTACATACTGTATGGTTTGGATGTACTGTATAGTCTGTACATACTGTATGGTGTGGATGTACTGTATAGTCTGTATGGTGTGGATGTACTGTATAGTCTGTACATACTGTATGATGTGGATGTACTGTATGGTCTGTACATCTGTATGTTGTGGATGTACTGTATAGTCTGTACATACTGTATGGTGTGGGTGTACTGTATGGTATGTATGGTGTGGATGTACTGTATGGTCTGTACATACTGTATGGTGTGGGTGTACTGTATAGTCTGTACATACTGTATGGTGTGGGTGTACTGTATGGTCTGTATGGTGTGGATGTACTGTATAGTCTGTACATACTGTATGGTGTGGATGTACTGTATAGTCTGTACATACTGTATGGTGTGGATGTACTGTATAGTCTGTATGGTGTGGATGTACTGTATAGTCTTACATACTGTATGGTGTGGATGTACTGTATAGTCTGTATGGTGTGGATGTACTGTATAGTCTGTACATACTGTATGGTGTGGATGTACTGTATAGTCTGTACATACTGTATGGTGTGGATGTACTGTATAGTCTGTACATACTGTATGGTGTGGATGTACTGTATAGTCTGTACATACTGTATGGTGTGGATGTACTGTATAGTCTGTATGGTGTGGATATACTGTATAGTCTGTATGGTGTGGATGTACTGTATGGTCTGTATGGTGTGGATGTACTGTATGGTCTGTACATACTGTATGGGGTGGATGTACTGTATAGTCTGTATGGTGTGGATGTACTGAATAGTCTGTAGGGTGTGGATGTACTGTATAGTCTGTACATACTGTATGGTGTGGGTGTACTGTATAGTCTGTATGGTGTGAATGGTGTGGATGTACTGTATAGTCTGTATGGTGTGGATGTACTGAATAGTCTGTATGGTGTGGATGTACTGAATAGTCTGTATGGTGTGGATGTACTGTATGGTCTGTATGGTGTGGATGTACTGTATGGTCTGTACATACTGTATGGGGTGGATGTACTGTATAGTATGTATGGTGTGGATGTACTGAATAGTCTGTAGGGTGTGGATGTACTGTATAGGCTGTACATACTGTATGGTGTGGGTGTACTGTATGGTATGTATGGTGTGGATGTACTGTATATTCTGTACATACTGTATGGTGTGGGTGTACTGTATAGTCTGTATGGTGTGGATGTACTGTAGTCTATACGTACTGTATGGTGTGGATGTACTGTATAGTCTGTATGGTGTGGATGTACTGTATAGTCTGTACATACTGTATGGTGTGGATGTACTGTATAGTCTGTATGGTGTGGATGTACTGTATAGTCTGTACATACTGTATGGTGTGGATGTACTGTATAGTCTGTACATACTGTATGGTGTGGATGTACTGTGTAGTCTGTACATACTGTATGGTGTGTATGTACTGTATAGTCTGTATGGTGTGGATGTACTGTATAGTCTGTACATACTGTATGGTGTGGATGTACTGTATAGTCTGTACATACTATATGGTGTGGATGTACTGTATAGTCTGTATGGTGTGGATGTACTGCATAGTCTGTACATACTGTATGGTGTGGATGTACTGTATAGTCTGTATGGTGTGGATGTACTGCATAGTCTGTACATACTGTATGGTGTGGATGTACTGCATAGTCTGTACATACTGTATGGTGTGGATGTACTGCATAGTCTGTACATACTGTATGGTGTGGATGTACTGTATAGTCTGTATGGTGTGGATGTACTGTATAGTATGTATGGTGTGGATGTACTGTATAGTCTGTACATACTGTATGGTGTGGATGTACTGTATAGTCTGTATGGTGTGGATGTACTGAATAGTCTGTATGGTGTGGATGTACTGTATGGTGTGGATGTACTGTATAGTCTGTATGGTGTGGATGTACTGTATAGTCTGTATGGTGTGGATGTACTGTATAGTCTGTACATACTGTATGGTGTGGATGTACTGTATAGTCTGTACGTACTGTATGGTGTGGATGTACTGTATAGTCTGTACATACTGTATGGTGTGGATGTACTGTATAGTCTGTACGTACTGTATGGTGTGGATGTACTGTATAGTCTGTACATACTGTATGGTGTGGATGTACTGTATAGTCTGTATGGTGTGGATGTACTGTATGGTCTGTATGGTGTGGATGTACTGTATAGTCTGTACATACTGTATGGTGTAGATGTACTGTATAGTCTGTATGGTGTGGATGTACTGTATAATCTGTATATTCTGTATGGTGTGGATGTACTGTATAGTCTGTATATACTGTATGGTGTGGATGTACTGTATAGTATGTATGGTGTGGATGTACTGTATAGTCTGTACATACTGTATGGTGTGGGTGTACTGCATAGTCTGTATGGTGTGGATGTACTGTATAGTCTGTATGGTGTGGATGTACTGTATAGTCTGTACATACTGTATGGTTTGGATGTACTGTATAGTCTGTACATACTGTATGGTGTGGATGTACTGTATAGTCTGTACATACTGTATGGTGTGTATGTACTGTATAGTCTGTACATACTGTATGGTGTGGATGTACTGTATAGTCTGTATGGTGTGGATGTACTGTATAGTCTGTACATACTGTATGGTGTGGATGTACTGTGTAGTCTGTACATACTGTATGGTGTGGATGTACTGTATAGTCTGTATGGTGTGGATGTACTGTATAGTCTGTATGGTGTGGATGTACTGTATAGTCTGTACATACTGTATTGTGTGGATGTACTGTATAGTCTGTACATACTGTATGGTGTGGATGTACTGTATAGTCTGTACATACTGTATGGTGTGGATGTACTGTATAGTCTGTACATACTGTATGGTGTGGATGTACTGTATAGTCTGTACATACTGTATGGTGTGGATGTACTGTATAGTCTGTATGGTGTGGATGTACTGTATAGTCTGTACATACTGTATGGTGTGGATGTACTGTATAGTCTGTACCTACTGTATGGTGTGGATGTACTGTATAGTCTGTATGGTGTGGATGTACTGTATAGTCTGTACATACTGTATGGTGTGGATGTACTGTATAGTCTGTACAAACTGTATGGTGTGGATTCACTGTATAGTCTGTATGGTGTGGATGTACTGCATAGTCTGTACATACTGTATGGTGTGGATGTACTGTATAGTCTGTACATACTGTATGGTTTGGATGTACTGTATAGTTTGTATATACTGTATGGTGTGTATGTACTGTATAGTCTGTATGGTGTGGATGTACTGTATAGTCTGTACATACTGTATGGTGTGGATGTACTGTATAGTCTGTACATACTGTATGGTGTGGATGTACTGTATAGTCTGTATGGTGTGGATGTACTGTATAGTCTGTACATACTGTATGGTGTGGATGTACTGTATAGTCTGTACATACTATATGGTTTGGATGTACTGTAGTCTATATGTACTGTATGGTGTGGATGTACTGTATAGTCTGTACATACTGTATGGTGTGGATGTACTGTATAGTCTGTATGGTGTGGATGTACTGTATAATCTGTACATACTGTATGATGTGGATGTACTGTATAGTCTGTATGGTGTGGATATACTGTATAGTCTGTATGGTGTGGATGTACTGTATGGTCTTTATGGTGTGGATGTACTGTATAGTCTGTATGGTGTGGATGTACTGTATAGTCTGTACATACTGTATGGTGTGGATGTACTGTATAGTCTGCACATACTGTATGGTGTGGATGTACTGTATAGTCTGTATGGTGTGGATGGTGTGGATGTACTGTATAGTCTGTATGGTGTGGATGTACTGAATAGTCTGTATGGTGTGGATGTACTGAATAGTCTGTATGGTGTGGATGTACTGAATAGTCTGTATGGTGTGGATGTACTGTATGGTGTGTATGGTGTGGATGTACTGTATGGTCTGTACATACTGTATGGTGTGGATGTACTGTATAGTATGTATGGTGTGGATGTACTGAATAGTCTGTATGGTGTGGATGTACTGTATAGTCTGCGCATGCTGTATGGTGTGGATGTACTGTATAGTCTGTACATACTGTATGGTGTGGATGTACTGTATAGTCTGTATGGTGTGGATATACTGTATAGTCTGTATGGTGTGGATGTACTGTATGGTCTGTATGGTGTGGATGTACTGTATAGTCTGTACATACTGTATGGTGTGGATGTACTGTATAGTCTGTATATACTGTATGGTGTGGATGTACTGTATAGTCTGTATGGTGTGGATGTACTGTATAGTCTGTACATAGTGTATGGTGTGGATGTACTGTATAGTCTGTACATACTGTATGGTGTGGATGTACTGTATGGTCTGTATGGTGTGGATGTACTGCATAGGCTGTACATACTGTATGGTGTGGATGTACTGCATAGTCTGCACATACTGTATGGTGTGGATGTACTGTATAGTCTGTATGGTGTGGATGTACTGTATAGTCTGTACATACTGTATGGTGTGGATGTACTGTATAGTCTGTATGGTGTGGATGTACTGTATAGTCTGTACATACTGTATGGTGTGGATGTACTGTATAGTCTGTACATACTGTATGGTGTGGATGTACTGTATAGTCTGTACATACTGTATGGTGTGGATGTACTGTATAGTCTGTATGGTGTGGATGTACTGTATAGTCTGTATGGTGTGGATGTACTGTATAGTCTGTATGGTGTGGATGTACTGTATAGTCTGTATGGTGTGGATGTACTGTATAGTCTGTACATACTGTATGGTGTGGATGTACTGTATAGTCTGTATGGTGTGGATGTACTGTATAGTCTGTACGTACTGTATGGTGTGGATGTACTGTATAGTCTGTATGATGTGGATGTACTGTATAGTCTGTATATACTGTATGGTGTGGATGTACTGTATAGTATGTATGGTGAGGATGTACTGTATAGTCTATACATACTGTATGGTGTGGGTGTACTGCATAGTCTGTATGGTGTGGATGTACTGTATAGTCTGTATGGTGTGGATGTACTGTATAGTCTGTACATACTGTATGATGTGGATGTACTGTATGGTCTGTACATCTGTATGTTGTGGATGTACTGTATAGTCTGTACATACTGTATGGTGTGGGTGTACTGTATGGTATGTATGGTGTGGATGTACTGTATGGTCTGTACATACTGTATGGTGTGGGTGTACTGTATAGTCTGTACATACTGTATGGTGTGGGTGTACTGTATGGTCTGTATGGTGTGGATGTACTGTATAGTCTGTACATACTGTATGGTGTGGATGTACTGTATAGTCTGTACATACTGTATGGTGTGGATGTACTGTATAGTCTGTATGGTGTGGATGTACTGTATAGTCTTACATACTGTATGGTGTGGATGTACTGTATAGTCTGTATGGTGTGGATGTACTGTATAGTCTGTACATACTGTATGGTGTGGATGTACTGTATAGTCTGTACATACTGTATGGTGTGGATGTACTGTATAGTCTGTACATACTGTATGGTGTGGATGTACTGTATAGTCTGTACATACTGTATGGTGTGGATGTACTGTATAGTCTGTATGGTGTGGATGTACTGTATAGTCTGTATGGTGTGGATGTACTGTATAGTCTGTATGGTGTGGATGTACTGTATAGTCTGTATGGTGTGGATGTACTGTATAGTCTGTATGGTGTGGATGTACTGTATAATCTGTATGATGTGGATGTACTGTATAGTCTGTATGGTGTGGATGTACTGTATAATCTGTATGGTGTGGATGTACTGTATAATCTGTATATACTGTATGGTGTGGATGTACTGTATATACTGTATAGTGTGGATGTACTGTATAGTATGTATGGTGTCGATGTACTGTATAGTCTGTATATACTGTATGGTGTGGATGTACTGTATAGTATGTATGGTGTGGATGTACTGTATAGTCTGTATGGTGTGGATGTACTGTATAGTCTGTATGATGTGGATGTACTGTATAGTCTGTATGGTGTGGATGTACTGTATAATCTGTATATACTGTATGGTGTGGATGTACTGTATATACTGTATGGTGTGGATGTACTGTATAGTATGTAAGGTGTGGATGTACTGTATAGTCTGTATATACTGTATTGTGTGGATGTACTGTATAGTATGTATGGTGTGGATGTACTGTATAGTTTGTACATACTGTATGGTGTGGGTGTACTGCATAGTCTGTATGGTGTGGATGTACTGTATAGTCTGTACATACTGTATGGTGTGGATGTACTGTATAGTCTGTACATACTGTATGGTGTGGATGTACTGTATAGTCTGTATGGTGTGGATGTACTGTATAGTCTGTATGGTGTGGATGTACTGTATAGTCTGTATGGTGTGGATGTACTCTATAGTCTGTATGGTGTGGATGTACTGTATAGTCTGTATGGTGTGGATGTACTGTATAGTCTGTATGATGTGGATGTACTGTATAGTCTGTATGGTGTGGATGTACTGTATAATCTGTATATACTGTATGGTGTGGATGTACTGTATATACTGTATAGTGTGGATGTACTGTATAGTATGTATGGTGTGGATGTACTGTATAGTCTGTATATACTGTATGGTGTGGATGTACTGTATAGTCTGTATGGTGTGGATGTACTGTATAGTCTGTATGATGTGGATGTACTGTATAGTCTGTATGGTGTGGATGTACTGTATAATCTGTATATACTGTATGGTGTGGATGTACTGTATATACTGTATGGTGTGGAGGTACTGTATAGTATGTATGGTGTGGATGTACTGTATAGTCTGTATATACTGTATGGTGTGGATGTACTGTATAGTATGTATGGTGTGGATGTACTGTATAGTTTGTACATACTGTATGGTGTGGGTGTACTGCATAGTCTGTATGGTGTGGATGTACTGTATAGTCTGTACATACTGTATGGTGTGGATGTACTGTATGGTATGTATGGTGTGGATGTACTGTATATTCTGTATATACTGTATGGTGTGGATGTACTGTATAGTATGTATGGTGTGGATGTACTGTATAGTTTGTACATACTGTATGGTGTGGGTGTACTGCATAGTCTGTATGGTGTGGATGTACTGTATAGTCTGTAAATACTGTATGGTGTGGATGTACTGTATGGTTTGTACATACTGTATGGTGTGGATGTACTGTATAGTGTGTACATACTGTATGGTGTGGGTGTACTGTATGGTATGTATGGTGTGGATGTACTGTATGGTCTGTACATACTGTATGGTGTGGGTGTACTGTATATTCTGTACATACTGTATGGTGTGGGTGTACTGTATGGTCTGTATGGTGTGGATGTACTGTATAGTCTGTACATACTGTATGGTGTGGATGTACTGTATAGTCTGTACATACTGTATGGTGTGGATGTACTGTATAGTCTGTATGGTGTGGATGTACTGTATAGTCTTACATACTGTATGGTGTGGATGTACTGTATAGTCTGTATAGTGTGGATGTACTGTATGGTCTGTATGGTGTGGATGTACTGTATAGTCTGTACATACTGTATGGTGTGGATGTACTGTATGGTTTGTACATACTGTATGGTGTGGATGTACTGTATATTCTGTACATACTGTATGGTGTGGGTGTACTGTATGGTCTGTATGGTGTGGATGTACTGTATAGTCTGTACATACTGTATGGTGTGGATGTACTGTATAGTCTGTACATACTGTATGGTGTGGATGTACTGTATAGTCTGTATGGTGTGGATGTACTGTATAGTCTTACATACTGTATGGTGTGGATGTACTGTATAGTCTGTACATACTGTATGGTGTGGATGTACTGTATAGTCTGTATATACTGTATGATGTTAATTTACTGTAAGGTGGGACACAGGCTGTAGAGTGATGGTCCTGTTCCACTAGACTTCTGTTCCAGTATGCCCATATGATGAAATGTGGTGGTGTTTTCATCCTCTTAATTTATCTGTCTGATCAGTGTGGTTCTGTCTGAGCAGCCGATAGATACAGTCCTCAAAGACTCTGAGCTGAAGACATATCCTCAACACTCTTTTGCCGCTTTCTAAAAACAAAAGTGTTTCATAGTTTACCTTGTCTGATAACAAATGTTGAAACAGCCTATCAGTTTAGATGCTGGAAATGTATTAAATGTATTCATATGTTTCCTTCGGGTTCTGACGTCAATAGTTATGAAATACTACAGTACACCGCTCTTTACTCCAAGTCAGTCATCATTGGACGTTTCATATAGAGATTGTGGGTACTGTGGTTAATCCAGACTTCCGAAGCTCGCCAGATGTTATGGTATGCGTTTTATGAATCTATCAAAACCAGATTCCCATTTGGCTCCACTGATGTGACACTTGAAAGCATTTATAATCTCCTTATCTTTCTACACTGATATGAATCTGCTCTTTGGGGTTCAGGGGAGAGGTGTTTAGCTGTTTCCTGGCTGTTCTGTCTGACTGTTCTCTGATTGTATGACTGTTCTGTCTGACTATTGTCTAACTGTTGTCTGACTGTTGTCTGATGGTTGCCTGGCTGTTTTCTGTTTTCTGACTGTTCTCTGACTTCTGTCGGGCTGTTGTCTGACTGTTGTTGGGCTGTACCCTGACTGTTGTTGGCCTGTTCCCTGACTCTTCTGACTGTTTTATGACTGTTGTCTGACAGTTCTAACTGTTCTCTGACTTCTGTCGGGCTGTTGTCTGACTGTTGTCTGACTGTTGTTGGGCTGTTCCCTGACTGTTGTTGGCCTGTTCCCTGACTGTTCTCTGACTGCTTTCGGGCTGTTCCCTGACTGTTCTGGCTATTGTCTGACTGTTTTTTCTGTTTTCTGACTGTTTTCTGACTGTTATCTGACTGCTGTCAGGCTGTTCCCTGACTTTTCCGACTGTTGTCAGATTTTTCTGACTATTCCTCTCTCACCACCCCCTGTTCTGACTGTTCTCTGACTGACTGTTCCTACTGTTCTGTCTGTCCCCCCTCCCCTCCCCCTCCAGGCAGCGAGGAGGACGAGTTGGTCAAGTCGAAGAAGGGGTTCCGCAGCCAGGCAGTAGCCAATCAGAGCCCAGAGACGGACCTGATGTTGGATGGAGACGACGACACTGCCAGTCTGCTGCAGGAGAAGGAGATGGACAACCTGGCTGGTGAGATACACAGATGCACATATTTGTCCTATGTTTGGGTTATGTTTTATGTGTTTGGTAGTGTAAGTGAATCTGGACAGTGTTTCCAAGGTGTTCAGGTGAAAGTGTAGGTCCTGTGTGGTTGTGTATGTGTGAAACACACCGGTCGGTTCTATTCTGTGTTGTTTTGGTCCTCTAGCGCCGTTCCTTCCTCGCCTGTTTGTCTCCAGAGGTCAGTCCGTCATCTCAGTCCAAGTAAAACTAAATTGATTCCGGAAGGATGATCAATCTGAACATGGCTGCATTTCAAATGGCACCCTATTCTCTAGTTAGTGCACTACTTTTGACTAGGGCACATAGTGCTTTCGTCAAAAGTGGTGAAATACGGTGCCATTTGGAACGCATGATATGTCACCACCTTCCAAATGGCCCAGAAAATCATTAACTAAACTAACATTACCTAACCTGACAAACTGAACTTTTAACCCACATTAACACTCTGATCTTACTGATTATAACGGACAGAGAAACTATGAAAACAAAATAATGAATGAAAATCACTTGAATCAACCTCCTCAGTGGAAATAAATATGGAAATAAACAAATCACAATCAGTTATTGAAACACATGAGTTGGTTGTTTGATATCTAGACATTTTATTATCATTAGAACATTGAGTCATGGACTGCACCCTATTTCTTGATAGTGCAATACTTTTAACCAGGGCCCGTAGCTATCTGGTCAAAAGTGTGCACTAGATAGGAAAAGGGTTAATAAGAGCTGTTCCATGACATGATGTCTGAATGTCCAGAAAATAAATTGCATGCTTAAATAATGACATTTAAACTTCATTTAAACTTGGAGGTTTTACCTGAACTGTGCCACGCAGGCAAGAGAGCTTCATACCGCTGCCAAAGCTACAGTGAAGCGTGTAATATAATAATAATATATGCATTAAGCAGATGCTTTTATCCGTAGTGCGTGCATACCTTATTGTATGGGGGGCCCAAGCAGGACTTATGTTTTAAACAAGCACCTCAAGGTTTGCACGTTTGAAATGCTTACACTTCACCGGCTATTGCAGTGGTTCACATCCATAGATCTAAAGAATGCGTATGTTCATGTGGCTATACATCCTCTCCACAGAACCTTTCAGAGGTTTCATTTCGAGGGTGTGGCCTACAAGTTTCTGGTCCTGCCTTTCGGGCTCTCCCTATTGCCCCAGAGCTTTTTCTATGGTGGTGGAGGCGGCTTTGGCACCGGTGAGTTGCCAAGGGATCCGATTATTGACCTATCTGGATGATTGGATGGTCATAGCGGAGTTGAGGGAACAGGTGGAGTTCCACACTGCTACGTTTCCCATATTCAGTCTCTGGGGTTCATAGTGTATCACAAGGAAAGTTGTTTGACTCCGGTACAGCGCATTCAGTTGGCCTCAAACCCTGCTCTATGCTTTTCCTCCGGTGGACCTGATTCAGGCCACCGTGGAGAGTGTCCATCAGGAGGGTCTGTTGATTCTGGTGGCTCCCCGCTGGCCCAGAGAGTTTGGCACCCACGTTCGCATGTATGGGATCTATGGGTTTGGCCCCTGCAGGGTCGAATTTGACGGCTAGGGGTTTACACTTGAACGTGATAAAGACTATAGAGGCGGTGCACATGCCCTCTACAAGAGGGTTGTATACATATAAGTGGGTTGCGTTTGAGGGTTGGTGTTAGGTTAAAGGAGTTTCTCCTTTTATATGCTCTTTGTTGGACATTTTGATGTACTTGCAAGAGCTTTTGGAGCAGGGCCTTTCTTTTTCCACATTGAAGGTTTAAATGGCAGCCATCCCGGCGTGTCATGTAGGGATTGACGGCTCTACACCGGGGTCTCACTCTCTGGTGGTGAAGTTTCTGAAAGGCATGCGTCGGCTCAGACCAGTGTCTAAATCTATGGCATCAACCTGAGACCTGGCTTTGGTCCTGGATGCTCTGTGTGTGTCGCCGTTTGAACCATTGGAGTCTGTGAAGGTCCTTTCCTACGAGACTGCCCTGCTCATGGCCTTGGCGTCGGCCAAGCGTGTTTTGGATCTCCACGCGCTCTCAGTACACCCTAGCTGTTTGGCGTTCGCTCCTAGTGACTCCAAAGTGATTTTACGTCCTAAGTCAGAACCTTGGGAGAAAAATCTGCATATGTCTTCCAGGTCCCTGGCTTTCCAGCTGTTCCCTTTCTCACCGCCTCCATTTCCTTCCAGTGAACAACTGAGTTTGCATGGCCTGTGTCCGGTGCTCTCTTGAGTGTACAAAACATTTAAGGACTCCTTCCTAATATTGAGTAGTGCACATTTCAGGCTTGCAAGGTAAGTATTGTTATTGGAACTGTGGTGTCTATGGACTTGGGCTGCAGTGGCAGCATGTCAGTGTGCATAGCCAACTTGCAGCAGGTTCTAGTTCCCTATATAGTGGTCTAGTGTTTTCATTGTGTTCTCATAAGGGTGGTAGGTAGCTCTCTGAGTGCCAATAATGTGGACGTCGTTTAACGCAGCCACGAGCACCTTTCTGATTCTGAGGGGGTGGGTTACATGCGGAAGACACATTTTTGTTGAATGCATTCAGTTGTGCAACTGACTAGGTATCCCCTTCCCTTTCTGGTAGTGTTCTTGTCGGGTTCTTGTCGGGTTCTCATAGTGTTCCGCATAGTGTTCCGCATAGTGTTCGCATAGTGTTCTACTTTTAACATAGTGTTCTCTTACTGTTCTCACAGTGTTCTCAATGTTCTCCAACCCACCTCCTGGTCATATGGCACCAGGCTCCAGCTTTGTGGGCCAAACTCTCCAGTCAGAACTATGCTTTCTGCTGCTTTAGGTATACTTGCCTTGGCCTCACAGGGGAGAGATATTCAGAGTTCAGTCTGGTTGTGAATAAAGATCAAGAGGAGCTGTTCAACGGTCCGATACACTGCCTGAATGCTGCAAACAACTGGTCCCTGAAATAAGAGCAGCAAGCGCTGCGGTGGTTTTATGCCTGATGCAAGCGTTTTACTGGAATACAATAGCGGATCCTGGCAGCCATCATAAATTCCTGAAACGTTTACTATGTTCCAATCACAAGGATTATAAAGCAGCAAATGGACTGAGAGAGAATCTGGTTACTGTGCCTCCTCTGTCATGCTCACAGACCTTCTAAGAAACTGTTTTTTCTGAGGAGTAAAATTATTCCTAAGACATTTGAGAAAATGATATTGAAAGCATGTAGATGATGTAGCTGATGTTTCTTTTAAAAGATAAGGGTTTACTGGTATGTTGGCATTCTGACACAGTGAATTATAATGGTAGACTATTGTATCTACAATGTTGCCATGTAAGTGGGTGTAGCTTTAGAGACATGCAATGACTGGCTTCTGTCCAGAATCTCAAGAGGTACAATCAGGCTTTTAAGTAGTGGCTGTGTAAAAAAAAATGAATTCAATCATCACTGTATGTCTCATAAATCACTCTGTGTTTATTTAATGAAAATAACTCCAAGACTCGTATGGGCGTTAGAAAGCAAATGTGAAGATATTTACATACGCTGCCCTGATGAGCGGATAGGATGGTCTAGAGCCCACCCCCTTACCCAGATGAAGAGTCGTCGGCCGATTTATAATCAGTTCACAATGTGACATCATGATGTGGCCCGAAAGTTCTATCCCACCTGAACAGGCTGAATTCCAGGTATTTTCTTTCAAACGGCTCTTACACAAAAAAGGGTGTTATCATAATTTTCACAATTTCAGAGTGCTATTTAGACTTTATAGTGTGGAAATGTCTTAAAAAAACAGGTAAATAACATTTTTAAATGCACTGCCCTTTGAAGGTCCAATGCAGATGTTTTTATCTCAATATAAAATCATTTCTGGGTAACAAATACCTTACTGTGATCAATTAATATGTTCAAAAAGATCTTCTTGGCAAAGAGCAATTTCTCAGGCAAGGATTTTCTTAGGACTGTCTGTGAGTGGTCTGAGTGGGAAGGGGAAAATGTAAAACTAGCTATTATTGGCAGAAAGGTTTGGAACGCTCTTTCTTATGGGTCTATTAACTAAGGGTGCGCTCGTAAATTCACTCTGGGGTGCCAGAGAGTGTTCAGAGTGCACTCTGGGCGTTTGTAAATTCAGAGCGTTGTCAGATTGTCTGTTTGTAAATTCAGAGCGTTTCAGTCTCGGAGCATTCAGAGCGCACACTGGATGCTCTGGCTGAGGAGTAGGGTTGATTAGAGCGTTCTGGCCTCACAACGGCAGTCAAGCTCCCAAGCTAACTGGTTAAAGTTAGCTAGCTTGGCCTCCCGAATGGCGCAGTGGTCTAAGGCACCGCATCGCAGTGCTAGCTGTGCCACTAGAGATCCTGGGTTCGAGTCCAGGCTCTGTCGCAGCCGGCCGCGACCGGGAGACCCGTGGTGCGGCATCGTCCGGGTTAGGGGAGGGTTTGGCCGGCAGGGATGTTCTTGTCCCATCACGCACTAGCGACTCCTGTGGCGGGCCGGTCTCAAGTGCATGCTGACATGGTCGCCAGGTGTACGGTGTTTCCTCCGACACATTGGTGCGGCTGGCTTCCAGGTTAAGCGGGCATTGTGTCAAGAAGCAGTGCGACTTGGCTGGGTTGTGTTTCAGAGGACGCACGGCTCTCGACCTTCGCCTTTACCAAGTCCATATGGGAGTTGCAGCGATTGGACAAGACTGTAACTACCAATTGGATGCCACAAAATTGGGGAGAAAAAGGGGTAAAAAATAAATAAATAAAAACAAGTTAGCTAGCTTGCGAGCTACTTCCAAACAGAAATGAGAGAACTCTGACCATTTTTCTCGTCCTAGCAGAGCTGGTTAGGCTTTTTTCATGTTATCCAGAGCATTGGTGACTGTAACTGTGCTGCTTGCAACAATTTAATTATGCTTTTTTGCCGAGGTTTACTGACACCGGCCATATTCAATGGGTGTTGAGCGTTCGTAAATTCGTCAGCTATTCTGCGCTCTTGTACACTCAGACGAGAGTGCTCTGAAATCGGATTAGATAGCCAGAGCAAATTTACGAACGCACCCAAATTTACCACTTGGGTATGTCACCAGACAGGCCAAAACTCCATCCCACAAAAATAGGCTGAAAGTTTAGGCGGTCTTTTCATACAGCTCTTACAATGAAAGGACATCATCATAATTTTCACAATTGCACAGTATTATTAGAACCTCATAGTGTGGAAATATATATAAAACATAGGTAAATCACATTTTTGACTGCACTGGCCTTTATATATAAAGAAACACCATCCAAAATCAACTCAACCAGTTACAATGAAAACAGAGATTTCAAAATTGAACCTTTCTTTATCCAGCTACATCAATTCCAACCTTATTAAAAATGTTGGTCGAAACATTTATTTTTGGAACCATTCAAAAACCCTTAAGAAATATTTGTTTTTATTGCATCATGGTAAAGTTAAAGGTATGTTCACATTCTGACCAGAAGGGGAGCCCTCGCTATCTCAGACTGACCTTTCGGAAGTCCTGGACATTAGGTAGTGTTCTGTCTATGTGCTCTATATCTATATGCTACAGTCTGTGTGCTCTATATCTAAACTCTATCTCTCTCTGCCCTGAGCAGTCTAAGTGGGAGATCATCCCTGTGTGTTGACAGCCTTTCTCCTTCTCTTTCTTTCTCTCTCACTCTCTGTCTGTCTGTCTCTCTCTATCCCTCTAACTCTCTCTCCCCCATATCTCTCTCTCTCCTCCTCCTCCTCTCTCTCTCCTCCTGCCAACCAAACATCAGGCCAGTGTCTGCTGCCAGTGGAGGTGTGGCTTACCCTGGGCTCAGCTAGCTATTGGGGTGGGTGGAGCCTGCCCTGTGGTTACCAAACCCATGATTAGTTTCACTCCCCCTGAACACTGGCAACACCGTCTGCTCTCACTGGCATCAACACACTCCTTTTGTCTACTCATCTGTAACCCAAATCACACAAGGAGAGGAGGGGATGGAAGAGGGAGGTGTTGTATTTAGATAGTGGCTGTTTACTGTTTTGGTTGAGAAATTAATGATCTTAACTGACAGACCTTTGGATGGACCAGTCAAAAACAGGCATTCTGTACTCTCTCAAGGGTGCATTATCATGCCCTAACAAGTGAAGTTCACCGTTCATATCTCTCTCTCTCTCTCTCTCTCTCTCTCTCTCTCTCTCTCTCTCTCTCTCTCTCTCTCTCTCTCTCTCTCTCTCTCTCTTTCTCTCTTTCTCTCTCTCTCTCGTATCCCTTACATGGGTAATAATTAGCCTTATGAGTGCAAGATAATAGTGTCATAAATACTTAGACAAAACCCCATAAAAAAAGTACACTGCTCAGGATGTGTTGAATTACATATAATATCACTGTCTACCTTACATTGTTTAAGAAATTAATCTTTATTGTATATATGACAGGAAATGGGACAGTTTTAGGTTGCGTCCCTAAAGGCACACTGATGGCCTATGTGCCCTTCTTAGACTTATTCAAGCCTTTGAGAGGAATGTTGGGCATTCAGGACTGTGGGAGAATGTACAGTGCTGTTTTAATTATGACACTACCCAGAATGCCTTGTGTCTGTGTAGCAGTGACATCACTGTGACTGTCTTCATCAGAGCAGACTTTTTAACAGTTTACCAGTACACACAGAATAACACCAAGAAACTGCAACTATGTAATAGAATATTATAACTGGAATAATTTTAGCTATAAATTGAATTATTTGCTCAATGTACAATTTACATGTTTCTGAAATATTACTCTGAAGACCATCCAAGTCAAAGGTGTGTGTGTGTGTGTGTGTGTAAATATTATTATTACTACTATAACTTCTAAAAAGAAGAAACAAAAGGCTCCAAAGATCTAGCATTATAGTTCACGTATTATCAGAATCCAGTCCTTTGGCATATGGAAACGTGTATAATTTATTATTATTATCGTGTAAACGTTTTAATACTAACTCCTAATTATGGAGTATACCTAGAGAGATTACAGTTTAATCCCGTCCCTGTAGCGCGGTGGATCCAGTGGATTAAGGCTGTATTGTCTCTGTATGTACCAGAGCCCCTTCAGGCCACAACACAATGGTTCTGTACCCTCCAACGTCTTTTTATTCTCTCTCTCGCGCTCTCCGAGGGGGAGTAGACTAGAGATCTTTGAATAGAGAGTTTATGTTGCAGAAAGACAAACCCTTTAGGTTGCTGGGAATCTCTTGCAAACAGCATCGAATATAAAACAATATCTGTCCGTTAATTGAGACGTCGGCCTAATTCTCTGTTCAAATGTAGCCTAACATGGGGCAGGTTTAATATTTCTCTCAATGTGGAAACAACACTAAGAACAGCTGTCATTACAAGATAATTACATAGGCTAATCAATAATAATGACAGTGATGTTTTGGTCACGTTTTGCTCCATGTTCAAAAGCATTGCGTTCTGTTCTGTGAGAGCAACGCAGTAATTATATTGTATAATATTACGTTATATGTACACGTAGGCCTATATTGTAGGCTATACATTATAGATAATCGTGTATTTTGTAGTATCTATTCATGAATATGTTGTGAGGCATGTTAGGGACATATGTTCTCATAGGCATACAATAAATACACCTGTAACGTTATTAGACCCGGGATATTACATGTTTACTACAGCTTGTAAAGCACATATTTAACGGTGATGGTGTAATCAGATAAGATCAGTTTAATACAGACAGCTATAGGGCAGGCAGCGAGAAAGAGTAGGAAAGCCGATTCCACTATTCCTGAACGCTCCGTGAGCACAATGAAAGAGCGCCCAGGGAATTGAAACCAAAATCCACTTGAAATCTCGCAACAGTATCAGGCATAATTGGCTGAGGAGCACAGGATTAAGATTGACGAGACATTAAAGTGACTCTTTGGAGTTCACGCGATCGATAAATATCCCAATTTCAAGAGCTTTCATTTAAGCTCGAGACAAATCACTGGCGCTGACGCGCCTCGGCGATAGTGCTCCAAATAGAACATGGAGAATGGAGGGAGAAAAGAGGACAGGAGGAGAGATGGAGATGGGGAGGAAGACGGGTGGAGACAAAAAGAGAGATGGCATGTGATCCCATCAGCTGACCAGGGATCAAAAAACCATCGTAAATAAATACTGAACGGATATTGTCAGCACAAATGCAAAAGCTTTTATTTTCCCTCAAAGAAACTGTTTCAAAAATATTTTTTTCGTTTAGGATGCTATGCAAATTGTCACAATCATTTTGGGGTGGTGTTGTGTCTCTCTTTTAGAGGCCCCAGATGTTGCTATAGTAACTGAAATAATTGTTATGAAAAATATGAATATGCATAATAATAGCCTATAGGTTATAAGTGAACATTCATCATATTGGCAAGCGCTCCTCATCTCTGGTTTAGTTCTGATAGACCGTATCATACTGCTGGCCCTATTGCACAGCACGCGCCTTTAGTTAAACTGGTTATTACTTATGTAAATTAGCTTCAAATCGTTTTGTAAGCCTAGAATGTATATAGGCCTATATGCTTGTTTAATTGGCCGACTGGCGATTTGGTTAAAGATAACCTGTTTTATAGTCTCCAGAGTGCAACCCAAAATGGAGCCGTGTTCTGTGTTTAACCTGAACGAGTAATTCGAGTTTGCATAAAAAATAAACTCTGAATACAGACTTGTTACCGTGATAATTAAGAACTGTGCATGTGCCCAAATTAAGAAGAAATTGTAGAATTTGCATCCTAGACATTACATCGCCTCAATATGTGCTCTGACTAAATCGAAGTAGACTCAAATTTGATAATAATTCACAATCAAACAAATCCGATTATTTGTTAGGAATTGTTAAAGACCATGTTTTGTTTGTCCTTATATCTGATGCACGGTGTATTACGCATTATAGGCCCAGTGGTTCTCAGCACCCCAGCCCAGCTCGTGGCCCCAGTAATAGTGGCGCGAGGGACGATCTCCATCACGACGACCGAGATCTATTTCGAAGTGGACGAGGATGACCCCTCCTTCAAACGGCTTGACTCCACGGTAAGTCCAATCGCCACTTCCCCTTTCTGTTTGATATGCACAAGCTTTTGTTCACATTCAAGTTGACTTTACTGATTCATGTTCATGTTTTGGCTGGGCCCGCAATGCCCCCAGGTTCCTTTCTTTTACAAGACACAAAATGTCATTTAGAGATTCAAATAATTATTCAGGTTCGCCCATGTGCAAGAATTCAACCATTAGGAGATTGTGGAGCGTTTTAAAATATTTGGTCCAATTGGAACGTTGTGCCATTTGGAGTCCCGGGATGTAGACGAGCCTTAAACCTACCCAGGCCTCTGGAGAGAACCTGACCTGTAGGCATACAACATTTTACACATTTATTGATATTCTGAGCCCCTCAAAACCAGTAAACCTATGTCATCAAACGAGAGCCTACGAGGTCTGTTCGATTTTACACCAATATTATCCTTGTTTATAAATATAGCGACTGTGTATGGACATGGCATAACTACTAGTACTATTAGGCGCATACTAAGATTGTAACCTAGACATTTACACAATTACGCGTTCAAAACACCTGTTTTGCGCATTCTTCGTGTGCACGGTATATTAGAAATATAGGCCTAATGTCTAACCCCAACCGTACCTCTCATACATTTGTTTTTTTCCAACAGCATTACGCCTATAAAAAGCTTTTAAATAGACAGCCTATTATTATAACGTAGACAACCTGATAGATACAATATGGAGGGTAGGTTTATAGCCGGAATTAATAGAGAAATGACAAACTATATTTGCGTAATTTAAAACGGGTTAAACACTAGGCTTATAAAATACCCATGTATGATGCATACAAGAAATATGGCCTATATATGAAAAAATACAAGTTATACATTTAATTAATCATGATTGGGACACAAATATTACATAGCTATTTTTTATTAGGCTAACTCTTTAAATTAATTCAGAGACAGGAATAAAAAATCAGATCACAAATGTTATAATCCAGTGTATTTCAAGTGCATTTTTTCTTCTCAATTAGACTGTATTCATATATTTTCTTATTTTCAGGTTTTATCATGTAAGCAAGGTACAAACAAAAAAGTATCGAGTATACTTTAAATAAGAATTCAAGTATGTTTATGGAATGTTTTTTTTTTAAATGTAACAAATAGTACCATCAAAATGTAAACTTTCAAAATTAGAAAATGTCCACTGACAACAGATACAGCAGACTATTACTGAAATGAATGTACTAAATGAATGTATTTTCTACCAGATAAAAAAAAACATTTTACTTCAAAAGGTGTAATTGAACTCCTAAGTTTACATGTCACAGGACAACATTGACAATTTCACAACCTATGAATGTATTTACAGTATAAATATTTATTCAAGGCTTGTATGGGGGCTTTATTTTAAAGCATTTAAGCAAATAAACGATTTAGACAACCGTGGGCATGGAGAGAAATAACGAAAGATTAATACTGAAATGAAACCTAACCTTGAATGTGGATTGATGGTACAATTTGCTCCGAAATCACCATATAGAGTTAAGAGAAGGGTCATATTTGACTATGGGTCATAAAAGTGATATCAGAGTAAACCTCTTCCTCGTCAGAGGATAGTCACATTTTACAAGACCGTGAATAAAACAGAGGCATTGTGACCATTTCTGTCCATAGTCCTTTGATACATCACCAGGCCTCTCGCTGACCCTCCTTCACTATAACACACATGTATTTACCTCAGAGTTTCTCCAAGCTTTTGGGGTTGGTCAGAATCTCTCTCGCAAGTCGCCAGGTCTGTTTGGCTGCATTTTCTAGAGCAGAATGAGGTTTCCCCTGGAACAGGTCTAGATTAGGCAGGAAGTAATGGGGACACCTCCTGCACTGCAAACACGAAATAAGCTGCAATAGAATCCCGTTCAAACGGTCCCCGAGGTTGTTCTCGTCCCAGTCAGACTCCCGTGGATGTTTTTCACACTCATAAGAAACCAGAGTCTTCATGTGGTAGTTGTTGAGGGGCGTCCCAGGCAGCTCAAGGTGCCGGTCTCGTAACGTTTTGAGGACCGACAGACATTTCTTCCTGCAACCTCCCAGCAGTAGGCGGTTCTCGGCCTCGCCGAACTGCAGGACCCAGGCGTCGCTCTCTGCCGAACTTTGTTTTCCGTTCAACGAGTAGCACTCTTTAGAGAGAAGGTTGAATCCCTCGGCCTTTACTTCGGCTACCCTGTTAGGCCCCGGCCAGGGGATGTGCGGTAGGGGCCAGTGCGCTGCGCTGCGGGGCCAGATCCCGGTGCATTTGAAAGCCGGGGTGATCTGAACGATGTATCTGTCTCTGATGCGTAACTTCACCTCGCTGGTGTCAGACACCATTTTGACAACATCTCTATAGCTGCATTTATCCACGGCCTGCGTCACTAGGGTCTGAAATCTGGAGCGGATCTTGCGCGCAGAGAGGTAGCCGGAGGCGGTGATGAATTCTACCCAGAGAGACATGCTCCTCTTGCGGCCGTCGCTCAGCTTGAGCACGGCGCAGCCCGGCAGAGACCCATCATCCACGAAGTTAAATACCCCCATCTGGTTGAGGTAGAGCACCACCTCGAACTCTGTGGGGGAGATGACCTCTAGCCCCTCGAAGCGGTTGTCCATCTCGCTGAGAGAGCTGATGAAGCGGGGCTCCTGCACCTCCACCTCCTTCAAGACGTCCGACACCACCTTGCACACCTCCCGGATGGTCTTGGAGATGGCCGCCTTCCGAGATTGGCATTTCTCCTGGTAGTATTTGTTGAGGTGGTACACCAGCTTGGCCTGGGCGGCTATCATGTTAGGGCAGAGATCCGGGTTGTAGACCGGAGTCTCGCAGTAAGCCGACGGATCCAACGCGGCTGTTTGTATGGGAGCCAATTTTAGAGAAGAAAGAACGCTATTAAAAAGAAAAAAAATGTGTTCCAAAAGTCCCAACCAAGCCTATTATTGCTTGTTGGGGCACATGCGTAATAACCTCGCCGGTCTAAAGCATACGCTTTTGCATTGAACTGCAGTTGGAAAATGTATGTACTTAGATTTGCGAATAATTTTCAAAAATCCATAAAACACCCTCTCACGTCAGTAGTCGAAACAACCTCGTTTTTGTTATTTCTCTAATCACTGCTATAGTTATGGATCCGCATATGAAAGTGCGCGGTGCTGTCTGTCTGTGTGTGTGAGGGCGTCGTGGAGGCGGCTGAGTCTTTCTGTGTTTAACAGCCCGGACGCTCTTCGGGAAATTATAAAGGGAGGGTTATGAACGAGGATGTCCAATCGCAATCTGATTCGTTACCGCCTCCAGTTTATCAACAACAAATTAATCCCCGGGTTTTATATACAGTTTAAACTAAAGGTAGTAGTCTCGAGGATCGGAAGTCCACCTACGCGTTGGCGACAGAAAAAACAGACCCCTTTTCTACTCTCTTTCAGGCTGTGTTTTTGAAATTCTTACGCATTTTCTTCAACTGCTCACTTGAAACTGCTTGGTTGAATGCTACAGTAGGTTAGGCTCTAACATATGCCAGGGTTTTGCGTATTTATTTGTTTTGAATAAAACATGTATTTTACGTTGTATTTTTCTCGTGTTTATTATTCTCGTTTACTCTTATTTTCGTTTTGTTTTATTCTTGATGATTAGTGTCTGTATTGTGCACAGCCTCTGGACGGTACCTGATCTAATATTAGACACGACGACTAGAATGACAGGTTTGATGACAGTTGTTGCGTGGGGTTATGTCTTGGTTATTTTAGATTTTTTGGGCTTTGACTGAAGATTCGCACTGCTAAATCTATTCTACAGGGACATTTCAAATAGGACTTTGGAATGCAGTGTCCTTAGAAAAAAGATATCCTACTGCATGTTGAAATAGCCTATAGAATATGGATTTACATCTGTAGCATGTCAGTCGGCTAGGCCATTGTATAATTATTAGGCCTGTGAAATCGCATGGTTATTTTGGAAATTATGCATGTATGCAACATCCTAGTAGTTAAAAAATATTGGACCGGTTAATTTTCGGTGTTTTCTTTTCCAGCGTAAATAGGCTAATGATAACATAAAGGCCCAAAGCCCTTTAGAAGTTAACTGTTTTCTTACAGTGTTGTACAAATACATTTTCAGGCGTATTTTTCAATGAAGACGTTTTTGAATATGAATGTTAATATTTCTTCATTATTCCAATGTATGAAATAGGCCTAATATCCCTCATTAATTGAAGGATGAACTTGTCAAATTAAGTAGGACACATCTTTTCAGTGAAGAAAAATTAAGATGGCATCGATACTGCCATTAATGTAGGCCGTCATTGTAATTAAGAATGTATTCTTAACTGACTTGCCGAGTTAAATAAAGGTTACATTTGTAAGACTGTAATCTATACATGTGTAGGCTTTTTAATATATTTCCTATATTAATTATTTTTCAACAATGGTAAATGTTTTATTCCAAGCATCTAGTTAGTTGGTTGAAATACGTCATTCCGATGATTATATAGTCCACGATATTGTATGACGGTGTCTTGTCAGCATGAACAGGTTGTGAACTCAAGGTTTTCAAAAGCAGGCCATTTCTATTAATACTCGACAAAGTATTGATGTTGTACATTGTAGACATCATTCCCGGTGAGTGTTGTGTGAGAGCAGTGTTTACATTTATCACGAATATGATGAAAGAACCAATTAAACAAAATTTAAACAATTGCATTAAAAAAAACAATGTTATAATTATTGTGATTATTATTTTAGCCTAATTATATATATCATTGAGTTGAGTAGGCCTAGTATTTTTTTCTGAAGTAAATGAGTTCTACATAGGCTAGGCCTACAATATTCATATTACTATTACAATAATACTCCTTAGCTATTCCAATCGTATTACTAATATAACACAGTTCATTGTGTTATCAAGACCTCAATGGAAGCAAGACATTTATGCACAACACCAGTAGACTAGATATTTCTATGATGACGAAGTTGCTGCATGTTTCTGCACACCAAATCCCCGAACAATCTCTGTAGTTATCACCGAACTATCTCCCTATCTCTGAACCATCTCTAGCTTAATAAGTAGTTATCATCGTGGCTTCCCGTCTCAGATGGTTCAGTTTGAGCTTTGAAGAAGACTTTAAATGGCAGAGGTACAGGACATAAAGACGTTTACACTCATCTGCACCAACACTTTGCTGCACAGAACCACAAATTATCAGGATAGACTGCACCTTGTCAGTTCCCAATGTAATATCTCTGTGTGTGTGATGGATATTTGTCTCCTACTATCATGCCAGCCAGTCTAGAGGTCTCTGTCAGCAGCATCAGCCCAATCATAATTAATAATGTCCCACTGTTACCAGGCAGACATTACAGATATGACAACACATGGGTGTGCTGGGATAGACCTTGCCAAGAAAACACATGATTACGCTAGGCACATCCTAAAGGTCTACAATGAAACTATTAATTCAAATTAAGTGTGAAATATAGTTTATTATATTCTTAACCGTGATTATTATTTTAGATGGATAGTCAACAGAAATCGTTTGGGGTTAGATATTGACAAAACTAGCTACCACTTCCTAGTTTAGAATTTTCTTGGTCACTTTCATGGAGTGTTTTGTGAATGTAGGACTTTCTATACTGGTTCCATATGGAGAGAGATGGAAGGAAAACCCGCACCTCTTCTCCATCTCTCTCTGTCTCTGTCTGTGTGTGTGTGTAGATCAGCAGGTATACTGGCCTTTATTAGATCCAGACTAGTCTACAGTCGACTTCAAACTGTGTGTGAGTGTGGCCACGAGGCTGGTCATCCCTCTGCGTGATAGAGGAGGGGCTTTTCTTCAGGATTATCACCTCTTTAATCTAAAGAATGTGGCTGCAACCTGGACTACCCTACACAGATCTACATGGAAATGTTAATGCTTAGCTCTAACAACCTGGACTACCCTACACAGATCTACATGGAAATTTTAATGCTTAGCTCTAACAACCTGGACTACCCTACACAGATCTACATGGAAATGTTAATGCTTAGCTCTAACAACCTGAGGTGCGTTCAGTTCGATTCAACGTTTGCTGCGTTGCGTGACGGTTTGTACTGAATTGCACGTTTCCTCAAAACGGTGCACACTTTTCTTCAACAGCCTTTGAGGTACATTTGTGTGTGAATTAAACGTTGCACACCGTTCTGTCGTCCTGAACACACCCTTGGTCTACTCTACTATAGATCAACACTAACAACCTGTTCTACTCTACTCTACTCAGATACACTATCCTGCGCTATCCTGTATTGTCTATGTGTAAGATCCACAATAGCAGATATGGGTTAGAACCTATTTCTGACCCAGCCTAATTTCATTAGAACCTATCTCTGACCCAGCCTAATTTCATTAGAACCTATTTCTGACCCAGCCTAATTTCAGTAGAACCTATTTCTGACCCAGCCTAATTTCAGTAGAACCTATCTCTGACCCAGCCTAATTTCATTAGAACCTATCTCTGAACCAGCCTAATTTCAGTAGAACCTATTTCTGACCCAGCCTAATTTCATTAGAACCTATCTCTGACCCAGCCTAATTTCAGTAGAACCTATCTCTGACCCAGCCTAATTTCAGTAGAACCTATCTCTGACCCAGCCTAATTTCATTAGAACCTATTTCTGACCCAGCCTAATTTCATTAGAACCTATCTCTGACCCAGCCTAATTTCATTAGAACCTATCTCTGACCCAGCCTAATTTCATTAGAACCTATCTCTGACCCAGCCTAATTTCATTAGAACCTATTTCTGACCCAGCCTAATTTCAGCCAATCTCTGACCCTCTAGTTTTATGCATGATTGTGTAAATCAATACAATGACTTCTACTTCCTACCATGTGACCCAGCCTCTCTGTGTAGAAGGCTTCTTTGTTTCCAGAGCTGGCCTCTACTGCACTTCTCCTTTTTCCCTCCATTCTTCATTTTTCTCTTTCTTTTAGTAAGACTGATCCTCCTGTCAGTGGTCTGGCATGGGGTCAACAGTTCTTGTCTAATAGCTGAAATGGCTTTGTGATGACACCATAGTTTATCACGCACACACACACACACACAACGGACTGAAAATGGACATGCGATTTTTCAGCTTGACAATTACAAGTCTAAGTTCACAATATAACATAATTTTTCAATGCCACAAATCCATCGCCCCAGACAGTGTAAAAGTTTTTATGAAAGTACAATACCGTGGTGCATTATAGACACCATTAGTGTAAATGATTAAGACCAAACCCTGCTAAAACCATAATAATATTGATTAAGACGGACCATATTAAACAATTTAAAAGTCTCAATAGTAATAACAGCATCTCATAATGTGGCCATTAAAGTCAGCTAATTGAGGATAATAATACTCAGTGTGTGTCTCTATTTATAATCCTGTTAGAACATGACAAATAAGGTCATCCATGTGATTCTGTCATCTATCTCGCTGTGCATTATAGAGGACTGGGGATGGAGGGCAGCCAAGGAGAGGTTCAGTCACCAAGTCAACTCCAGATTATACCAACAGTCTCTAATGGAGTGGCAGTGCAATAGGACTCAGATTAAGAGGGTGGCATTTAAGACATGTGTGATCAGCATTAGGCCTCACACTGGGATGAATAATACTCTTAACCCTCTCGGGGTGGGGACTCACTGACATGTTCCCCCACAAAATTCATTCATCTCAAAATGACATTGTCATTGGGGTTTTTAATAATCTGAATATCATTATTCTAGACAATATGGTGTCTCTGTGGGGTAGCCCGTTAATTTCTGGGCCTTGTGCCTTCCACCCTCTGGATCCTCCCTCCACCTCGACCCCCTCTGGATCTCCGGCCCCCACCTTTCTTCATCTGTTATACCCCCTCCTCGTGTCAGCAGCCTCCTTGTGTTAGCCTCTTTCTCGATTCATATTTCCTTGATTCCTCACATTCTCTGAACTCGCATCCTTCTCAAAGTAGATTGGAGAAAAAGGTCAGAGGGGAGGGACCTTGGACCTTATCCTCCAATACGATTGAGGAGGAGGAGTCAAGAACAAAGGATTCTAGATATTGCAGAGAGAAGGATTGAGATACAGCTCTCCTGTCAGCAGACTTTCTCTGTGAGTAGTGAGGAGCCAGGAGTGGACAACACTCCTAGTGAGGAGCCAGGAGTGGACAACACTCCTAGTGAGGAGCCAGGAGTGGACAACACTCCTAGTGAGGAGCCAGGAGTGGACAACACTCCTAGTGAGGAGCCAGGAGTGGACAACACTCCTAGTGAGGAGCCAGGAGTGGACAACACTCCTAGTGAGGAGCCAGGAGTGGACAACACTCCTGGCTCCTCACTACTCACGGAGAGTGAGGAGGGAGAGAGAGGAGGAGAGAAAAAGCGAGAGAGGGAGAGAGAAAGAAGAGAGCGAGAGAGGGGGGGTGGGAACAGGGGAAATTAACGAATTATCTCAGCTTCTGTTGTGCCCCTCCTCTCCTCTGCCACCCACCTCCCTCCTCTCCTCAATATGGAACGCTTGTCAGCCTTTCTGATGAATGACATGCATGTATTTGCATCAATTTAGCATGAATATAATTAAATATAATTTAGTTTTATTTGCCAACACGGCTTCACATAATAACACAGAAAATGAGAGGTATTATCAGAGGTCTGCCATTTAAAAAATACACAGCATAACATTCTGTGAGCGATCACATATTTTTCTGTTTTTGTATGTGCCCATGGCATTACTGTGTAGAAATGCTTATGTTATGTTGCATCACAAATGGCACCCTATTCCCTATATAGTGCACAACTTTTGACCAGGGCCCAATGGTATTTGCTATATGTGCACTACATAGGGAATGGGGTGTCGTTTGTGATGCAGCCTGTGGCTTCTCCTGTCTGTATAATCACACAGATAAACTCTGTATCTGTTCTATGTGACTGTGTTAAGGTATTACTGAGCAAGGCAGTTAACCCACTGTTCCCCGGTCGCCGAAGACGTGGAAGTCCATTAAGGCAGCCCCCCGCACCTCTCTGATTCAGAGGGGTTGGGTTAAATGCGAAGACGCATTTCAGTTGAATGCATTCAGTTGTACAACTGACTACGTATCCCTATTCTATTAGTAAGAGATGGGAGCAGTGTCCTGATATGTTATTATTCTGTTATCTGTTAACATCTCTGCTGTTGTGAAGCTGTTAGAGTAGCAGTATTGTACAGGCTTGTGGTTTGGAGACTAGTTTATAGTGCAATATCCAGGTTGTTTTGCCAGGGAGAGGAAAGGTGCCCCCTCATGTTTGTTTTTGTAAGATATATACAATCTGGTCTATACATATTTGGACATTGACCAAGTTATTATTATTGTAGCTGTCTACCACAGCATATTGGAGTTGAAATTAAATAATGAATATGATGGTATTTATGTCCAAATTGGGTGAACGGTGTAGCAATTACAGCACTTTTTAGATGTGGTCCCCCCTTTTATTAAGGAACCAAAATTAATTGTACATTGGCTGCTCAGCTCTTCCATGGCCAGATGTGTGTTACTCCCGCATTAATTCATCTACAAGTAAACAGATTAAAGATATAGAGTTGATTTCAAGTGTGGCATTTGCATTTTGAATCTGTTGCTGTTAACCCTCAATATGAAGTCCAAGAGCTGTCACTGCAGTGAAGCAAGCCATCATTAGGCTGAACAAAACCACTCAGAGAGATAGCAAATACATTAGGTGTGGCCAAATCAACTATTTGGTACTTTCTTCAAAATAAAGAACGCACTGGTTAGCTCAGGAACACCAAAAGGCCCGGAAGACCACGGAAAACAACTGTGGTGGATGACAGAAGAAAAGCCCCTTCACAACAGTTGGCCAGATCAAGAACACCCTCCAGAAGGTAGGTGTATCTGTGTCAAAGTCAACAATCAAGAGAAGACTTCATCAGAGTAAATACAGAGGGTTTACCACAAGATGTAAACCATTGGTAAGCCTCAAAAACAGGAAGACCAGATTAGAGTTTGCCAAACAACATCTAAAAAGCCTGTCCAGTTCTGGAACAACATCCTATGGACAGATGAGACAAAGATCAACTTGTACCAGAATGATGGGAAGAGAAGAGTATGGAGAAGGGAAGGAACTGCTCATGATCCGAAGCATACCACCTCATCTGTGAAGCATGGTGGAGGTGGTGTTATGGCGTGGGCATGTATGGCTGCTAATGGAACTGGTTCCCTTGTATTTATTGATGATGTGACTGCTGACAAAAGCAGCAGGATGAATGCTGAAGTGTTTAGGGCTATATTATATGCTCAGATTCAGCCAAATGCTTCAAAACTCATTGGACGGCGCTTCACAGTGCAGATGGACAATGAGCCGAAGCAAACTGCAAAAGCAACCCAATACTTTTTAAGGCAAAGAAGTGGAATGTTCTGCAATGGCCAAGTCAATCACCTGACCTGAATCCAATTGAGCATGCATTTCACTTGCTGAAGGCAAAACGCCCTAAGAGCAAGCAGGAACTGAAGACAGCAGCCGTAAAGGCCTGGCAGAGCATCACCAGGGTAGAAGCCCAGCATCTGGTGATGTCTATGGGTTCCAGACTTCAGGCAATCATTGACTGCAAAGGATTTGCAACCAAGTATTAAAACTCACAATTTAATTTATGATTATGTTAGTTTGTCCAATTACTTTTGAGCCCCTAAAATTCGGGGGCTGTGTATAAAAATGGTTGCAATTCCTACACGATTCATACAATAGTTTTTAGAAAATCCTTAAATTAAAGATGCAAGTCTACACTTAAAGCACAGCTTGATTGTTTCCTTTCCAATCCCGTGTTGTGGCGTACAGAGCCAAAATGATGCAGATTGTGTCACTGTCCAAATACTTATGGACCTGACTGTATTTACACTGAGTGTACAAGACATTAGGTGCACCTTCCTAATATTGAGCTGCACCCCTATTTCCCTCAGAACAGCATACATTTGTCAGGGCATGGACTCTACAAGTTGTCGAAAGCGTTCCACAGGGATGCTGGCCCATGTTGACTCCAATGCTTCCCACAGTTGTGTCAAGTTGGCTGGATGTCCTTTGGGTGGTGAACCCATTCCTGATACACATGGGTAACTGTTGGGTGTGAAAAACCCAGCAGCGTTGCAGTTCTGTACATATTACATGTATATATTACCTCGACTAACTGGTGCCCCCACACATTGACCCTGTACCGGTACCCCCTGTATATTTTCTCGCTATTGTTATTTTACCCCTGCTCTTTAATTACTTGTTCCTTTAATTTGTTATTTGTATTTTTTAAACTGCATTGTTGGTTAGGGGCTTGTAGGTAAGCATTTCACTGTAAGGGCTACACCTGTTGTATTTGGCGCATGTGACAAATAAAATTTGATTTGATTTGAGTTCTTGACACACTCAAACCGGTGCGCCTGGCACCTAGTACCATACCCCGTTCAAAGGCAGTTACATCTTTTTACTTGCCCATTCACACTCTGAATGGCACACATGCACAATCCATGTCTCAATTGTCTCAAGGCTTAAAAATACTTATTTAACTGGTCTCCTCCCCTTCATCATCTGGATTTAATAAGAGACATCAGTAAGGGATCATGGCTTTCACCTGGATTCACCTGGTCAGTCTATGTCATGGAAAGAGCAAGTGTTCTTAATGTTTTGTACACTCAGTGTATAGCGTATACATATAAGAACAGACATGAGGAGGCACCTTCACTCTCCGTATACGGAGTGGAAGGCAACAAATCGTCTCGTGTATATAAGAGCGGAAGGCAACAAAGCAACAGAGGCAGAGTGATTAATCTTCATGTGTAGGAGACGTCTCCTCTCCTGTCTAAAGGTGGACACTGTAATCATGGGCCCACTGACCCTGTGTTACCCTGTGATACTCCACCAGAGCATCTTTACTGCAGCGCAGGAGCCCATTATGAATCTCACATTAATTGCACAGCCCTTCTCTCCCTTCAACACTATGTTTCCAGTAACAAAGCACACAGCAGCGCAGCAGAAAACAAAGGCAAAGGGAGGGATTAAAGAGGATTGTGTTGTAATGAAATGCTGGTGGCTGGGCCCATGATGAAATTAGGCCATGTTACCCAAATAAGGCCTGAAGGGTTCGTAATTTCCCGTGGTGGAGATGAGAAAATCTGGGTGCCAACTGTCAGGGCCCAGCTAATGATGACAAATGTCTCTCTATGCAGATTGTAGCGACACTGGGAGAGGGTTAGAGAGGAGAGAAGATAGAGGAGAGAGGGAGCGGAAGGTAGAGGGGGAGCAAGAGAGGGTGAGGGATAGGTGGAGAAGAGGCAGAGGGGAGAGGAGAGCGAGGGAAGGAGAGAAAAGAGAGAGAGGGCCATAGAACAGAAAGCTTGTGTGTTCATACTTGTGTCCTAACTTAAAAATAAACCTCCCTAACTGATGATGTGCCTGTTAGAACATGGTTAAGGCCTACCATAATATGTAGCAGTCCCTCCAGGATTCTGTGATCGCACATTTTTTTGGCAAATCAAACATTTCCTGCATATTATGCGTTGGGCTTGCAAATTTGACCAATCATCGCACTATTTCAGTATAAAACAGCCAAATCATCGCAATATTTTCGCATTAACCTGACCCATCACCGCAGTACAAAAAGACAACTTGCATTTTCAGCCAATCACCGCATATTTACCGCATAATATGGTTCAATCAAGACACAGGTCAACAAACATATTGCCATGCAAAATGTCAGAATTTCCTGCAAAAAAATATGGAGAGAGAGAGAGAGAGTAAGGTTAAGGCCTACCATAATATGGAGAGAGAGAGAGTAAGGTGAAGGTTAAGGCCTACCATAATATGGAGAGAGAGAGAGAGAGTAAGGTGAAGGCCTACCATAATATGGAGAGAGAGAGAGTAAGGTGAAGGTTAAGGCCTACCATAATATGGAGAGAGAGAGAGTAAGGTTAAGGCCTACCATAATATGGAGAGAGAGAGATTAAGGTTAAGGTCTACCATAATATGGAGAGAGAGAGAGAGAGAGAGAGAGAGTAAGGTTAAGGACTACCATAATATGGAGAGAGAGAGAGTAAGGTTAAGGTTAAGGCCTACCATAATATGGAGAGAGAAAGAGTAAGGTTAAGGCCTACCATAATATGGAAAGAGAGAGAGAGAGAGGTTAAGGCCTACCATAATATGGAGAGAGAGAGAGTAAGGTTAAGGCCTACCATAATATGGAGAGAGAGAGATTAAGGTTAAGGCCTACCATAATATGGAGAGAGAGAGAGAGAGAGTAAGGTTAAGGACTACCATAATATGGAGAGAGAGAGAGTAAGGTTAAGGTTAAGGCCTACCATAATATGGAGAGAGAGAGAGGTTAAGGTTAAGGCCTACCATAATATGGAGAGAGAAAGAGTAAGGTTAAGGCCTACCATAATATGGAGAGAGAGAGAGAGAGTAAGGTTAAGGCCTACCATAATATGGAGAGAGAGAGAGAGAGTAAGGTTAAGGCCTACCATAATATGGAGAGAGAGAGAGAGAGGTTAAGGCCTACCATAATATGGAGAGAGAGAGTAAGGTGAAGGTTAAGGCCTACCATTATATGGAGAGAGAGAGAATAAGGTTAAGGCCTACCATAATATGGAGAGAGAGAGAGTAAGGTTAAGGCCTACCATAATATGGAGAGAGAGAGAGTAAGGTTAAGGCCTACCATAATATGGAGAGAGAGAGAGAGAGTAAGGTTAAGGCCTACCATAATATGGAGAGAGAAAGAGTAAGGTGAAGGCCTACCCTAATATGGAGAGAGAGAGTAAGGTGAAGGCCTACCATAATATGGAGAGAGATAGTAAGGTGAAGGCCTACCATAATATGGAGAGAGAGAGTAAGGTTAAGGCCTACCATAATATGGAGAGAGAGAGAGTAAGGTTAAGGCCTACCATAATATGGAGAGAGGAGAGAGTAAGGTGAAGGCCTACCATAATATGGAGAGAGAAAGAGTAAGGTGAAGGCCTACCATAATATGGAGAGAGAAAGAGTAAGGTGAAGGCCTACCATAATATGGAGAGAGAGAGTAAGGTGAAGGCCTACCATAATATGGAGAGAGAGAGAGTAAGGTTAAGGCCTACCATAATATGGAGAGAGAGAGAGTAAGGTGAAGGCCTACCATAATATGGAGAGAGAAAGATTAAGGTTAAGGCCTACCATAATATGGAGAGAAAGATTAAGGTTAAGGCCTACCATAATATGGAGAGAGAGAGAGAGTAAGGTTAAGGCCTACCATAATATGGAGAGAGAGAGAGAGTAAGGTTAAGGCCTACCATAATATGGAGAGAGAGAGAGAGTAAGGTTAAGGTCTACCATAATATGGAGAGAGAGAGAGAGTAAGATTAAGGCCTACCATAATATGGAGCGAGAGAGAGAGTAAGATTAAGGCCTACCATAATATGGAGAGAGAGAGAGAGTAAGGTGAAGGCCTACCATAATATGGAGAGAGAAAGAGTAAGGTTAAGGTCTACCATAATATGGAGAGAAAGAGAGTAAGGTGAAGGCCTACCATAATATGGAGAGAGAGAGAGAGTAAGGTGAAGGCCTACCATAATATGGAGAGAGAGAGAGTAAGGTTAAGGCCTACCATAATATGGAGAGAGAGAGTAAGGTGAAGGCCTACCATAATATGGAGAGAGAGAGTAAGGTGAAGGACTACCATATAATGGAGAGAGAGAGTAAGGTTAAGGCCTACCATAATATGGAGAGAGAGAGTAAGGTGAAGGTCTACCATAATATGGAGAGAGAGAGAGAGGTGAAGGCCTACCATAATATGGAGAGAGAAAGAGTAAGGTGAAGGCCTACCATAATATGGAGAGAGAAAAAGTAAGGTTAAGGCCTACCATAATATGGAGAGAGAGAGAGAGTAAGATTAAGGCCTACCATAATATGGAGAGAGAGAGAGAGTAAGGTGAAGGCCTACCATAATATGGAGAGAGAGAGAGTAAGGTTAAGGCCTACCATAATATGGAGAGAGAGAGTAAGGTGAAGGCCTACCATAATATGGAGAGAGAGAGTAAGGTGAAGGACTACCATAATATGGAGAGAGAGAGTAAGGTTAAGGCCTACCATAATATGGAGAGAGAGAGTAAGGTGAAGGCCTACCATAATATGGAGAGAGAGAGAGAGGTGAAGGCCTACCATAATATGGAGAGAGAAAGAGTAAGGTGAAGGCCTACCATAATATGGAGAGAGAGATTAAGGTGAAGGCCTACCATAATATGGAGACAGAGAGTAAGGTGAAGGCCTACCATAATATGGAGAGAGAGAGAGTAAGGTTAAGGCCTACTATAATATGGAGAGAGAGAGAGTAAGGTTAAGGCCTACCATAATATGGAGAGAGAGAGAGAGAGAGTAAGGTTAAGGCCTACCATAATATGGAGAGAGAGAGAGTAAGGTTAAGGCCTACCATAATATGGAGAGAGAGAGAGAGTAAGGTTAAGGCCTACCATAATATGGAGAGAGAGAGAGAGTAAGGTTAAGGTCTACCATAATATGGAGAGAGAGAGAGAGTAAGATTAAGGCCTACCATAATATGGAGAGAGAGAGAGAGTAAGGTGAAGGCCTACCATAATATGGAGAGAGAAAGAGTAAGGTTAAGGCCTACCATAATATGGAGAGAGAAAGAGTAAGGTTAAGGCCTACCATAATATGGAGAGAGAGAGAGAGTAAGGTTAAGGCCTACCATAATATGGAGAGAGAGAGAGAGAGGTTAAGGCCTACCATTATATGGAGAGAGAGAGAATAAGGTTAAGGCCTACCATAATATGGAGAGAGAGAGAGTAAGGTTAAGGCCTACCATAATATGGAGAGAGAGAGTAAGGTGAAGGCCTACCATAATATGGAGAGAGAGAGTAAGGTGAAGGCCTACCATAATATGGAGAGAGAGAGTAAGGTTAAGGCCTACCATAATATGGAGAGAGAGAGAGTAAGGTTAAGGCCTACCATAATATGGAGAGAGAGAGAGAGAGGTTAAGGCCTACCATAATATGGAGAGAAAGAGTAAGGTGAAGTCCTACCATAATATGGAGAGAGAAAGAGTAAGGTGAAGGCCGACCATAATATGGAGAGAGAGAGTAAGGTGAAGGCCTACCATAATATGGAGAGAGAGAGTAAGGTGAAGGCCTACCATAATATGGAGAGAGAGAGAGTAAGGTTAAGGCCTACCATAATATGGAGAGAAAGAGTAAGGTGAAGTCCTACCATAATATGGAGAGAGAAAGAGTAAGGTGAAGGCCTACCATAATATGGAGAGAGAGAGTAAGGTGAAGGCCTACCATAATATGGAGAGAGAGAGTAAGGTGAAGGCCTACCATAATATGGAGAGAGAGAGAGTAAGGTTAAGGCCTACCATAATATGGAGAGAGAGAGAGTAAGGTGAAGGCCTACCATAATATGGAGAGAGAGAGTAAGGTGAAGTCCTACCATAATATGGAGAGAGAGAGAGTAAGGTTAAGGCCTACCATTATATGGAGAGAGAGAGTAAGGTAAAGGCCTACCATAATATGGAGAGAGAAAGATTAAGGTTAAGGCATACCATAATATGGAGAGAAAGAGTAAGGTGAAGGCCTACCATAATATGGAGAGAGAGAGTAAGGTGAAGGCCTACCATAATATGGAGAGAGAGAGAGTAAGGTGAAGGCCTACCATAATATGGAGAGAAAGAGTAAGGTGAAGTCCTACCATAATATGGAGAGAGAAAGAGTAAGGTGAAGTCCTACCATAATATGGAGAGAGAGAGTAAGGTGAAGGCCTACCATAATATGGAGAGAGAGAGAGTAAGGTTAAGGCCTACCATAATATGGAGAGAAAGAGTAAGGTGAAGGCCTACCATAATATGGAGAGAGAGAGAGTAAGGTGAAGGCCTACCATAATATGGAGAGCGAGAGTAAGGTGAAGGCCTACCATAATATGGAGAGAGAGAGTAAGGTTAAGGCCTACCATAATATGGAGAGAGAGAGTAAGGTTAAGGCCTACCATAATATGGAGAGAAAGAGTAAGGTTAAGGCCTACCATAATATGGAGAGAGAGAGAGTAAGGTGAAGGCCTACCATAATATGGAGAGAGAAAGTAAGGTGAAGGCCTACCATAATATGGAGAGAGAGAGTAAGGTGAAGTCCTACCATAATATGGAGAGAGAAAGAGTAAGGTGAAGGCCTACCATAATATGGAGAGAGAGAGTAAGGTGAAGGCCTACCATAATATGGAGAGAGAAAGAGTAAGGTGAAGGCCTACCATAATATGGAGAGAGAGAGTAAGGTGAAGGCCTACCATAATATGGAGAGAGAGAGTAAGGTGAAGGCCTACCATAATATGGAGAGAGAGAGAGTAAGGTTAAGGCCTACCATAATATGGAGAGAAAGAGTAAGGTGAAGTCCTACCATTATATGGAGAGAGAGAGTAAGGTGAAGTCCTACCATAATATGGAGAGAGAGAGTAAGGTGAAGGCCTACCATAATATGGAGAGAGAGAGAGAGAGTAAGGTTAAGGCCTACCATAATATGGAGAGAGAGAGAGTAAGGTGAAGGCCTACCATAATATGGAGAGAGAGAGAGTAAGGTTAAGGCCTACCATAATATGGAGAGAGAGAGAGTAAGGTTAAGTTCTACCATAATATGGAGAGAGAGAGAGTAAGGTTAAGGCCTACCATAATATGGAGAGAGAGAGAGAGAGTAAGGTTGAGGCCTACCATAATATGGAGAGAAAGAGTAAGGTGAAGGCCTACCATAATATGGAGAGAGAGAGAGAGAGTAAGGTTGAGGCCTACCATAATATGGAGAGAGAGAGAGAGAGTAAGGTTGAGGCCTACCATAATATGGAGAGAAAGAGTAAGGTGAAGTCCTACCATAATATGGAGAGAGAGAGTAAGGTGAAGGCCTACCATAATATGGAGAGAGAGAGAGTAAGCTTAAGGCCTACCATAATATGGAGAGAGAAAGAGTAAGGTGAAGGCCTACCATAATATGGAGAGAGAGAGAGTAAGGTGAAGGCCTACCATAATATGGAGAGAGAGAGTAAGGTGAAGTCCTACCATAATATGGAGAGAGAGAGAGTAAGGTTAAGGCCTACCATTATATGGAGAGAGAGAGAGAGAGTAAGGTTGAGGCCTACCATAATATGGAGAGAGAGAGAGAGAGTAAGGTTGAGGCCTACCATAATATGGAGAGAAAGAGTAAGGTGAAGTCCTACCATAATATGGAGAGAGAGAGTAAGGTGAAGGCCTACCATAATATGGAGAGAGAGAGAGTAAGCTTAAGGCCTACCATAATATGGAGAGAGAAAGAGTAAGGTGAAGGCCTACCATAATATGGAGAGAGAGAGAGTAAGGTGAAGGCCTACCATAATATGGAGAGAGAGAGTAAGGTGAAGTCCTACCATAATATGGAGAGAGAGAGAGTAAGGTTAAGGCCTACCATTATATGGAGAGAGAGAGTAAGGTAAAGGCCTACCATAATATGGAGAGAGAAAGATTAAGGTTAAGGCATACCATAATATGGAGAGAAGGAGTAAGGTGAAGGCCTACCATAATATGGAGAGAGAGAGTAAGGTGAAGGCCTACCATAATATGGAGAGAGAGAGAGTAAGGTGAAGGCCTACCATAATATGGAGAGAAAGAGTAAGGTGAAGTCCTACCATAATATGGAGAGAGAAAGAGTAAGGTGAAGTCCTACCATCATATGGAGAGAGAGAGTAAGGTGAAGGCCTACCATAATATGGAGAGAGAGAGAGTAAGGTTAAGGCCTACCATAATATGGAGAGAAAGAGTAAGGTGAAGGCCTACCATAATATGGAGAGAGAGAGAGTAAGGTGAAGGCCTACCATAATATGGAGAGAGAGAGTAAGGTGAAGGCCTACCATAATATGGAGAGAGAGAGTAAGGTTAAGGCCTACCATAATATGGAGAGAGAGAGTAAGGTTAAGGCCTACCATAATATGGAGAGAAAGAGTAAGGTTAAGGCCTACCATAATATGGAGAGAGAGAGAGTAAGGTGAAGGCCTACCATAATATGGAGAGAGAGAGTAAGGTGAAGGCCTACCATAATATGGAGAGAGAGAGTAAGGTGAAGTCCTACCATAATATGGAGAGAGAAAGAGTAAGGTGAAGGCCTACCATAATATGGAGAGAGAGAGTAAGGTGAAGGCCTACCATAATATGGAGAGAGAAAGAGTAAGGTGAAGGCCTACCATAATATGGAGAGAGAGAGTAAGGTGAAGGCCTACCATAATATGGAGAGAGAGAGTAAGGTGAAGGCCTACCATAATATGGAGAGAGAGAGAGTAAGGTTAAGGCCTACCATAATATGGAGAGAGAGAGAGAGAGTAAGGTTGAGGCCTACCATAATATGGAGAGAGAGAGAGTAAGGTGAAGGCCTACCATAATATGGAGAGAGAGAGAGTAAGGTTAAGGCCTACCATAATATGGAGAGAGAGAGAGTAAGGTTAAGTTCTACCATAATATGGAGAGAGAGAGAGTAAGGTTAAGGCCTACCATAATATGGAGAGAGAGAGAGAGAGTAAGGTTGAGGCCTACCATAATATGGAGAGAAAGAGTAAGGTTAAGGCCTACCATAATATGGAGAGAGAGAGAGAGAGTAAGGTTGAGGCCTACCATAATATGGAGAGAGAGAGAGAGAGTAAGGTTGAGGCCTACCATAATATGGAGAGAAAGAGTAAGGTGAAGTCCTACCATAATATGGAGAGAGAGAGTAAGGTGAAGGCCTACCATAATATGGAGAGAGAGAGAGTAAGCGTAAGGCCTACCATAATATGGAGAGAGAAAGAGTAAGGTGAAGGCCTACCATAATATGGAGAGAGAGAGTAAGGTGAAGGCCTACCATAATATGGAGAGAGAGAGTAAGGTGAAGGCCTACCATAATATGGAGAGAGAGAGTAAGGTGAAGGGCTACCATAATATGGAGAGAGAAAGAGTAAGGTGAAGGCCTACCATAATATGGAGAGAGAGAGAGTAAGGTGAAGGCCTACCATAATATGGAGAGAGAGAGTAAGGTGAAGTCCTACCATAATATGGAGAGAGAGAGAGTAAGGTTAAGGCCTACCATTATATGGAGAGAGAGAGAGAGAGTAAGGTTGAGGTTTACCATAATATGGAGAGAGAGAGAGAGAGTAAGGTTGAGGCCTACCATAATATGGAGAGAAAGAGTAAGGTGAAGTCCTACCATAATATGGAGAGAGAGAGTAAGGTGAAGGCCTACCATAATATGGAGAGAGAGAGAGTAAGCTTAAGGCCTACCATAATATGGAGAGAGAAAGAGTAAGGTGAAGGCCTACCATAATATGGAGAGAGAGAGAGTAAGGTGAAGGCCTACCATAATATGGAGAGAGAGAGTAAGGTGAAGTCCTACCATAATATGGAGAGAGAGAGAGTAAGGTTAAGGCCTGCCATTATATGGAGAGAGAGAGTAAGGTAAAGGCCTACCATAATATGGAGAGAGAAAGATTAAGGTTAAGGCATACCATAATATGGAGAGAAAGAGTAAGGTGAAGGCCTACCATAATATGGAGAGAGAGAGTAAGGTGAAGGCCTACCATAATATGGAGAGAGAGAGAGTAAGGTGAAGGCCTACCATAATATGGTGAGAAAGAGTAAGGTGAAGTCCTACCATAATATGGAGAGAGAAAGAGTAAGGTGAAGTCCTACCATCATATGGAGAGAGAGAGTAAGGTGAAGGCCTACCATAATATGGAGAGAGAGAGAGTAAGGTTAAGGCCTACCATAATATGGAGAGAAAGAGTAAGGTGAAGGCCTACCATAATATGGAGAGAGAGAGAGTAAGGTGAAGGCCTACCATAATATGGAGAGAGAGAGTAAGGTGAAGGCCTACCATAATATGGAGAGAGAGAGTAAGGTTAAGGCCTACCATAATATGGAGAGAGAGAGTAAGGTGAAGGCCTACCATAATATGGAGAGAAAGAGTAAGGTTAAGGCCTACCATAATATGGAGAGAGAGAGAGTAAGGTGAAGGCCTACCATAATATGGAGAGAGAGAGTAAGGTGAAGGCCTACCATAATATGGAGAGAGAGAGTAAGGTGAAGTCCTACCATAATATGGAGAGAGAAAGAGTAAGGTGAAGGCCTACCATAATATGGAGAGAGAGAGTAAGGTGAAGGCCTACCATAATATGGAGAGAGAAAGAGTAAGGTGAAGGCCTACCATAATATGGAGAGAGAGAGTAAGGTGAAGGCCTACCATAATATGGAGAGAGAGAGTAAGGTGAAGGCCTACCATAATATGGAGAGAGAGAGAGAGAGAGTAAGGTTGAGGCCTACCATAATATGGAGAGAGAGAGAGAGAGTAAGGTTGAGGCCTACCATAATATGGAGAGAAAGAGTAAGGTGAAGTCCTACCATAATATGGAGAGAGAGAGTAAGGTGAAGGCCTACCATTATATGGAGAGAGAGAGAGTAAGCTTAAGGCCTACCATAATATGGAGAGAGAAAGAGTAAGGTGAAGGCCTACCATAATATGGAGAGAGAGAGTAAGGTGAAGGCCTACCATAATATGGAGAGAGAGAGTAAGGTGAAGGCCTACCATAATATGGAGAGAGAGAGTAAGGTGAAGGCCTACCATAATATGGAGAGAGAAAGAGTAAGGTGAAGGCCTACCATAATATGGAGAGAGAAAGAGTAAGGTGAAGGCCTACCATAATATGGAGAGAGAGAGTAAGGTGAAGGCCTACCATAATATGGAGAGAGAAAGAGTAAGGTGAAGGCCTACCATAATATGGAGAGAGAGAGTAAGGTGAAGTCCTACCATAATATGGAGAGAGAGAGTAAGGTGAAGGCCTACCATAATATGGAGAGAGAGAGAGTAAGGTTAAGGCCTACCATAATATGGAGAGAGAAAGAGTAAGGTTAAGGCCTACCATAATATGGAGAGAGAGAGTAAGGTGAAGGCCTACCATAATATGGAGAGAGAGAGTAAGGTGAAGGCCTACCATAATATGGAGAGAGAGAGAGAGAGTAAGGTGAAGGCCTACCATAATATGGAGAGAGAAAGAGTAAGGTGAAGGTCTACCATAATATGGAGAGAGAGAGAGAGTAAGGTTAAGGCCTACCATAATATGGAGAGAGAGAGAGAGAGAGTAAGGTTGAGGCCTACCATAATATGGAGAGAGAGAGAGTAAGGTGAAGGCCTACCATAATATGGAGAGAGAGAGAGTAAGGTTAAGGCCTACCATAATATGGAGAGAGAAAGAGTAAGGTGAAGGCCTACCATAATATGGAGAGAGAGAGAGAGTAAGGTTAATGCCTACCATAATATGGAGAGAGAGAGAGAGAGAGTAAGGTTGAGGCCTACCATAATATGGAGAGAGAGAGAGTAAGGTGAAGGCCTACCATAATATGGAGAGAGAGAGAGTAAGGTTAAGGCCTACCATAATATGGAGAGAGAGAGAGTAAGGTTAAGTCCTACCATAATATGGAGAGAGAGAGAGTAAGGTGAAGGCCTACCATAATATGGAGAGAGAGAGAGTAAGGTGAAGTCCTACCATAATATGGAGAGAGAGAGAGTAAGGTTAAGGCCTACCATGATATGGAGAGAGAGAGAGTAAGGTGAAGGCCTACCATAATATGGAGAGAGAGAGAGAGTAAGGTTAAGGCCTACCATAATATGGAGAGAGAGAGAGAGAGTAAGGTTGAGGCCTACCATAATATGGAGAGAAAGAGTAAGGTGAAGTCCTACCATAATATGGAGAGAGAGAGAGAGAGTAAGGTTAAGGCCTACCATAATATGGAGAGAGAAAGAGTAAGGTGAAGGTCTACCATAATATGGAGAGAGAGAGTAAGGTGAAGGCCTACCATAATATGGAGAGAGAGAGTAAGGTGAAGGCCTACCATAATATGGAGAGAGAGAGTAAGGTGAAGGCCTACCATAATATGGAGAGAGAGAGAGTAAGGTGAAGGCCTACCATAATATGGAGAGAGAGAGAGAGAGAGTAAGGTTAAGGCCTACCATAATATGGAGAGAGAGAGAGTAAGGTTAAGTCCTACCATAATATGGAGAGAGAGAGAGAGTAAGGTTAAGGCCTACCATAATATGGAGAGAGAGAGAGAGAGTAAGGTTGAGGCCTACCATAATATGGAGAGAGAGAGAGAGAGTAAGGTTAAGGCCTACCATAATATGGAGAGAGAGAGAGTAAGGTTAAGGCCTACCATAATATAGAGAGAGAGTGCAAGAGAATACCCGAGGCTAGTTCTAACAGCATAGTGTTTATTGAACAGCAGCCATGATGATCATACGCTAGTTTCATGATCCAGTGAAGGAAAACGGTGGCTATAATTAGCTTATCTTGACCTGCTAAGATCTGTGTCAATGTGAATCTCAGAATGTAGATGGCTAGAACATAGAATATAGGTGGTTGCCATGAACAACTGTCATATTTGCATACAGCACTATGAAGTGTTACTGTTCTATTTAGACAAGTATTTGGAAGAAATACAGAACGAACTTATACATATGATTTATGAAGAAATAAAGTGAATTTATGTTCTTTATCCTCAGTAAATAAAGTGAATTTATGTTCTTTATCCTCAGTAAATAAAGTGAATTTGCTGAAACGTTTGACTCATAGTAAAGTGAGAAAATAGAATCTTGTTTTAACCATTTTTTGCTGCTACTGATAATCATGAAGTTATCCTAGGATGTAATCAACATATCTGCTGTTGTCTAGTAGTTATTCTATATTTTGGCCTTTAATAATTGTACGACGCAAACCATAAGGTTTATAATAACCAAATAAATCGGCGTCCTTGATGTCATGTGTGTAATTGGTGTGATCTACAGTGCATTCGGAAAGTATTCAGACCCCTTGACTTTTTCCACATTTTGTTACGTTACAGCCTTATTTTAAAATTAAATAAATAAATAAAAAAATCCTCAGCAATCTACACACAATACCTCATAATGACAAAGCGAAAACAGGAATACCTTATTTACATAAGTATTCAGACCCTTTGCTATGAGACTCGAAATTGAGCTCAGGTACATCCTGTTTCCATTGATCATCCTTGATGTTTCTACAACTTGATTGGAGTCCACCTGTGGTCAATTCAATTGACTGGATATTCTTTGGAAAGGCACACACCTGTCTATATAATGTCCCACAGTTGACGGTGCATGTCAGGACAAAAACTAAGCCATGCGGTTTAAGGAATTGTCCTTGATAAAAAAGGAAGAGATCCTTGAGAAAAACCTGCTCCAGAGCGCTAAGGACCTCAGACTGGGGCGAAGATTCACCTTCCAACAGGACAACGACCCTAAGCACACAGCCAAGACAATGCAGGAGTGGCTTTGGGAAAAGTCTCTGAATGTCTTTAAGTGGCCCAGCCAGAGCCCGATCGAACATCTCTGGAGAGACCTGAAAATAGCTGTGCAGCGACGCTCCCCATCCAACCTGACAGAGCTTGAGAGGATCTGCAGAGAAGAAGTACAGGTACGCCAAGCTTGTAGCGTCATATCCAAGAAGACTCGGGGCTGTAATTGCTGCCAAAGGTGCTTCAGCAAAGTAAAAGGGTCTGAAGGGGGGTCTGAATACTTATGTAAATGTGATAATTCAGTTGTTTTTTTTGTCATTATGGGGTATTGTGTGTAGATTTATGAGGGAAAAAAACATTTAATCAATTTTGAAAAAAGCTGTAATGTAACAAAATGTGGAAAAAGTGAAGGGTTCTGAATACTTTCCGAATGCACTGTATAACATTTGAGTTTCTTGTTAACAAAACCAAGAAATCATAGGTTTCCTGCACTTTAAAAAGCAGCTATTGTTGCCGAAAACTCGTAAATCTGATTTCACTTACTGTGACGTGCTGCTGAAGCTAATAAAAGAGCAAAACCAGAGTGTTGCACGGCCAGGTTTACCCAATTTGTTGCCTGAATGGCTTTTGAAAGGAGTCCCAGTTTGTACAAAGGGAGCCTCCTTTTTGTTTGGTTTCCCATCTGTGTCATCTGGTGGTCTGTGAAGGGGTCTGTTAGGGGGTGGCGGGGTGGCGGGGGATGTGTGGGCGTGTGGGTGGGTTACAGGGCGCTCCTCTGCGTGGAGGCCAGTTGTTTTATAGACTGTGTGGAGTGGTGCAGGGAGTTCATCAGTGAGCTGCTCTATTGTGCTCCAACACAGCTGACACGTGTGAAGTGACTCCAACATATTGACAGATCATTTCCATTGATGAAACTGGAGGAACCGCCTCGTTTCAGACAGTGATTTATAACCCAGGATTACCGAACCCAGCTTCACCATCCTCTCAATGACAGCAGGGGAGACTCATGTTCCACATTCACCCAGTAGCACCCAACTCATAGACAACTTTTTAAGATTATACGTTACAAGTTAAAAACAGTTGTAGCAACTCAATAACCTAGGTCTGATATCTATCCATCTGATATCCATATCCCAAAATTATTTGTGTAAAAACGGAATTTGTTGACCCTGTGTTGGCCACCCTACTGCTGCTAGCCCCAGCCCCAGTCACCTTACTGCTCAGCCACATGTAAGACACATTTCCACGCCTCCATGTTATGCTGCTGTCGTCCTCTCTACGAGAGGGGGGAGGAGGCGGGAGGAGGGAGGGAGGGAGGCTCACCCTGAGCGGATGCTAGACAAAGATGGCAGCAGAGACATTTTGTCAACTCTGATTAGTTCTGCTTGTGGTGAGCAGTGCGGAATATTAGCCTGTTAACACACACACACACACACACACACTCACACTCGCACAGACGGAAAGAAAGGTACAATCAAATCACTCCCTACTGTTCTCCATCCCAAATACTGAGACAGAGGACCATATGGGGCCGGAAGTTAATTGCTTATTTTACACGCTAATTAACAATGATCAAACTGCATTATGGGGAAGGTGTGTCCCAGACATCTGACCAAGTTTAAGCAATCATTCTCACATTTAAATACTCCAATAGCCAGAGATATTCCAAAATGAAAAGCTTATAATGTCCAATGACTGGTGTGTTGTGTGTATTTGAATAGTTCATTGGGGTTCGGCTAGGTGTGTTTGTTGTTTGGGTGATGTGAGATGGTTACTGTATGTGTCAGTGTCACATCTAGCTCACCTCGGAAGCATCAGACATCAGGACGGTCTTTCTGTGTGTCTGTCAGACTGCCTGGTATCTGTCAGCTCTTATTGGGTCTCTATATCCTCGCCCCTTGGCTGTGCTTGCATGCTTAGTGCTCTGTCCTCCCGCTGGGATATCTTCTATTGACTTCATAAAAGAGGGGGAGGATGAGGAGGAGGTTCTGCTGACATGCAGGTTCCTGCTTCCAGGCGTTCACCTGATCTACACTCAACAAAAATATAAAAGCAACATTCAACAATTTCAACAATTTTACTGAGTTACAGTTCAAATAAGGAAATCAGTCAATTGAAATGAATTCATTAGGCCCTAATCTATGGATTTCACGTGACTGGGCAGGGGCGCAGCCATAGGTCGGCCTTGGAGGGCATAGGTGTTAAGATGCACGGTTTGGTGGGTCATGTTTTGGAGGACGCATGACTCGACCTCCACCTCCCGAGCCCGTTGGAGAGTTGCAGCGATGATACAAGATCGAAATTTGGTAGAAAAAAGTGGTAAAAGAAATACAAATGATTACTCCTCAGTTTCATCAGCTGTCCGGGTGGCTGGTCTCAGACGACCCCGCAGGTGAAGAAGACGGATGTGGAGGACCTGGGCTTGCACGGTTACACATGGTCTGCGTTTCTCTAAAACGACGTTGGAGGTGGTTTATGGTATGTCATTCTCTGGCAACAGCTCTGGTGGACATTCCTGCAGTCAGCATAACAATTGCTCGCTCCTTCAAAACTTGAGACATCTGTGGCATTGTGTTGTGTGACAAAACAGCACATTTTAGAGAGGCCTTTTATTGTCCCCAGCACAAGGTGCACCATGCTGTTTAATCAGCTTCTTGATATGCCACACGTGTCAGGTGGATGGATTATCTTGGCAAAGGAGAAATGTTCACTAACAGGGATGAAAACAAATTTGATTGACTTATTCAGTCCAGCTCTGGAATTGGGGATGAGGAGGAGAGGAAGAGCAGATGACAAGAGGAGGGGATGATGGTGGATGATGTAGACAAAGGGAGCTAGCGGAGCTGATTTGGTTTGAAAATAAAAAACAGCAGAACTGTTAAATTCAATTGATTGGACATGCTTTGGAAGGGACACTCATGTCTATAATAGCTCCCACACTTGACACCATCCCTACAGTGAAGCATGGTGGTTGCAGCATCATGCTGTAGAGATATTTTTCAGCGACAGGGACTGGGAGACTAGTCAGGATCGAGGGAAAGATGAATGGAGCAAAGTACAGAGAGATCCTTTATGAAAACCTGCTCCGGAGCGCACAGGACAACGACCCTAAGTACACAGCCAAGACAAAGCAGAAGTGGCATCAATACAAGTCTCTGAATGTCCTTGAGTGGCCCAGCCAGAGTCCGTACTTGAACCCGATTGAACATCTCTGGAGAGAACTGAAAATAGCTGTGCAGCGACACTCCCCATCCAACCTGACAGAGCTTGACAGGATCTGCAGAGAAGAATGGGAGAAACTCCCCAAATACAGGTGTGCCAAGTTTGTAGTATCATACACAAGAAGACTCGAGGCTGAAATATAAGGTCTGAGTACAAACATTTCTAAAAACCAGTTTTTGCTTTGTCATTATGGGGTGTTTTGTGTAGATTGATGAGTAGGGGAAAAACGATTTAATCCATTTTAAAATAAGTATGTAACGTAACAAAATGTGCAAAAAGTGAAGGGGTCTGAATACTTTCCAAATGCACTGAGTGTACAAGACATGCTATTTCCATGATATAGACTGACCAGGTTAATACAGGGGAAAGCTATGATCCCTTATTGATGTCACTTGTTAAATCCACTTCAGTCAGTGTTGATGAAGGGGAGGAGACAGGTTAAAGAAGGATTTTAAAGTCTTGAGACAATTGAGACATGTGTGTGTGCCATTCAGAGGGTGAGTGGGCAAAACAAAATATTTAAGTGTCTTTGAACAGGGTATGGTAGTAGGTGCCAGGTGCACCAGTTTGAGTGTGCCAAGAACTGCAACGCTGCTGGGTTTTTCACCCCCAACAGTTTCCAGTGTGTATCAAGAATGGTCCTCCAGCCAACTTGACCCAACTGTGGAAGGCATTGGAGTCAACATGGGCCAGCATCCCTGTGGAAAGCTTTTGACACCTTGTTAGAGTCCGTGACCCAACAAATTGAGACTGTTCTGAGGGCAAAAGAAGGTGCAGCTCAATATTAGGAAGGTGTTCCTAATGCTTTGTACACTCAGTGTATGTGTGCGTCAGGGTGGGTGGGGAGGGGGTGGTATTGACACGTCTAACAAAGGAGATTTGTGGTTTACAGAAGCTGTCATATGATAGGTCAAGTAGAGAGACAGTCAGTTAGCTGTAATATGATCCGATATGATGTCCTGTGCAGCACTAGGCTCAGTAATGACTGACTGACTGGAGAAGCTGCCAGTGACTGACTGAGGTTAGGGACTGGGAGTTGAGAGGTTGAGGGCTGAGAGAAGGTGCTCGGAGGCTGAGTGTTGGGGAGTTAAGATGTTTGGGATTGAGAGGCTGGGAGGCTGGGGGTTGAATGAGAGGCTGGGCGTCTGGGAGTTGAGTGAGAGCCTGGGAGGCTAGGGGTTGAGAAGCTCGGAGGCTGGGGATATAGAGGATGAGGGGTTGGGAGGCTGGGAGGTTGAGGGTAAGGGGCTGGGAGGCTGAATGAGAGGCTGAGTGGCTGAGAGTTGAGTGTCTTGTCTTGACGCCTGCCTCAGCGTTCCACAGCTCCCCTTGATCACGTCTGGCTGCCTCTCTCTCATCTCAGATACAGTCTGTTGGGAAAAGCTACCTTTCCCTCTCATTTTCTCCCTAATTTACACATTTAAGATATTTTTGTTAGCTTATTTGCAATTCTCTTTTTTTCTGACTGAGCCTCTCTCTACCGGCTGCCATCTCTTTCTCTCTGTCACACACACACATACACACATACACACACACACACACACACACACACACCCAAACACTGTCTCTCTCTTTCACAGTGGTGTTCTCTTTTTCCCTGTGTTTGCCTCCAGGCTGTGAGCTAATTTCAGGTTCTATAGTTGTGCTGTGTTGTACACCTGTCTGCTATTAATGCTCCCAGTGCTGCCATTCTCCTCTTAATGAGATGTTACTGTAATTATTGTCATTATGGTGTGTTCCATTATGACGGTGATTGATGTTGTTGTTATGGGAGTAGTTCTCTATAATTATAGGAGAGCTGGTGAGAAGCTCCTCACTCAATGATTGGTCATTTAGACACAAGGACACAGGGTGTAGTAGAAGTGAACTCAGGCTGTGTCCGAACGTCTACCTTTGGCCATTGGCCCATTCGTATTATGCCCTTTAGCCAAAGCCATATTCCTTGAATAATGAACTACTTTTGACCAGAGACCTATTCCCTATGTAGTGCACCTATGGCCTCTGGCCAAAAGTATAGTACTATAGTAGTACTGGAGAGAGACTTAGAATAGCCCTTAGTCTCTCCTGTGCTTCTGTCCAGTGTAGAGTTGTTCTGGGCTGTAAAGAGGAGAGCAGAGCTGCACTGACTGGTCAGTAGTAAAAAGTAGTATACAGACTGGTCAGGATAGTGAATGGTAGCATACAGACTGGTCAGTACAGTGAAGGGTAGCATACAGACTGGTCAGTACAGTGAATGGTAGCATACAGACTGGTCAGTACAGTGAATGGTAGCATACAGACTGGTCAGTACAGTGAATGGTAGCATACAGACTGGTCAGTACAGTGAAGGGTAGCATACAGACTGGTCAGTACAGTGAATGGTAGCATACAGACTGGTAAGTACAGTGAATGGTAGCATACAGACTGGTCAGTACAGTGAATGGTAGCATACAGACTGGTCAGTACAGTGAATGGTAGCATACAGACTGGTCAGTACAGTGAATGGTAGCATACAGACTGGTCAGTACAGTGAATGGTAGCATACAGACTGGTCAGTACAGTGAATGGTAGCATACAGACTGGTCAGTACAGTGAATGGTAGCATACAGACTGGTCAGTACAGTGAATGGTAGCCTGCCTGTAGTCGTTTTAAGACCATTACAACAGTGAAAAGAAACAAAATGGTCTGTTCTGGGCTTTGTCTCTGTCAGTCAGTGACCATGCAGCTCCCCGCCTGGGAAACTCACGTCTCTCTGCCTCTGATGGAGAACGGTTCGTTTAGCCTATTCCGTTTTCAGGAATATCTGGTTGTGTTTTTTAAAGAACTTTCTTTGGGAGTCTTATTGTTACGACTGGCGGCAAAATACTTGGAGGAATGCTGAAAGATTAAAATCAGAGTTGAATGAAGGTTGTTGAAGTTCTCCTCCAAGCGATTCGCAATCCAATTAAGATTTTAATAAGGGTCATGGTGAGGTCCTTCACGCTGCAGGGGTGGGGGAATGAGGGGGCGGGGGTGGTACTGCAACTGGGGCTTTAGCATGGGGTGAGGGGTGTAGGATGGGGCTGGAGCTGGGGAGATGTTAGGGTGAGATAGGGCTGGAGTGAAGGATTTTGGGCTGGGGCTGGGATATATTGGGATAGACTGGAGGCTAATGGAAAATTCATAAATCACTAAATTGCGAATGGTGAACAGGTGCTTTTAAGGGTCATAATTGTTTTATCTTTCATCTCAGCATATACAGCAGAAGGAGAAGAGAGAAGCGTACAGTGGGTTGGGGTGTACCATAGTGTCTGGAGTGGACGATATTGGGTTGGTGGTGTGCCAGCAGGGTCTGGATTCAGAGGATGCTGGGATGGGGTATACAGATAGAGGGCCTGGACGTGAAGTGCTGCTGGGCTGGTGGTGTGCCAGCAGGGTCTTTCAGTGAAGGAGCTTGGGCTAGGGGTAACAGAAGAGGGCCTGGACGTGAAGTGCTGCTGGGCTGGTGGTGTGCAGCAGGGTCTGGATTCAGAGGATGCTGGGCAGGGGTATACCAGAAGAGGGCCTGGACGTGAAGTGCTGCTGGGCTGGTGGTGTGCCAGCAGGGTCTTTCAGTGAAGGATGCTGGGCAGGGGTATACCAGAAGAGGGCCTGGACGTGAAGGATGCTGGGCTGGTGGTGTGCCATGGGGCTGGAGCGAAGGATCTTTCAGCAGGAGCTGGGATGTGTTGGAACAGACTAGAGGGCCAATGGAAAATTCGTGGATCGCTAAATTGCGAATGGTGAACAGGTGCTTTTAAGGGTCATAATTGTTTTATCTTTCATCTCAGCATATACAGCAGAAGGAGAAGAGAGAAGCGTACAGGGGTTGGGTCTAGTGTCTGGAGGGACATATTGTTGGTGGTGGTAGCAGGTCTTTCAGAGGAGCTGGGAGGGGAACAGAAGAGGGCCTGGACGTGGTGCTGCTGGTGGTGGTGGCAGCAGGTCTTTCAGAGGAGCTGGGAGGGGAACAGAAGAGGGCCTGGACGTGGTGCTGCTGGTGGTGGTGGCAGCAGGTCTTTCAGAGGAGCTGGGAGGGGAACAGAAGAGGGCCTGGACGTGGTGCTGCTGGTGGTGGTGGCAGCAGGTCTTTCAGAGGAGCTGGGAGGGGAACAGAAGAGGGCCTGGACGTGGTGCTGCTGGTGGTGGTGGCAGCAGGTCTTTCAGAGGAGCTGGGAGGGGAACAGAAGAGGGCCTGGACGTGGTGCTGCTGGTGGTGGTGGCAGCAGGTCTTTCAGAGGAGCTGGGAGGGGAACAGAAGAGGGCCTGGACGTGGTGCTGCTGGTGGTGGTGGCAGCAGGTCTTTCAGAGGAGCTGGGAGGGGAACAGAAGAGGGCCTGGACGTGGTGCTGCTGGTGGTGGTGGCAGCAGGTCTTTCAGAGGAGCTGGGAGGGGAACAGAAGAGGGCCTGGACGTGGTGCTGCTGGTGGTGGTGGCAGCAGGTCTTTCAGAGGAGCTGGGAGGGGAACAGAAGAGGGCCTGGACGTGGTGCTGCTGGTGGTGGTGGCAGCAGGTCTTTCAGAGGAGCTGGGAGGGGAACAGAAGAGGGCCTGGACGTGGTGCTGCTGGTGGTGGTGGCAGCAGGTCTTTCAGAGGAGCTGGGAGGGGAACAGAAGAGGGCCTGGACGTGGTGCTGCTGGTGGTGGTGGCAGCAGGTCTTTCAGAGGAGCTGGGAGGGGAACAGAAGAGGGCCTGGACGTGGTGCTGCTGGTGGTGGTGGCAGCAGGTCTTTCAGAGGAGCTGGGAGGGGAACAGAAGAGGGCCTGGACGTGGTGCTGCTGGTGGTGGTGGCAGCAGGTCTTTCAGAGGAGCTGGGAGGGGAACAGAAGAGGGCCTGGACGTGGTGCTGCTGGTGGTGGTGGCAGCAGGTCTTTCAGAGGAGCTGGGAGGGGAACAGAAGAGGGCCTGGACGTGGTGCTGCTGGTGGTGGTGGCAGCAGGTCTTTCAGAGGAGCTGGGAGGGGAACAGAAGAGGGCCTGGACGTGGTGCTGCTGGTGGTGGTGGCAGCAGGTCTTTCAGAGGAGCTGGGAGGGGAACAGAAGAGGGCCTGGACGTGGTGCTGCTGGTGGTGGTGGCAGCAGGTCTTTCAGAGGAGCTGGGAGGGGAACAGAAGAGGGCCTGGACGTGGTGCTGCTGGTGGTGGTGGTAGCAGGTCTTTCAGAGGAGCTGGGAGGGGAACAGAAGAGGGCCTGGACGTGGTGCTGCTGGTGGTGGTGGCAGCAGGTCTTTCAGAGGAGCTGGGAGGGGAACAGAAGAGGGTCTGGACGTGGTGGTGGTGGCGGGCCTTTGAGGGCCACCTTCCATGCTGGGGGCTTTTAGTGTCTGACAGGCGTTTAACTCCACACGACCTGCTTCTCAAGTGGCTCCGTTTGGGCCCTCAGCAATCCTGTTAGTAGCTACAATTACAATTCATGGCTCCCAGAGAGACTTTGAACAGCCAAAGAGAGCAGAGAGGCACCGAGGCACCGAGACTGTAGACCCTTCAGTTTAGTGGAAACTCTGAGGGTGCACACGCACACATACACATGTACACAAACACACACACACACACTCACACTACAACAGATCTTTAGAACAAGTCGAAGTTGAATAATATAATTATAATATAATGACAAGATTTTATTTTATTTTATGGACATAATTACTCCACCTTTCTCGTGAGCAATAAAATAAATTAATGCATTTCTTCATGCACCTGGTTGCTATGAGTTGTATGAATGTGTGTCTTCATGGAGTTGAAGGTGCTTGTCATTTGTGTAAAGTTCAGGTGTAGGTGTGTGTTTTACGTCCTCCTTTATCAAGCCTGTCATCAGGTTTCATCAAGCGTGCAAACAATAACTTTTTGTTCTGTGAGGGTATTGAATGCCAGAGCACATTCAAACACTTTCAAAAGCAGGGAGAAGAAAGGCTGGGCATGATGCTTAATAGGTGCTTTAGTAATTTCTCCGTTTTCATAGTTAATCCATTCTGAAAAGCCTGGGAGAAGAAAGGCTCCAAATGGCCCTCAGTATTAATTTGATATGACTCCTGTACAATACTGGCTGGGGCTCCCTCTCTCCTCTCACTCCAGCAGGCACATTCTTTCATCAGCACAGCCTTGGAAGTTCAGCCTAAATGTTTCATGAAACCTCGGCTGTAAGCCTCTTTGGTATTCTGTCTTCATAATGCTACTTTAAGACTATTATTACTGTACGTTACAGACAGAGGAACACAGTGAAACTGCTTGTCTTTTGTCTGACTCAGATTAATATGGGACAATTAGGAGAGCTGTTGTATTAACCACACATCCTTATGTTATTATATGATATTACACATCCTTGTTTTATGTTATATTATAATGCATAATACCACATCCTATATAAACCTATTTCACTGAATTATATTTCAAAAATAAATAGTCATGAATTAATTTAACTGAAAATGAATTTCTGATATTTAGTGTCAAATATCAACTATCCAACAAAGGATAGACCAGAGGTGCGTTCAACAAGGGAAATAGTTTGCAAATGTTGGCTAACGTTAACTAACATATTCCATTTGTTTTGTGTAAGCAGTGACCGTTAGCTAACAGATAGTGCGGTGAACATCTGTTTCGGGTCGAAAACAAATGATCAAGTGGCCATGTAGACTTTCTACTATATTTCGAAGGGATTAGCTAAGTCATTTTCAGTTTGAATATTGTCTCTAAAAAGCCACATTAATCCTTACAAAAAGTAGCTGTTTGATGTTTCACCGTAACATTTTGGAATGTTCATTCAAACCGTTCACCTGAAATTGTTACTCTGGAAACATGTTAGCTGCAAACAGAAGCCTTATTGAACTCACCTCAGCATTTTTTTACCATTCAAAATCAAGACTTGACATTTCCAGAATAGAACATAGAAACAGTTTAAATATAAAGCATGAGAAAAATGAGTTTGTTTGGTTTTAGTCTTGATTTTTTTTTAAAGACATTGATGTTTGTCTTCCCACATATACTATTACTGTTTTTATTGTATATAATCTACTATTCAGTCCCACATCAACTTCCCTAATAAATCACAGTCTAGCTCGCTGAGACCTGAGTCTCCCTCAGTGGAACCAAAACAGATAAAGGGTTAGGAACAAGACCTCTGAATCACCACTGTCACTAGAATATTTACAGTATCTGGCGCCATATTCATATTCTGGTAAGAAAGATGCAAGATTACAATGAAATGTTGTAATGTTGTTGTCATACAGGGACACAGGGTCCCTCTTCAATGAATCACTGTCTCCCCATGAGGGTTCCATGGGGTTTCTGAAATCCCTTTTGGTGTGTTCTCTCTTTCTCTATAGGGCGTGGTCAAAAGTAGTGCATTAAATAGGGAATAGGGGTCTCAGGGAGAGCGAGGGAGGGGGGAGAGAGAGAGAGGTAAATCCAGTGTTAGAGAAATATTCTCTACTGATCAGAAATCTCACTGAGAGGATTGTCAGTTTACTTTCTTTTACTATGTTTCCTTAATTAAAAGTAAGATCTGTCCTTCATGTCTTTTCCTTCATGTGTGTCTGCAGGTCATTGACCCTGATAAAAACAGCTTGCATTAATATGCTTTAATCCAGTGTAATTAGTCAAATTACAGCACGCCACACAGCTTGTCAGGCCTGTCGGTTTTGGCATGAAGGCAACATGGCCTGCTGGAGTCCCTCTGGACAGCACACAGTGCAGGCCAGTACCACAGGCCAGTCTACCCTCCATCTCTCCTTCCTCACAAAGCCATGACACAAAGACAAAGAGAGGGGGAGGCTCTCTCTCTCGCTCCACCCATTCACACCTCCTCTAGTCGTCCCCCGTAGCCTAAGGGTGTCCGTCTGCCTGTCTAACTGCCTGTTTGTCTGTCCCCCAGTAGTATCACAATTATATAGGGATGTCTGTTATGGTGATTGTGAGACTGGGATTCAAAAAGTCAGGGTAATTCATTCAGCTGTGTCCTCTCCTCCTACGTACAGTAGCTATGTGTGTGTGATCCCGAGCGAGAGTAAGACGTGTGCTGGTGAGCGCTAGCTACTGAGCAGGCTACACGCTGGGATTCAAGACGTTTCCACATGGCGTGGGATTAGCTCGGGTAAAAATATTTAAACTATATAATTACAAGAGGATCAAGTCCAAATGATCTAGTGCAGTCAACAAGCCAGATTAACGTCCTGTTCTGAGCGCTGCTCCCAGCCTGGAGGGTTAGCCTCTCATTAGCATACGTTTACACACTCAGCTCTGCCGTCCTGAGCAGCCTGTAGATAACAACCTGATCTACCTTTAACGCATCCCACAGCCCTTTTCAGCCCCTCTGCCCGCGGGCCTCCACAGCCCTCCTCAGCCCTCCGCCTGCAAGCCTCCACAGCCCTCCTCAGCCCTCTGCCCGCGGGCCTCCACAGCCCTCCTCAGCCCTCCGCCTGCAAGCCTCCACAGCCCTCCTCAGCCCTCTGCCCGCGGGCCTCCACAGCTCTCCTCAGCCCTCCGCCTGCAAGCCTCCACAGCCCTCCTCAGCCCTCCGCCTGCAAGCCTCCACAGCCCTCCTCAGCCCTCCGCCTGCAAGCCTCCACAGCCCTCCTCAGCCCTCCGCCTGCAAGCCTCCACAGCCCTCCTCAGCCCTCCGCCTGCAAGCCTCCACAGCCCTCCTCAGCCCTCCGCCTGCAAGCCTCCACAGCCCTCCTCAGCCCTCCGCCTGCAAGCCTCCACAGCCCTCCTCAGCCCTCCGCCTGCAAGCCTCCACAGCCCTCCTCAGCCCTCCGCCTGCAAGCCTCCACAGCCCTCCTCAGCCCTCCGCCTGCAAGCCTCCACAGCCCTCCTCAGCCCTCCGCCTGCAAGCCTCCACAGCCCTCCTCAGCCCTCTGCCCGCGGGCCTCCACAGCCCTCCTCAGCCCTCCGCCTGCAAGCCTCCACAGCTTGTTGTACTGTTGACACTGACACATCAGTCAGGCTAATTCCGCTTTACGCCTGAAAAAATGATGCTCCAGATTCCGACTGCATACCGGAGGTGTCACCCCCCATAATCCTCAAAGAGCGCCCGGCGGAAAGGGAGGTTGTGTGTTTTACAGATGATATACCGTGAACGACACAGAGAATTATACGAGTGGAGACAAATCTGTAACATAGTATTAAGAGATTTCCAGTGAATAGCAGGGATAAAGGAGTAATGGATGAGGCTGTCGTTATTACCTCTGTGTAGAGGGGAGCGCTGGAGCAAAGGTAGAAAGATTAATTGAGGACGAGTGAGGCGCTCATTGCTCATCAGACCTTCTCGTCTAACCGCTTGCTCTTTCTCTCCTTCTCTTCCGCTGTCTCTCCTCCTCTTCATCCTTGTCTCTTTCCCTCTCCTGCTCTAGCCCTCTTTCTCTCTCTTCCTCTCCATCCCTGTTTCTTTCCTGGTTTTCCTCTCCAGCTTGGTCTTTTTCCCTCTTCCTCTCCATCCATGTGTCTTTCTCTCTTCTCCTCTTCATCCCTGTGTCTTTCTCTCTCTCCCTCCATGTCGCTGTGCGCCTCCACCCTTCCACAATAAGGAAGCGAGATGTGGGATGGATTTAAGCCCTCGTTTGGTGGCAGCCTTCAGCTTGGTGCACTGAGTGAGCAGCACCCAGAAGAGAGGAGCAGACAAAGGGGATTTCAGTCATCTTATGGTTGACAAGCCCCTGAATAAGTCCCATTAGTGAAGTCCTGCTGAAAGAGTCCAATACCAAATGACTGCAACCCTTCACTCTAGTCTAGCTTCTTAGTGTAGGCCATCTGAAGCTGGGCCATGTATCAGATGGAAGGCATGCTTTGTATGCTGTGTATGTGGATGTTGTGTATCTAAGAAAGTGTTACCTACATTAACTATCATATGACAGAGTGGTTTTGTCTCATTTTCTTAAAGTGCATAATTAAAGTGATTATTTCTTGGAAATGTATTTGAAACGTGTAAAATCTCACTTCTGGGCCGATTTCACAGACACAGATTAAGCATAGACCAATTTGTTATTATGCTCTTTTCTTGCTGTGTGTATGTTTTGTGACTACTGTACTGGTGGTGCAGACTGGGGTTAAGGTATCCCCCCTCTTTTTTTCTGTCAGAATGTTTTAGACACACAGCACCCGCTACTCAACCCCGTCTGGTAACGTGTGTGAAATACGCCGACGTGACATAAACATTATCAGTGATCTGGCAGCCAGCAGCAGCGGCCTGATGTGATGTATATTCATCCTTTTATCCCAGTGGTCCCAGAGCATCAGCTCCCTGCTACCGTTACCAGCCTCGCTCGCTACCACTAGCCAGCACCGTGTCATCTCTCCACACTCCAACCACCACACAAATGGATACTGACACAGATTATGCAAATCTGTATCTTATTTTCCCCAATACCTGTTTCAGGAGCCTGGTACTTTATTGAAGTTGAGATATGGGACTGGGAGAGGGAACCGAGCGCTTTGCCTCCTAACTATAATCTCAGAGAGTTTGAACGTTTCCCTATTTCCAACCTCATAACAGTCATAACAGTTGTCATGGCGAGGGAAGATCAGATGGAAGGCATGCTTTGATATTCAGGAAGACTTCAGCATCAATCTGAAAGGGACCTAGTGGGGATTATAGTTGCAGTAAAAGGTCGGTTTGTGACAGGCATCGGTCATAGAGCTCAGATGTGTCTCCTCTCATTTACTTAACGGAACATAGCAATACTTTCTTTATGGATTAGTCCGCAATAGAAATGTTCAGATCACCCCCCTAGTATGAAACACTGTTGTTTTGTCAGTATAAAACCTACAGTATATAACCTGTTTTTCAGTGATTGGTTTGTTTTTAGGTTCCTTGTCAGTTGTTTTGATCCTGATGGTCTGTTGAATGGCCTCTTGTTGTTTCCCACCCCATGCTGTCTACACCGCACAACCACACACACACACACACACACACACACACACACACACACACACACACACACACACACACACACACACACACACACACACACACACACACACACCACTATAATGGATGAGAAATTAGATGCATATTCCAGAGCTGCTTGACACGTGTCGACACACAAGATTAGATTTGTTTCCTTTGTTTTGAAATGAGGGTTGAGAGGCCCAGTGCCTGTGTTGCCTAGCAATTAATTTAAAGAAGGAAGAGATGAATACATTCCTGACAGGATGGCGAGCAGAAAGCAGAGTGGAATAGTTTCACTATACCAGGATGCCTAGTAGAAAGCGGAACAAGTCACACATGGTAAAATAAGTTGTGACATTTGTTGATTAGGGCTGTGGTGTCTCTCATTTTACTTAGGATAACATACTGCACTTTTCACTATCAACACATGTAAAACTCTAACATATCTACACCCATTATAAATCTATATACAACTACACTAAACAAAAATATAAACGGCACATGTAAAGTCTTGGTCTCATGTTTCATGAGCTGAAATAAAAGATCCCAGAAATGTTCCATATGCACAGAACGCTTATTTCTCTAAAAAGTTATGTACAAATTTGTTTGCATCCCTGTTAGTGAGCATTTATCCTTTTTTTCCAAGATAATCCATCCACCTGACACGTGTGGCATATCAAGAAGCTGATTAAACAGCATGATCATTACACAGGTACACCTTGTGCTGGAGACAATATAAGGCCACTCTAAAATGTGCAGTTTTGTCACACAACATATTGCCATAGATGTCTCAAGTTTTGAGGGAGCATGCAATTGGCATGCTGACTGCAGTAATGTCCACCAGAGCTATTGCCAGAGAATTGAATGTTAATTTCTCTACCATAAGCCGCCTCTGACGTCATTTTAGAGAATTTGGCAGTATGTCCAACCGGCCTCAACCGCAGCTGTAGCCACGCCAGTCCAGGACTTCCAGATCCGGCTTCTTCACCTGTCTGAGACCAACCACCCGGACAGCTGATAAAACTGTGGGTTTGCACGACCGAATAATTTCTGTACCAACTGTCAGAAACCGTCTCAGGAAGCACATCTGCGTGCTTGTTGTCCTCACCATGGTTTTAACCTGACTGCTGTTCGGCATCGTAACTTCCACTGGCACGCTGGAGAAGTGTGCTCTTCACGGATGAATCCTGGTTTCAACTGTACTGGGCAGATGACAGACAGCATGTATGGCATCGTGTGGGCGAGTGGTTTGCTGATGTCAACGTTGTGAACAGAGTGCCCCATGGTGGCGATGGGGTTACGGTATGGGCAGACAATCTACGGACAATGAACCCAATTGCATTTTATCGATGGCAATTTTAATTCACAGAGATACCGTGACGAGATCCTGAGGCCCATTGTCGTGCCATCCATCCGCCGCCATCACCTCATGTTTCAGCATGATAATGCACGGCCCCATGTCGCAAGGATCTGTACACAATTCCTGGAAGCTGAAAATGTCCCAGTTCTTCCATGGCCTGGATACTCACCAGACATGTCACCCATTAAGCATGTTGGGATGCTCTGGATTGACCTATACGATAGCGTGTTCCAGTTCCCGCCAATATCGCACAGCCAGTGAATAGCAGTGGGACAGCATTCCACAGGCCACAATCAACAGCCTGATCAACTCTATGAAAAGGAGATATGTCGCGCTGCATGAGGCAAATGGTGGTCACATCAGATACTGACTGGTTTTCTGATCCACGCCCATACCTTTCTTTTTAAGGTATCTGTGGCCAACAGATGCATATCTGCATTCCCAGTAATGTGAAATCCATAGATTAGGGCCTAATTTATTTATTTAAATTAACCGATTTCCTTGTATGAACTGTAACTCAGTAAAATCTTTGAAATTGTTGCATGATGTTTATATTTTTGTTCAGTGTACTGTATATCTACGATAATGGTAAATTATAGTATTTACACGTTTTTCCTTATCTGATGTCCAGTGCTTAGTCCATATATGCTTCTGTGCACCTTGTCATGGATCCATAATACAGTGCCTTCAGGAAGTATTCACGTCCCTTGACTTTTTCCACATTTTGTTGTTACTGCCTGAATTCAAAATGGATTAAATTGAGATTTTGTGTCATTGGCCTACACACAATAACCCATAATGACAAAGTGGATTTGTTTTTCTTCTAAATATAAGCAGACATTGAATATCCCTTGATCTCGCTCGCTCTCGCTCTCTCTCCTGGGCTGTGGATCCGGCAGTGTCGAGGCTTTCCACTAGAAGCCTATTAGCTGTGATAGGGGAGAACACAGAGGATCTACTATGATCGCAGGTTGTCACTCTAGTCCCCTCTCCTTTATAACTGACACACTCGCACGCACACACACTTATTAATGTCAGTCACATTGACATAAATAAATACTATAAATGCGTACTGTTCAATAAGGCTGGACAGTACGGGGTTAACGTCAGACACAGCGTAGGACAATACCGGGTAAATGCTGAATAATTGCTAAAAGGACCAATGAACAAAACTTAGACCGCCCGCTGCTTGGGACTTCTACGTCTATGTGATGTTTTCTACTGTATGTTATTCCATGTGACCTTCAGCCTAAGCACTGCTGTCACCGATGTCTCTCCTCATTTCAGCTGTCACAATATTTCTCCACACTGATGTGATGTTCCACAGGCTCAGTGCAGCTATCCGCCCTCTGTCACATCACACAGGGACAGGAAACAAAAGACAGAAACGTTCAATTGCATTATGGTCATTATAGGAGAGGTATGATCTCCACCCAGCTAGTAGAGCAGCACACACGCACCATGGGATCTTAATGTGTGTGTGGTGGGGGGCTGGGGGGGGCTGCATGGAAACAAAAGGCTGGGCTTGTCTGCCTCCAGCCCCTCCCCATCCGTCCCCCTGTAGTGTGACAGCCTGTGAGCAGAGCAGGGGAGTTGATGAGGCGGGTAGTGGGGTGGGCAAGGGGGGAGTAGGGGTGGGTAAGGGGGAAGAAGGGGTGGATCTGGAGGGGCCTGGTCCTCCTCGGTCATCCTTCGTGGTGGTGGGCTGATTAGATTGGGGCCGAAGTCTCCAGCTGGCAGGCAGGCACACACACACACACACACAGGCAAGACTGTCTGGGGTCTGGCTGACTGGCTGGCTGGCCGGCTGGCTGTGTCCCCAGCGCTCGTCAGCTCTGACACCTTTGACAGCTTCAGCAAACAGGTTCATTAAATGGCATTTCTTACAGCTGCTTCTCTCTCTGGGCTTTGTCAAGCCTCCAGTCTGCAGGGGCCCCTCGCTGCTTGTTGGTTTAAGTCAAGGCTTTGTTGTTCTGACATAATGTTTTGATGTGGGCTGTTTGAAGCGGAGGCTTTTTAGCCTGTGTTTTGTTGCTGGTGAGGTCTCTGGCCTGCACTGTCTGTCTTTAACCCTGTGGCCTGGCCTGGCCTGGCCTGCATGCTCTCTGTTCCCAGTTACAGCAACATACAAAAGGAACCAGGAAGGGGTAATACATCCATGTAGACACAGCCACTTCAGTAGTTTTTAATGTAAGGTTGATCAGGCCATGCATTATAATAGTATTCTCTTGTAATTTCTGCATATTCCTCATCTTTCTTCATCTTGATCTGTTCACAATCTCTCCATTCATCTATCTTTCCCTCTCTCTACCACTCCTTCTCTCCATCTCTCTCCATCTCTCCCTTTCTCCATCTCCCCCATCTCTCCACCTCTCCCTTTCTCCACCCCCCCCCCCCATCTTTCCACCTCTCCCCCATCTCTCCACCTCTCCCTTTCTCCACCTCCCCATCTCTCCCTTTCTCCATCTCCCCCATCTTTCTCTCCCCCATCTCTCCACCTCTCCCTTTCTCCATCTCCCCCATCTCTCCACCTCTCCCTTTCTCCATCTCCCCCATTTCTCCACCTCTCCCTTTCTCCATCTCCCCCATCTCTCTACCTCTCCCTTTCTCCATCTCCTCCCATCTCTCCACCTCTCCCTTTCTCCATCTCCTCCCATCTCTCCACCTCTCCCTTTCTCCATCTCCCCCATCTCTCCACCTCTCCCTCTCTCCATCTTTCCTCTCCTCCTCCTCAGCTGCTCCCTACTACAAATGTTCTCTGAGCAGGCAGTCTGTCTCTATGACAACTGTTAGAGCCTGGGATGGCTGATTTGTCAACCTGGGGCAGCACAGGAAGCAGAGATGCCACCACCCCTCCCCCTACCTCTCCCTCCCTCGCACCCTCCACTTTTCACTCCCTCGCTCCCTAAAACCTGCCACCTTCCTCCCTTCACTCCACTCCTCTCCATCTAATCCACTTCTAATTGAGCTCCAGAGACTTTGATGTGGCAGGGAGGTCGAGCCACAGCTATTCCAGGGAGAAATGAATGCACCGCTGCCTCTCTCCTCGCCTCTTCTCCCCTCTCCTACCCTCTCCTCTTCCTGTCCTCTCCTCCTCTACTCCTGCTTGTCACTGTTTTAAATGAGCATTAGCATTGGACCTAACCTCCCCAGCCCAACATCTCACTCTGCCTCCCTCCCTAGTTCCCCCCCTGGACTGTCAGTCAGGCTCGAGCTACATCCCCTCTCTGTGTGTTGTGTTTCACCTGTTCTCTCTCGCACCCCGCCCTGGGTGGTTCTCATGTCTCTGTCTGTGTCCTGCTACACTGATAGGATGGGAATGTGTGTGATTGTAACCTGGGGAGACTAGGCCGCACCAAGTGCTCAGACAGTGTTGGAAGGGGGGAAGGAGGGAGAGAGGGAGGTGGGTTAGGGGGATTTTTTTCACCTGTCACGGAGGCCTCTCTTTAACTCCCTCGGTAGACCTGCTGTCCCAGAGGTGCTGCACACTAATGATCCCTCTCTCCTCATCCCCCTCTCTTCTCTCTTTTGCTCACCCCCATCCTCTCCTTTCCTCTCTCCTCTCCTCTCTCTCTCCTCTTTTTGTGTTGGTATTGATGTGTGTAACCCAGAGGCCTTTTCTTCCTGTTTTTTTTACACCCTGGTTGCGTGTTGCAGACCACCTGAAATAGGTGTTAAAGACAGAGGTGAATCTGGGAAATAGAATGTTTAGAGACAATGGAAGTCTACAACCTAGTTGCAAAAGTCTACAACCTGTGTTTGTCACAATGTAAACCCTTTGTCTGGTCTCTTTTTCCTCCTGTTCCTCTCCTCCCCTCCCTTCCCCTCCTCTTTTCCTCTCCTCTCTGCAGGTCCTGGCGTACTCAGAGGGTCTGCATGGTAAATGGATGTTCAGTGAGATCAGAGCAGTCTTCTCCAGGCGATACCTGCTCCAGAACACTGGCCTGGAGGTCTTCATGGCCAACAGGAGTAAGCATCACACACACTCACTACGTCCCAAATGCCACCCTATTCCCTATATAGTACACTACTTTGGACCAGAGCCCATAGTGCACTACATAGAGAATAGTGTGCCGTTTTTTATACAGCCACACTCTGGTCTCAGATGTGTCCTGTTTGCATTCTGATGATGATATATAATAAACTGCTTCTCTTAACCACTTTAACATAGTGTTGAGAATTGTTATTGATCAAGTTTTGTTATCTCGCCTTCCAGCGTCAGTGATGTTTAACTTCCCAGACCAGGCCACAGTGAAGAAGGTGGTCTACAGTCTACCCAGGGTCGGAGTGGGAACCAGCTATGGCCTACCACAAGCCAGGTAAAACACACACACACACTTACACACTTAAATCTTTAGCTCATGAAACATTTGGTTTCGTATTTGGCCTTTGCAATACTAGCTCCAGAGTAGTATTATGTAGTGCATTGTGTCCATATTATTTAGCAGGGTGTGTATTTTTAGTCTCCCCATCTACCTCCTTTGTGTGGTGGAGAGTGGAACCGTCCCTGTCAGCAGCTGACCCTGCCTACAGCAGAGACATTTTTGTACTGTTTCAGAGGTCCACACAAAACATGACATAATACAGAACATTAATAGACAAGAACAGCTTAAGGACAGAACTACATCAATTTTAAAAAGGCACACGTAGCCTTCATATCAATACATAAACAAAAACTATCTAGGTCAAATAGGGGAGAGTCGTTGTGCTGTGAGGTGTTGCTTTATCTGTTTTTTGAAACCAGATTTATTTGAGCAATATGAGATGGAACGGAGTTCCATGCAATAATGGCTCTATATAATACTGTACGGTTTCTTGAATTTGTTCTGGATTTGGGGACTGTGAAAAGATCCCTGGTGGCATGTCTGGTGGGGTAAGTGTGTGTGTGTGTGTCAGAGCTGTGTGTAAATTGATTATGCAAATAATTTTGACTTTTCAACACATTAATGTTTCTTATTAAAAGAACAAGTGATGCAGTCAGTCATAGTATTTATATCACCCCTCTGACTACAATGAAGAGCAAGACGTGCCGCTCTGTTCTGGGCCAGCTGCAGCTTAACTAGGTCTTTCCTTGCAGCACTCAACCACGCGACAAACAAAACTAGAGCCTGCAGGACTTTTTGGAGTGTGGTGTCAAAAAAAGCAGAGCATCTCTTTACTACAGAAAGACCTCTTCCCCTCTTTACAACCATTGAATCTATATGTTCTGACCATAACAGTTTACAATCTAAGGTAACACCAAGTAATTTAGTCTCCTCAGCTTGTTTTTTTGTATGATCTCTTATACACAATTTTAGGCCCAGCTTTTGGAACTTTGGCTTTCCTGAATATAGCCACCATATTGTGATCATTGCATCTGATGGGTACGGATACAGCTTTAGAACAAAGTTCTACAGTATTATTAGAAATGTGATCAATACATATGGATGATCTTATTCCTGTAGTGTTTGTAAACACCCTGGTAGGTTGATTATTAACCTGAACCAGATTACAGGCACTGGTTACAGTGAGAAGCTTCCTCTTGAGTGGACAGCTTGAAAACCAGTCAATGTTCAGGTCCCCAAGAAAGTAGACCTCTCTGTTTACATCACATACACTATCAAGCATTTCACACATATTATTTAGATACTGACTGTCAGCACTTGGTGGCCTATAGCAACACCCCTAAAGAAAAGGCTTTAGATGTGTCAAGTTAACCTGCAACCACAACACTTCAATAACACTTGACATGAGATCTTCTCTAAGAATTAGAGGGATATGACTCTGAATATATAGAGCAACACCTCTCCCGTAAGCATTTCTGTCTCTTCTACAGATGTTATAGCCTTGTATATGCTGTGTCATCAAATGAATTATCTATGTGAGTCTCAGAAATTGCTAATATACAAATGTTATCTGATGTTAGCAAGTTATTGATTTCATGATCCTTATTTCTAAGGCTACATATATTACTATGGGCTATTTTCAGCCCTTTCTTGGGTAGCTTATCAGAGTAGACATAATATGGAAAAGAGCAAACAAAGCAAGAGAAAAAAATATACATTCAGCAGTCCATTAATCAGTTGGTGTGTGTGTGTGCTGCTACGAACCCATAGGCGTGGCTCTCTCATCCCTTCCAGGCTTTTGGGAGGGAGGTTTGACAATGAGCCTGTCATAGCGGAGGTAAGCAATATCCCCACGCTCTCTGGCAGCTTTCATGGCTGGGATTTCCTCTTCTGCGCACAGCTTCAGGATTGTCCTCGTTGATGATGAAGATATACGTTCCCCTCAAGTTCTTTGCTCCTTCCAGAAGGGCTACCTTGTCCTTGAACCTCAGGAACTTCACCACTATCGGCCTGGGCCTATCACCTGGGCCGGTGATGGGTTTTCCAATTCTGTGGGCGTGCTCTACCTCAACCTTCCTGTGGTTGTTTCTCCGAGATCATTTCCCTCACTTTGTTCTCAGACCCCATCCAGGTCTCGTGGAGATTCTGCAATTCCGTCCACAACCATGTTGTTCTACCTTGATTGTCCCTCAAGATAATCAGATTTCTCCGTCATTGTTATCATGGATTCACATATAGAACTGATGTACTCTCTCAATGATTTACAGATTCCTGTCATCTTGCCGTTCTCCTGTTTAAACTCATAGCTGACCCTGGGAGACCTACAAACTGTTCCTCAGGTCTTGGACCTCTCTGGTCAGGTCTTCCATTCTTTTATTAGTTGACTCCACCAGTATTTGGACAAACACTTAAAGCTATTTTCTTGTTGTTGTAACAACTGCTTGTAGAACTATTTTCGTTTGTTTTAAAGATCCTTCACCTGTGATAGATAGACACCACTGTCCTCAACGGTACTCCCACTGGCTTTGATCTTTGTCATGGTAGCAACGTAGGTTACACTGTTACTCCTCGCATTTCCAGACAGGATAAGTCACAGGGAAGATTGAAAACAACAATAAACAGCAGGGTTCTAGCCAGCCACAAGCCCGGGACAATCCGTGGTCCCAGCCACAATGACTAACTGCATCGTGGGCTGCATTCAAGCCCTCAAGAAAACCCCCCTAGCTTGATAGGCAGCTAGCTAGCAGCTAGGCTAACTGTTACGCCAAATAAGTCCTTAGACCCGGCCTTGGTCGGCAGGATCACTGAGAGTAGCAGTCCCAGCAACTGATGCAACCGCATTGCGGTACCAAACTCAAAAGGTAGCTAGCTACTAAGACCCCTTTTAATACACTTTCAAAAGAGCAAACTTTCCAAAACAACAAACCGAGCTCTCCCTCGTTCCGCGTTCAACAGGAAGTGAATCCCATTGCTCCCGTTATTGGAATAAGTGGTCATTGACCCTGACTGAACTGATCTAATTCTCTAAATTAAGTCTCTGTAGCACAGAGCTTTAGCCTGCCTGCCTTCCTGACAACTAGGCCGCACAGTAAAATACACAGAAGGAGACGGAGTACAGACCCTTTACCATACCTACACCCTGTCATTAAGTACCACAAAACACACATCTATTGTTAGCAATCAGTTAGCTAATGTTAGCCGTTGATTGGCTAGTGTTAGCTCTCTGTTGTTAGCTAGTGTTAGCTATCAGCTAGTGTTAGCTATCGGTTAGCGTTAGCTTTCAGTTAGTGTTAGCTATCGGCTAGTGTTAGCTATCAGCTAATGTTATGTATTGACTAGTGTTAGCTAGTATTGTTAGCTATTGTAGTGTAGTGTTAGGTCTTTTAGAAACAGCCTCCATCCAACTTTTGATTCTCCCCATGTGTTGAGTTGAAGTCACTTCAAGGCCTGCACGACTCTGACACTTTGGTCATGGCTGAAGAATGCTTAGGTCTCATATGCTGAAGAAGCTGTCACGCGGTGCCAGTGTGTGCTGCTCTGAGCTCTCACTGAATGATTGCGTGTCTGGGAGTTTTGGTCTTTAGCTGGTCTATGTGTGTCTAGTTGTGCACTTAGGTTTCTTGAGTACACTTACAAACCTCTTACTTAAACCTCATTGGTTTGAATGATTTCTGGTCAAAAGTAGTGCACCAAATAGGGAAAAGGGTGCCATTTTGGACACAACCTAAGGAGTTTCTTCCTCTGTTGTTGTGCAGGCGTATCTCCATGGCGACGCCCCGGCAGCTCTTCAAGTCATCCAACATGACCCAGCGCTGGCAGAGGAGGGAGATCTCCAACTTCGAGTACCTCATGTTCCTCAACACCGTCGCAGGTCAGCTTCCCTTCTCCTCCCTTTCCTCCTCTCTCATTTCCCACTCTCCTCCCCTTTCCTCTTTTCCCTCCTCTCCCGTTCTCCCTCTCCTCTATGCTCTCTCCCCCTCATCTTGGATGGATCCATGTTGTTGTGTTGAGCCGATCACCTCTTCTCTCCATACCCAAAATCTCGTCATCTATTATTCTACCATGATGAATGAAGTGTATGTTGTTGTTGACTGGCTGTTCAAACATGCCAGGACCTACAGGTAACCTACAAGTAAGTTGTCTTTGTTTAAGGAGTCGAATGCTCTCTTCAGTGTTCAGTTCACTCCTAAGCAGTAGTATTGTTAGTACTGTAGGTAGCCTCACTTCGCTGTTCATGTGGAGGAATATGACTGACTGTTATTTGAAGCAAGAAAATAAGGAAAAAGGAAGCAAGAATATTGCAGATCACACATCCTCCAGGATAATTAGGGTGGGTGGGTGGGTGTGTGTGTGTGTGTGTGTGTGTGTGTGTGTGTGTGTGTGTGTGTGTGTGTGTGTGTGTGTGTGTGTGTGTGTGTGTGTGTGTGTGTGTGTGTGTGTGTGTGTGTGTGTGTGTGTGTGTGTGTGTGTGTGTGTGTGTGTGTGCATCTTTGTCGCCTCTGATCTGAACTGTGACTAACTGGAAGACGAGAGCGCCTGCCGCACCACTCCTCTCTGAGAGGTGTCACATCCCTCGCTCCCTCGCTCGCTGCAGATTCATGCATATTTATATTTATCTGTGGCGTGAGTTCGATACATTATTGTCATCTAATTAGATGTACGGCAGACAGAAAAACATGGTGGAAATTCATAAAAAATGTGTGGTAATGACCTGAGCTGCCAGAAGTGTCAGGGAGGTGGGGTGGAAGACAGGAGGGAGATGGAGGCAAGAGGAGGAGGGGTGGTGGAGGAGGAGAGGAAGAGAGGGCGAAAGGTGTTAACATGCAGCCAGTGCTCTTCTAATTAAACACTATTCTACTGTTATTAACATTCTGACATGTCAGAGTGTGTGTTGTGTGTGGGTATCATCCTGACACTTCAGAACAGGCTGGAACTCTACCCACAATGCATCTCCTCCCTACAACCTCGCACCCACCTCACACCCCTCACCTGTCTTTCCCTACACCACCACCCTAGAATAGCACTGGAACATCTGCCCACACCACACTACCATCCCTATCCCCCTACACTCTTACACCCTCACCCCTGTGTCCTCCATACACCCTCACACTCAGGACCCCCCTCTCCCTTCTACACCATCACCCCAGAACAGGAACAGGCTACAACCGTGTTAAATCTACTCACGCCGTTATCTGTGGTCCCGTGTGGCTCAGTTGGTAGAGCATGGCGCTTGCAACGCCAGGGTTGTGGGTTCATTCCCCACGGGGGGACCAGGATGAATATGTATGAACTTTCCAATTTGTAAGTCGCTCTGGATAAGAGCGTCTGCTAAATGACTTAAATGTAAATCTCTCCAAGCTAATGTCTAGGCTTAAGCTCAGTGGGCTAATGCAGTCTTGTGACATGCAGTCTGTCAAAGTAGCTTTGGGAATTAGCTGTGTGGATCACCCCGGGGCATGCGTGTGATTTTAGATGTGTAGCATCCATAACACCCTGCCCTTACCCTAACCCACTATCATATCATATTGTATCTACATTTACATGTTAGTAATTTAGCAGACGCTTGTCACGCCCTGACCTTAGTATTCTTTGTTTTCTTTATTATTTTGGTTAGGTCAGGGTGTGACGAGGGTGGTATGTGTGTTTTTTTGTCTTATCTAGGGTTTTTTGTATGTCTAGGTGTGTGTGTCTAGTCTAGACATATGTAGGTCTATGGTGGCCTAGATTGGTTCCCAATCAGAGGCAGCTGTTTATTGTTGTCTCTGATTGGGGATCCTATTTAGGTTGCCATTTTCCAGTTTGGTTTGTGGGTTATTGTCTATGGAAGTTGCATGTCTGCACTCATTGTTCATAGCGGTCACCTTCGTTTTGTTATTTTGTTCGTTTGTTTAGTGTTCTTCGTGTTCATTCGTCTTACATTAAAAGTATGTATTCACATCCTGCTGCGCTTTGGTCTCCTCACTACGACGTTCATGACAACGCTGTTATCCAGAGTGACCTAAAATCGCCTTAACCACTCTAACCCTAACCCAGCATCATAATGTACCATTCACAACACCCAGATCTAACCCTAATAATTCTAATTCTATCTATACATCACAGCAGCAGGAGAACCACCCTTCCATTAAACTACATTAAACACTCAGTGGATGGGAGGTTTGGGGGCTGGGAGGATGGGTAGCTAGGGGGCTGGGAGGTTGGGGGGCTGGAATGTTAGGAGACTAGGGGGCTGGGGGCCATCTTATTTGGGGGCCATCTTATTTGCTGTGGGAACTTCTGTGTCCTAATCAAGTACATTATCATTTGGGTATGACATGTTTCTGTCAGAGGAAGTAAGAGTAGCCCCCAGGGGCACACAGAGGATGGGAGTCTAGGGGGCTGGGAGGCTAGGGGACTGGGAGGATGGGAGGCTAGGGGGCTGGGAAGATGGGAGGCTGGGAGGCCAGGGGGCTGGGATGAGGCTGGGAGGCTGGATGGCTAGGGGCTGGAAGGATGGGAGGCTAGGGGGCTGGGAGGCTAGGGGACTGGGAGGATGGGAGGCTAGGGGGCTGGGAAGATGGGAGGCTGGGAGGCCAGGGGGCTGGGATGAGGCTGGGAGGCTGGATGGCTAGGGGCTGGAAGGATGGGAGGCTAGGGGGCTGGGAAGGTGGGAGGCTAGGGGGCTGGGAGACTAGGGGGCTGGAATGTTGGGAGGCTAGGGGGCTGGGAGGGGGCTGGAATGTTGGGAGGCTAGGGGACTGGGAGGATGGGAGACTAGGGGGCTGGGAGGGGGCTGGGAGGATGGGAGACTAGGGGGCTGGGAGGATGGGAGACTAGGGGGCTGGGAGGGGGCTGGGAGGATGGGAGACTAGGGGGCTGGGAGGATGGGAGGCTAGGGGGCTGGGAGGGGGCTGGGAGGATGGGAGACTAGGGGGCTGGGAGGATGGGAGGCTAGGGGGCTGGGAGGGGGCTGGGAGGATGGGAGGCTAGGGGGCTGGGAGGATGGGAGGCTAGGGGGCTGGGAGGATGGGAGACTAGGGGGCTGGGAGGATGGGAGACTAGGGGGCTGGGAGGATGGGAGACTAGGGGGGTGGGAGGATGGGAGACTAGGGGGCTGGGAGGATGGGAGACTAGGGGGCTGGGAGGATGGGAGGCTAGGGGGCTGGGAGGGGGCTGGGAGGATGGGAGACTAGGGGGCTGGGAGGATGGGAGACTAGGGGGCTGGGAGGGGGCTGGGAGGATGGGAGACTAGGGGGCTGGGAGGGGGCTGGAAGGATGGGAGACTAGGGGGCTGGGAGGATGGGAGACTAGGGGGCTGGGAGGATGGGAGACTAGGGGGCTGGGAGGATGGGAGGCTAGGGGGCTGGGAGGATGGGAGGTTTGGGGGCTGGGAGGATGGGTAGCTAGGGGGCTGGGAGGTTGGGGGGCTGGAATGTTAGGAGACTAGGGGGCTGGGAGGGGGCTGGGAGGATGGGATACTAGGGGGCTGGGAGGATGGGCAGCTAGGGGGCTGGGAGGGTGGGGGGCTGGGAGGATGGGAGGTTTGGGGGCTGGGAGGATGGGTAGCTAGGGGGCTGGGAGGTTGGGGGGCTGGGAGGATGGGAGGTTTGGGGCTTGGATTAAACTACATTAAACACTCAGCAGTCATCTTATTTGCTGTGGGAACTACTGTGTCCTGTGTATCGTACATTATCATTTGGGTATGACATGTTTCTGTCAGAGGAAGTAAGAGTAGCCCCCAGGGGCACACAGAGCTGAGAGGTTGGGGACAGATCAGAACATTGTAGAGCAGGGAAGCTAGAAGGTTGAGAAGCTATCGGAGGCTGGTAGTTTGGGGAAGAGCAGAACATTGCAGAGTAGAGCAAAGAGGCTGGGAGGATGGGAGGCTAGGGGGCTGGGAGGTTAGGGGACTGGGAGGTTTGGAGGCTAGGGGGCTGGGAGGATGGAAGGCTAGAGGGCTCAGAGGATGGGAGGATGGGAGGCTAGGGGGCTGGGAGGTTAGGGGACTGGGAGGTTTGGAGGCTAGGGGGCTGGGAGGATGGAAGGCTAGAGGGCTCAGAGGATGGGAGGATGAGAGGCTAGGGAGCTGGGGGGCTGGAAGGTTGGGAGGCTAGGGGTCTGGGAGGCTATGGGGTTGGGCGGTTGGGAGGCTAGGGGGCTTTGAGGATGGGAAGATAGGAGGCTAGGGGGCTCGGAGGATGGGAGGCTAGGGGGCTCGGAGGATGGGAGGCTAGGGGGCTGGGAGGCTAGGGGGCTAGGAGGATGGGAGGCTAGGGGGCTGGGAGGATGGGAGGCTAGGGGGCTGGGGGCTGGAAGGTTGGGAGGCTAGAGGGCTGGGAGGATGGGAGGCTAGGATGCTGGGAGGATGGGAGGCTGGAAGGCTGGGAGGCTAGGGGGCTGGGAGGCTAGGGGGCTGGGAGGATGGGAGGCTAGGGGGCTGGGGGCTGGAAGGTTGGGAGGCTAGAGGGCTGGGAGGATGGGAGGCTAGGATGCTGGGAGGATGGGAGGCTGGGAGGATGGGAGGCTAGGGGGCTGGGAGGCTAGGGGGCTGGGAGGCTAGGGTGCTAGGAGGATGGGAGGCTAGGGGGCTAGGGTGCTAGGAGGATGGGAGGCTAGGGGGCTGGAAGGTTGGGAGGCTAGGGTGCTAGGAGGATGGGAGGCTAGGGGGCTGGGGGCTGGAAGGTTGGGAGGCTAGAGGGCTGGGAGGATGGGAGGCTAGGATGCTGGGAGGATGGGAGGCTGGGAGGATGGGAGGCTAGGGGGCTGGGAGGCTAGGGGGCTGGGAGGATGGGAGGCTAGGGGGCTGGGAGGCTAGGGTGCTAGGGGGATGGGAGGCTAGGGGGCTGGGAGGCTAGGGTGCTAGGAGGATGGGAGGCTAGGGGGCTGGGAGGCTGGAAGGTTGGGAGGCTAGGGGGCTGGGAGGATGGGAGGCTAGGGGGCTGGGAGGATGGGAGGCTAGGGGGCTGGGAGGATGGGAGGATGGGAGGCTGGGATGCTGGGATGATGGGAGAGTGGGAGGCTGGGAGAGTGGGAGGATGGGAGGCTGGGAGGCTGGGATGCTGGGATGCTGGGAGGCTAGGATGCTGGGAGGCTGGGAGGCTGGGAGGCTGGGATGCTGGGAGGCTGGGATGCTGGGAGGCTAGGATGCTGGGAGGGTGGGAGGCTGGGGGCTTGGACGTTAGGGGCTTGGACGTGTTTCAGGAAGCAGACTGCTGCTGTGTGACTGATGGCTCTGTAAAGATGAAATAGCTGTAGTGTTTCTCTTTGTTGTAGCCTCAGGTCAGGGGTAATCTTTCATTGAGGTATGTGCGTGCGCGCGTGTGTGTGTGTGTGTGTAACACCGTAGTGTTGTTAGAAGTGAAGTGGATTGCTGTTTAAACTCTAAACCGTCAGTTTGGAGTGCAGCATGGAAACTTCTCTGTCTACAAACCAAACAAAACTCACCTCAAACCAAACACCTCTCACAGTGCTGCACATCCTCTCACACCAAACTAAGAAAAGGGTTTTTTAATGACTATCTTGCAGTATCTTGGATTTAATTCAAATGTTTTATTTTGTTTAAATAGTTTTTGTTTAATAAAACGATTGTGTCAGTGCTGATAGTGGTCTCCTGTCCTGTTTGACTGGCTGTTGTGGGTCTGCTGCTAGTGTGTAATACTGCTCTATAATCAGTTGTTGATATCACCCCATCACACCCATACTTCTGTTCTCTGATTGGACCAGCTCATATTAGTGTCTTCTGATTGGACCAGCCCATAACAGTGCTTACTTATTGGACAGCCCATAGCAGTGTCTTCTGATTGGACCAGTCCATAGCAGTGTGAAATTAGAGAGGACTTGTGGCGACTTGGACGGTTGAGGAGCTCCTCGTGGTTCTCATGGCTGAGTTAGGGTTCCATCTGAAAATCATCAAAACCATTTTCCTGAAGAGGAAAACTAAGCTCTCACATCTGGCAACCCTCAGTACAGCTGCATGTGGGCACCGCCATGACTGAGGTATCCATGGTAACCTCCACGGGCTGTCCAATCAGGAGGCTAGCCTGGCGGTGTCACATCAGGCGTGTTCAACGACAACACGGTGACCAGGAGGACAGATCTATATCTCTGTAATTACATATATAACACAGAATACATATAGACACTACACATACTACATATACACACTGCACACACTACATATACACACTGCACACACTACATATACACACTGCACACACTACATATACACACTGCACGCAATACATATGCACACGACACACAATACATATACACACTACACATACACAATACATATACACGCTACATATACACACTACATATACACAGTACACATACACACTACATATACACAGTACACATACACAATACATATACACACTACACACACATACTACATATACACACTACACATACTACATATACACACTACACACACTACCTACACACACTACCTACACATACTATATATACACAGTACACACACACTACATACACTCACTACATATACACACTACATACATACTACATATGCACACTACACATACACACACTATATATAAACACTACACACACTACATGTACACAGTACACATACACAATACACACACACCCTTTGCTCCTAACCATGGACGTATTCATTACGGAGACCGTTTACGAAAAAAACAGAAGCAAACCGAGCAAAACGAGAGTTTCTATTGGACAAATTCAGGTTGGTCCCTCCCCATTTGATTTGATTTGCTTCCGTATAAGAAACGTTGAACCCCAACCCCAGACTGGCCTAATATACTCATCAGGATCAGGCAGAGAAAGGAAGAGCACACCAACACACAGACACACAGTCAATCAATCATCAATCCCATTTATTTATAAAGCCCTTATTACATCAGTGGATGTCACAAAGTGCTATACAGAAACCCAGACTAAAACCCCAAAGAGCACGTTGGCTAGGAAAAACTCCCTAGAAAGGCAGGAACCTAGGAAGAAACCTGGAGAGAATCTGAGGGGCTGTCCAGTCCTCTTCTGGCTGTGCCGGTGGAAATTATAAGAGTACATGGCCATTAAGGCTAGATTGTTCTTCAAGATGTTCAAATGTTGATAGATGACCAGCAGGGTCAAATAATAATCACATTGGTTATAGAAGGTGCAACAGGTCAGCACCGCAGGAGTCAATGTCAGTTGGCTTTTCATAGCCAAGCATTCAGAGGCTGAGACAGCAGGTGCGGTAGAGAGAGCGAGAGGGATAGAGGGGGTCGAAACAGAAGGTTCGGGATAAGGTAGCAGGTCCGGTGAACAGGTGTGGGTTCCATAGCCGCAGGCAGAACAGCAGAAACTGGATCAGCAGCACGACCAGGTGGACTGGGGACAGGCAGAGCCAGGAGTTGCCAGGTAGTACTGAAGCATGGTCTTAGGGCTAGAGGTCGACCGATTAATCGGAATGGCCGATTAATTAGGGACGATTTCAAGTTTTTTTTTTTTTACACCTTTATTTAACTAGGCAAGTCAGTTAAGAACACATTCTTATTTTCAATGACGGCCTAGGAACGGTGGGTTAACTGCCTTGTTCAGGGGCAGAACGACAGATTTTTACCTTGTCAGCTCGAGGATTCAATCTTGCAACCTTACGGTTAACTAGTCCAATGCTCTAATCACCTGCCTCTCATTGCACTCCACGAGGAGCCTGCCTGTTACGCGAATGCAGTAAGAAGCCAAGGTAAGTTGCTAGCTAGCATTAAACTTATCTCTAAAAAACAATCAATCGAACAATCATAATCACAAGTTAACTACAAATGGTTGATAATATTACTAGTTTATCTAGCGTGTCCTGCGTTGCGCATTCACGAAGAAGGACTCATGTTGCTCCAACGTGTACCTAACCATAAACATCAATGCCTTTCTTAAAATCAATACACAAGTATATATTTTTAAACCTGCATATTTAGTTAATATTGCCTGCTAACATGAATTTCTTTGTGTCACTTCTCTTGCAACAGAGTCAGGGTATATTTAGCAGTTTGGGCCGCCTGGCTCGTTGCGAACTGTGTGAAGACTATTTCTTCCAAACAAAGACAGCCAACTTCGCCAAACGGGGGATGATTTAACAAAAGCGCATTTGCAAAAAAAGCTCAATCGTTACACGACTGTACCTAACCATAAACATCAATGCCTTTCTTAAAATCAATACACATAAATATATATTTTTAAACCTGCACATTTAGCTAAAAGAAATCCAGGTTAGCAGGCAATATTAACCAGGTGAAATTGTGTCACTTCTCTTGCGTTCATTGCACGCAGGGTGGCTGTTTTCGATGTGTTCCTGGTTCGAGCCCAGGTAGGAGCGAGGAGAGGGACGGAAGCTATACTGTTACACTGGCAATACTAAAGTGCCTATAAGAACATCCAATAGTCAAAGGTATATGAAATACAAATCGTATAGAGAGAAATAGTCCTATAATTCCTATAATAACTACAACCTAAAACTTCTTACCTGGGAATATTGAAGACTCATGTTAAAAGGAACCACCAGCTTTCATATGTTCTCATGTTCTGTGCAAGGAACCTAAACGTTAGCTTTCTTACATGGCACATATTGCACTTTTACTTTCTTCTCCAACACTTTGTTTTTGCATTATTTAAACCAAATTGAACATGTTTCATTATTTATTTGAGGCTAAATTGATTTTATTGATGTATTAAGTTAAAATAAGTGTTCATTCAGTATTGTTGTAATTGTCATTATTACAAATACATTTTAAAAATCGGCAGATTAATCGGTATCGGCTTTTTTGGTCCTCCAATAATCGGTATCGGCGTTGAAAAATCATACTCGGTCGACCTCTACTTAGGGCACAGGTCCTCCGGGAGGGGAGAGAGAGAGATAGGAGAATTAGAGGGAGCATACTTAAGATCACACAGTACACCAGATAAGATGGGAGAATTACACCAGATAGGACAGACTGACCCTAGCCCCCTGATACATAGACTATTTAAGCATAGCTACTGGGGACTGAGACAGTGGGGGTCGGGGGACACTGTGTGCCCTGTCCGACGATACCCCCTGACAGGGCCAACCAGGCAGGATATAGCCCCACCCATTTGACAAACCACAGCCCCCACACCACCAGAAGGATATCAGAAAACCACCAACTTACTACCCTGAAACAGTGGCATGTCTTCATAGGCTTCCCCAAAACATTGACCAAAATAAATAAATAATAATTTATATTTCGTCTTGCAGCGCCCCTCTGTCTCTGTATGTGTAGCCCATCTATCTGATGCTGTCTGGTCGAAAAGAGTAGGATATTGTTGTCGCCCGTGGCATTGAATGGGAAGCCAGCAAGGATTTGGCTTTCCTTGATAAAATAGCCAATCACCGTTGAGCTAAACTGAGTGAGCAAGCATTTTAGCCAGGTAGTCTAGGACAACAAAAACTAAAAGCGTGTGTACTGTATGACAGAGTCATAGACCATTTCAGAATTATGAAAGAGAGGAGAATGGCATTGGCGTTTTTCTACAAGTAGGGTGAGTCAACACACGCTTACACACACACACACACACACACACACACACACACACACACACACACACACACACACACACACACACACACACACACACACACACACACACACACACACACACACACACACACACACACACACACACACACACACACACACAAATCAGGACCATGGACATACACATTATATTTTGCTTAGGTTGATCGGACCTTTTAGTTGTCACTGTATTAGACTAAGCATAGGTGTTTTGATGATGTGCTGAAATAGTGGAGGCAGCTCCTGTTTTCTTTGCGACTTTGCGCTAACTTTCCGCTGTTCTACATCAATAGTTGTTTAGTAGTCCGAAAATGTCAAACGGATGTTGCTCTCTGGTTTTGTGATGAATTTATTCTGCCACTGTGTCTTTTTATTGTCTCTGCCTTTAGGCTTATATATCACAGTGTCAAGGCATATGAACTAACAGGTTATAGCGCAAACAATGCAATTATCACAGCACATAGGTTTTAATATGGCATTTTTTTCCCTGGCTTGGCTTCACCAGTGATTTTACCCATGCACTGCTACTGCCCTGAGACAAGGCAGAGTATAGCCCACGAAGATCTCCCCCACCACACGAGCCCGAGGGGGGCGCAAGACCGTACAAGAAGATAACGTCAGTGACTCAACCTCAAGTCGAGTTTAGCGGGAAAAAGCCTGGCACGACCTGATGCACCCCCCTTAGGGACGGCATGGGAGAGCACTAGTAAGCCAGTGACTCAGCCCCCGTAATAGGGTCAGAGGCAAACACACACACTCCCACACTGCTCCCATACTAAGGCCTCCCCACAGAGAGCAGAGTGAGGACTATTTTAGCGGTGGTGTCACCCTCCCAGACAGGAAGTTAGTCTGTCAGAAACAGGAAGCTGGCCTGAAAGGAGTCTGATGGAATGCTCTACTGGAATGTTGCATGCTGGGTCCCCAAAGTAACCTAAGCCTCGTGTGTACCCCGCAGTTCTCCCCTGCGCCCTGCAGTCTCACACATCCTCCCCCGCCCCACCTCATCCCCTCTTTCCTCTCACAGAACTTCTCTAACAGATCTCTGTCTGTCTCTCTCTCTGTCTGTCTGTCGGTCTGTAGGGAGGACCTACAATGATCTGAACCAGTACCCGGTGTTTCCCTGGGTTCTCACCAACTATGAGTCCGAGGAGCTGGACCTCACCCTGCCGGGCAACTTCAGAGATCTCTCCAAGGTACTGTCATTCTGTGATACACCCTGGGTGAGACTGGAGGAGAGGGGGAAGGAGAGGAACGGTGGGGGAAATTGGGGAGGAGGGGTAAGGACAGGAGGGGTGAGGGTCTCAGTCGGCAGAGGGATTTCCATATTAAGGCACATGCAGGCTGGAAGAGAAAGGCATCTTGACTGGTAAATAATGCAGACATCATAATGCAGACATTAAGTGCTCAGTCTGAACCCAGCGCTGGAATATAGAGAAGGAGCTGATAGTTTAACATCCCAAGTGTCTCTGCTCTGTTTGGTACTGTATCGCCTCAGCACATAAACTGAATGTTCTAGTGTCTTTGCTCTGTTTGGCATGGTACTGTCCTCGACTATTAACTGTAGGAGACTTTAAAGTGTCTGTATGATGAGGGCTTCTGGCCCTGTTTAACTTCCTAGCAGCGCTCTCTCTCGCTCTCTCTCGCTCTCTCAACTCACAGACTCACTGACCTGAAAACAATCGCATTCCTGTCTGAGCTTTCCTTCTCTCTCACTTTGTCACACCCTCTTTCCCCCGTTCCCGCTCTTCCTCAAAGTGCCGACTCCCTGACTCTCTCTGAGCTCCGTTTTCACAAATGTTTTTTTATACATTTTCACCTCAGATCCCAGACAAGTGTTTGCTAGGGAGGAAGCAGAGGGACAAGCAGGGTGGCAGGTAGGCAGGGAGGGAAGGAAAAGCAGGAAGGGGGGGAAGGAGGGTATGGAAATGAGAGAGGTTGCTGAACTGATGAAAACAAGAAATAACCCCAACCAAAGCACCCTGGTAGGTATGTGTACTGATAATGTCAGTGAATACACTTCCCTCCTAACAGATGTCTGTAAGGGTAGTCTCCTCTCCACCTGGTTCATAGCAGTTTCACCCAGCCAGTCTATAAAGTCACTGTGTGAATATTTCTACTCAGCCCTGTTGGTGATCCAGTATAATCCAGTGTTCGCTCTGGCAGCAGGTCTACAGTAAGACACACAACTTTCCTGTGTCTTCCTGCTGTCGTTTTAGCTAATGTAACCCTGTGGCAGATTCAGTTTGTACACAGCCAGGTGTGTGTGTGCGTGTGTGTGAGAGAGAGAGCCCGAGCCCTCTGGCCTGTGGAGACAGTTATGTATTGTAATGTATTCCAGTGACATCCTCCCATGCTGTTTACAGGCTGAGCTGCCTTCATTACCTTGAGTTCACAGGCCTCTCTCTCCTGACAGTTGTCCTTGGAACCCCAGGGCTCACACACATCTCCAACCCCAGGGCTCCTACCTCCAGACGTACCAGCAAGCGAACTGAACTTGAATGAAGGGGCTTGAGTTCTCACACATATAATCAGATTAGACAAAGAGCAGGGGAGAGAGGAAATAGGGAGGAACTCGGAGAGAGAGAGACTGTAAGTGTTCTGAACGGAGTCATGTAAAACCACCAAACCACTAAAACATCTGTACGTCCCAAATGGCACCCTCTTTCCTATATAGTGCTCTACTTTTGACCAGAGCCCTATAGGGTGCTGGTCAAAAGTAGTGCACTATGTAGGGAATACGGTTCCATTTGGGAAGCACCATCCCGTGATATTTTGTCCTCTGACTCAGCTGCTCACACCATGGGGTCACGTGACTACCAATCAGGAAGTGGGTGCCAGTACCAGCAGGCTAAATGTCCTTTAGCTCCTGGATGATACGCCACTTAATCATCTCACACACCTGCAATTTACCTGCTGATCAGCCAGCCAGTCATCCGTGTTAAATCCAACTGAACAGAGTGTTCTCTGCCTCAGGGCCACAGTGGAGCATTCCTACTGTCAGATCACAGGGCACACACAAACACACACAACCATACACACACACCCTCCATGTCAGCGGTACAGTGGTGTGGTGGAGCGGTTCATTAGGTTTTAATGATTATTTCCTGGTGACTGACAGGTGGTTGATGGGAAAGGGAAGCTCATCTCCTCATAGCTGTTAGTTGATGGAGTGGAAACGCTGATAATCCTATATGAAGGCATACTGAGCGTGTTCTGCTTAACAATCTAGAGGTTTATCATGGCTGTTGTTCTACCTGTTTTTGTGTGTTTCTGATAGGAAGTGATGTGATGTGACTCTGTCAAAACTTCTCTCAGGGAGAAACAGCCAAAGCTGTGACGTGACAGCAGACATATGTACCTGATCTACTTTACCTCCTAGCTACTGTTATGAAACGGAGAGGGAGCATGTCCATACAGGTCTTCGGACCCGCGGCCTTATGAACCAGAGCCCTTCACGTTTTCGATGGCTCCAAGAAAGCTAGCTCACTTGGAAGAGAAATTATATTTACATTTAGGTCATTTAGCGGACTTTTTCATACTGGTCGCCTGTGGGAATCAAACCCACAACTCTGGCATTGCAAGCACCATGCTCTACCAACTGAGCCACACAGGACTCTAGTGTGCACATATGTGTGCATATATACAGTGCCTTCAGAAAGTATTCAGACCCCTTGACTTTTCCACATTTTGTTACGTTACAGCCTTATTCTAATTGTTTGCCTCAGCAATCTAAACATAATACCCCATAATGACAAAGCGAAAACAGGTTTTTAGGAATTTGCTCCAGGTTTTTTAAAATTTGCTCCAGGTTTCCTCCAGACGTGATGCTTGGTATTCAGGAAAAAGAGTTCAATCTTGGTTTCATCAGACCAGAAAATCTTGTTTCTCATGGTCCTTCCCCAGATCTGTGTTTTTTTTGTTTTTTAGGTGCCTTTTGGCAAACTCCAAGCGGGCTGTCATGTGTTTTTGACTGAGGAGTGGCTTCCGTCTGGCCACTCTACCATAAAGGCCTAATTGGTGGAGTGCTGCAGAGATGGTTGTCCTTCTGGAAGGTTCTCCAATCCCCACAGAGGAACTCTTTCAGAGTGACCATCGGGTTCTTAGTCACGTCCCTGACCAAGGCCCTTCTCACCCGATTGCTCAGTTTGGCCAGGCAGCCAGCTCTAGGAAGAGTATTGGTGGTTCCAAACTTCGTCCATTTAAGAATGATGGAGGCCACTGTGTTCCCAAATTTTTCGGTACCCTTCCCCAGATCTGTGCCTCGACACAATCCTGTCTCAGAGCTTTTACGGCCAATTCCTTCGACCTCATGGCTTGGTTTTTGCTCTGACATGCACTGTCAACTGTAGGACCTTATATAGACAGGTGTGTGCCATTCCAAATCATGTCCAATCAATTGAATTTACCACAGGTGGATTCCAATCAAGTTGTAGAAACATCTCAAGGATGATCAATGGAAACAGGTTGCACTTGAGCTCAATTTCTCATAGCAAAGGGTCTGGATACTTATGTAAATAAGGTATTTCTGTTTTACATTTTTAATACATTTGCAAACATTTCTAAAAACCTGTTTTCACTTCATCATTATGGGGTATTGTGTGTATATTGACGGGGCAAAACATTTATTTCAAATCAAATCAAATTTTATTGGTCACGTACACATGGTTAGCAGATGTTATTATGAGTGTAGCGAAATGCTTGTGCTTCTAGTTCTGACAGTGCAGCAATATCTAACAAGTAATATCTAACAATTCCACAACAAATGCTTAATACACACAAATCTAAGTAAGGAATGGAATAAGAACATATAAATATATGGATGAGCAATGTCAGAGCGGCATAGGCTAAGATGCAATAGATAACATAGAATACAGTATATACATATGAGATGAGTAATGCAAGATATGTAAACATTATTAAAGTAATAGTTTGGGGTAGTTTGCCCCCAGTGATGCGTTGTGCAGACCACACCACCCTCTGGAGAGCCCTGCGGTTGGGACCGGTGCATTTGCTGTACCAGGCGGTGATACAGCCCGACAGGATGCTCTCAATTGTGCATCTGTAAGGGTTTGTGAGGGTTTTATGTGACAAGCCAAATTTCTTCAGCCTACTGAGGTTGCAGAGGCGCTGTTGCACCTTCTTCACCACACTGTCTATGTGGAAGAACCATTTCAGTTTGTCAGTGATATGTACGCCGAGGAACTTTAAAACTTTCCACCTTCTCCACTGCTGTCCCGTCGATGTGGATAGGGGGGTGCTCCCTCTGCTCTTTCCTGAAGTCCACAATCATCTCCTTTGTTTTGTTGACGTTGAGTGAGAGGTTATTTTCCTGACACCACACTCCGAGAGCCCTCACCTCCTCCCAGTAGGCTGTCTTGTCGTTGTTGGTAATCAAGCCTACTACTGTTGTGTCGTCTGCAAACCTGATGATTGAGTTGGAGGCGTGCATTGCCACGCAGTAATGGGTGAACAGGGAGTACAGGAGGGGGCTGAGCATGCACCCTTGTGGGGCCCCAATGTTGAGGATCAGCAAAGTGGAGATGTTGTTTCCTACCTTCACCACCTGGGGGCAGCCCGTCAGGAAGTCCAGGACCCAATTGCACAGGACGGGGTTGAGATTCAGGGTCTCAAGCTTAATGGTGAGCTTGGAGGGTACTATGGGTACTATGGTTCTATGGTGCTATGGTGTTGAATGCTGAGCTGTAGTCAATGAACAGCATTCTTACATAGTTATTGTCCAGATGGGATAGAGAGGTGTGCAATGTGATGGCGATTGCATAGTCTGTGGACCTATTGGGGCGGTAAGCAAATTGAAGTGGGTCTAGGGTGACCGGTAAGGTGCAGATGATATGATCCTTGACTAGACTCTCAAAGCACTTCATGATGACAGAAGTGAGTGCTACGGGGCGATAGTCATTTAGTTCAGTTACCTTTGCATTCTTGGGTACAGGAACAATGGTGGCCATCTTGAAGCATGTGGGGACTGGGATAGGGAGAGATTCAATATGTCCGTAAACACACCAGCCAGCTGGTCTGTGCATGCTCTGAGGACGTGGCTAGGGATGCCGTCTGGGCCGGCAGCCTTGCGAGGGTTAACACGTTTAAATGGCTTACTCAAGTCGGCCATGGAGAAGGAGAGCCCACTGTCCTTGGTAGCGGGCCGTGTCGGTGGCACTGTATTTTCCTCGAAGCGGGCAAAGAAGGTGTTTAGTTTGTCTGGAAGCAAGACGTTGGTGTCCGCGACGTGGTTGGTTTTCCTTTTATAGTCCGTGATTGTCTGTAGACCCTGCCATATACGTCTTGTGTCTGAGCCGTTGAATTGCGACTCCACTTTGTCTCTATACTGACATTTAGCTTGTCAGATTGCCTTGCGGAGGGAATGACTACTCTGTTTATATTCTGCCATATTCCCAGTCACTTGCCATGGTTAAATGCGGTGGTATGCGCTTTCAGTTTTGCGCGAATGCTGCCATCTATCTACGGTTTCTGGTTAGGGTAGGTTTTAATAGTCACAGTGGGTACAGCATCTCCTGTACACTTCCTTATAAACTCATTCACCAAATCAGCGTATACGTCAATATTATTCTCTGAGGCTACCGGGAACATATCCCAGTCCGCGTGATCAAAACAATCTTGAAGCGTGGATTCCGATTGGTCAGACCAGCGTTGAATAGTCCTTAGCACTGGGTACTTCCTGTTTGAGTTTCTGCCTATAGGAAGGGAGGAGCAAAATTGAGTCGTGGTCAGATTTGCCGAAAGGAAGGCAGGGGAAGGCCTTTGCATCACGGAAGTTAGAATAATAGTGTTTTTCCAGCACGAGTGCTACAGTCGATATGCTGATAGAATTTAGGTAGCCTTTTTCTACATTTTGCTTTGTTAAAATCCCCAGCTACAATAAATGCAGCCTCAGAATATATGGTTGTCACGTATACTCGCTCTACGGCCTCTAGGTCATCAGGCTGCTGATTATCCTGCATACATGTCACCATCGTCTCGTGCACCAGCGCGTCATGACACTCACCTGGACAACATCACCTCCTTGATTATCTTCCCTATATCTGTCACTCCCCTTGGTTCTTTCCTCAGGTGTTATTGACTCTGTTTTCATGTCGGTGCGCTGTTTGTGTTACGTGTTTGTTTCATTTATTTTTTTAAACACTCACTCCCAGAATTTCCTGATACTCAGCGCACATCGTTACAGAATAACACCTCACCTAAGGGAAGCATCAAGTAGTGTGTTTTTTTTGTCCGAGTAAATTACGTCGGGTCCGGGAACCGCCACAGGCTCTCATGTCTCTGCCGGATCGCCAGGCTCCCCTGCCTCATCGGGCTTTCATGCCTCTGCCGGATCGCCAGGCTCCTCTGCCTAATCGGGCTTTCATGCCTCTGACGGATCGCCAGGCTCCCCTGCCTCAGCCAGCTTGTCGGGCTTTCATGCCTCCGCCGGATCGGCAGGTTCCTCTGCATCCACCGGCTCGTCAGGCTTTCATGCATTCGCCGGATCGCCAGGCTCCCCTGCTTCCACTGGCTCGTCAGGTTCTCATGCCTCAGCCGGATCGCCAGGCTCCCCTGCCTCAGCCGGTCTATCAGGTTCCCGGGCCCCAGCTGACTCGACAGGTTCCCGTGCCTCAGCTGGTGTGATAGGTTCCTGCGCCTCAGCTGGTGTGATAGGTTCCTGCTCATCAGCAGGGGTGACCAGTCCGCTCCTGATCCCCGAGTTCGTCGCCTTTGACACCGTCCTGTGGCTGGAGCCGCGTGTCGGGGAGGGGGTACTGTTCCGTATACTCCCTCTCTGGCCTCTAGGTCATAACTAACTTTGTTATTCAGGGACTGGACATTAGTGAGTATATACTCGGAAGCAGTGGGTGGTGTGCGCGCATCCGAAGTCTGACTAGAAGACCGCTCCGACTCCCTCTCATCCGGCGGTGTTGTTTTGGGTCGGCCTCTGGAATGCCCTGGGTGGTGCGGACAAAGGATCCGCTTCGGAAAAGTCATATTCCTGGTCGTAGTGTTGGTAAATTGACGCTGCTCTGATATCCAATAGTTCTTCTCGGCTGTATGTAATAACACTTAAGATTTTCCGGGCTAACAATGTAAGAAATAATACATTAAAAAACAAAATACTGCAAAGTTTCCTAAGGACCAGAAGCGAGGCAGCCCTGTCTGTTGGCACCATTTTAGAATGGTGGAAAAAGGGAAGGGTCCCTACTATATACTACTCCCTCCTTTCACTTGCGTAAGCAGGGTCTACTATAGGGTATTTAACAATGTGACGTTATATTAATTTGCCTTCTCTGCTTAGTTACTAGTAGCAAATCCTGATGTTTTTAAAAGAGTTAACAAAAGTTTTTGCTGAAAAGTTTGTTTATGTCATAGCAAAGGTTAGCAATGTAGCTAACCTTAGTGGTGCTAGTCGTGCATATCACCCTTTACTGTATCAGTGTTTTATAGACTGCTACCGAACTTCAGAAAACCTATACCTTGAGAGAAACCACCCGAACGAAGAACTCTGAAGAACTAGATTGTAGCTGTTCAAGATGCTTCTTCTGACAAGCCCAGAGAGAAAACAAGTGTGACTCTTCCTGCACTGTACTATGATGTCATTTCTTTTGAAATATAAAATGCCGTATGTGTGTCTCCTTGGGAGTTAGCCTAGATATTACCACAAGAACTGCAGAACTCTCTCTTTCTCTGTGTTTCACACACTCACAAACAAACACACACACACACACACTCCTCTTGGATCCTCCACTTTGGGGTCTCTACTCTCTGCAGTCAGAGAATGATCCTAATTACATGTGATGAGTGGTTTATCTAGTGTAGCATGTGACAGCCCTATAATCCAGCAGCTAGGTTTGATCATGTCTTGTTTGGTGGTGGAGGTAGGTATCACTAGGTCAGGTGTTATTTATGGGAGTGAACACAGAAGGAGCTAAATGCAGAGCTGTCTAAAGCACTTGTTTTTATTGTCTCCTTATCATGTCCTGTATTTACATAATCACCTGATAATAGATAGCTGGTGATTACTGTGTGTTAAAGGAATGGTAGAGGATACGGTTTGTTGTCACTATTCTACTCCACTAACCAGCCATGGAAGGGGGTCCCATATGGCACCCTATTCCCTATGTACTGTAGTGCACAACTTTTGACCAGGGCCCTATATCCCCATCTCCCACCTAGTATCTATTTTAGCACTTTAGCTTGCTAACATTAGCATCCAACATTAGCATTGATAGTTCCGTCAATTAACCTTAAGCAAATGAGTTGTTAGTACAATCAACACACTTGACATGCCTGGTTGCTTTAAAGTGTGTTTATGTCAAGAAATCAATAAAATACCACATTGTAGCAAAGTTATCTAGGTACAAATGTACTTTTAACAAGACACACCTGTTAATTAAAATGCATTCCAGGTGACTACCTCATGAAGCTGGTTGAGAGAATGCCAAGAGTGTGCAAAGCTGTCATCAAGGCAACCACTAAAATCATTTCCAATGCTCTCACCTCAATTTGCTTTATATATAGCTATTAAAAAAACTATATATATCTTAATTTCCATCATTAACAATCAATATGGCAGAAAAATCTAAAATCGAACATATTTTGATTTGTTTAACAATTTTTGGGTTACTACATGATTCCATATGTATATAGTTTTGATGTCTTCACTGTTCTACAATGTAGACAATTGTAAAAATAAAGAAAAACCCTTGAATGAGTAGGTGTGTCCAAACCATTAAAAAGTACCATAGTAATTGAGTGTCCATGATATTTGCATTGCAACTAAGTAACCCTCCAATTGTTCTCCACTATTACACCCTCTAAAGCCCCTCCCCATCCCAAGTTGGGTTGTCATCCCAGTGACCAGCAGGCCACCCCCGTCCCCCCGGATCACTAGGGCCCCCGAGAGGCCAGGACCCATCCTTTGAAAAGAGCACACGGTGCCACACCACAGAACAGAAGCAGATCCACCGCTAAAAGCATTTCCAATGCTCTCCCCTCAATTTGCTTTATATATAGCTATTAAAAAACGATATATATCTTTATTTCCATCATTAACAATTAATATGGCTAATAATGTTGACAGTTCAATCAAAGGATTATTACCTATAACCAGGATTGCCATTGCATTACATTTTTGTCAAGCAATTACTATATTAACAAACAATTATTGTGATTCATCCTATATTGCCTCTAACATTCTTACCCCTAGCAACAGATGTGGGATACACACACACACACACACACACACACACACACACACACACACACACACACACACACACACACACACACACACACACACACACACACACACACACACACACACACACACACACACACACACACACACACACACACTCTCTCTCTCAACCCCTTTTCCCACAATCAACTATAAGCTCAGATGCTCAACTGTTGTTACATCCCAGAGCACCAACTCAAAAAAGGACTTGATTTACGAATGCATATACAGTTACAACTGTTTGAGAAAGCATGCAAAATTGGCAAAAATTGGGAGATTTCACCATTGTCAAGTCCTAGGTGATGGAGATCGGCTACACCACCTTCCCCTGAAACACACACACACTGGTCCCTCGTTGTGACCATTTTCCCAAGCGTCTCTGTGCAGTCAGACCTTTGATTATTTTGTGCAACCAGGGTCACAATAATATGCCCCCTCTCTGATTGTCCGAGTGTGACCCCCTTCCCATGGGTTACTGCAGCTTCCCATGGGTTACTGCAGCTAGTGTTGCCAGCACTGCCACTACCTGGGTGGGGATACCCCACCGGGAGCCACAACGGCTACCTACAAGGTCGTAAAGGTTCTCATTAGCAGCTTTGAGAATGTCCTTGTATATTATGCTCTTCCATCAGGGGGCTCTGGCTTTGTAGGACCAACCCTGCCAGGCAGGCTCAGAATCTTGAAGGGACTGTGCTGCTCTAGTAGGTCTCTATCCACATTCCTCTTTCTGTTTTGGCTGCAAATAGGCAACTTACAGTATGCCCATAAAACAGATAAGGACTTTAGTGTATGGGTCGCTTAGGTGGGTGTCTAGGGTATAGGCTTGGGGATCGTTCCATCACGATAGGACAATAAATAAATAAATAATGTATAATTTATTTTAAAATGTATCCCTCATCCGCACAAAATTGAAAGCTCTCTCTCGCAACCCCTGCTCACAGACACACATTGGTTCTGGGATATGCAACCATTTCCTTTCTCACTCACTTAACACCACACTTTTCCAAACACAAAAAACACACACCGCCCCTTTCATCACAATACATCCACACATACCCATGTACTGTGCCTTCTATGTCTTCTGTTTGCTGTGTTTTGTATCTCCACCATGTTGATTGAGTACTTTTGTGTTCCAATTCGTTATATTTTAAGTATTATTTTACTAGTTATCCTTTCTTCTAATGCCGTCTTATCCCTTTATAAAATACAATAAATCGAAATTTAAATAATTATTTTAAAACATTCCCTATCTTGAATGGTATAGTGTAGTTGTAGTTCATTTAACAATTGTTTAATTTTATTGCTTTTCTATCTATTTTTTACAATTATTATTACATTCCCTACCATGGCTACTATTTGGCGTTCCATTATTCGACTCCGCTATGAGAACTTTGTAATTTTTAGAATAGCCATGGAGTGAGCAATCTGTGTCTCGGAACATTTGGTTGTCAATATACAGTTTATCGACTATGAGAGCTACACACTTCCCTTTTAATCTATTCTCCTTGAAGATTGGGTACAGAACAGGTTAGCTATGAGACCATGTTAGCTGTGAGACCATGTTAGCTGTGAGACCATGTTAGCTGTGAGACCGTGTTAGCTATGAGACCATGTTAGCTATGAGACCATGTTAGCTGTGACACCGTGTTAGCTGTGAGACCATGTTAGCTGTGAGACCATGTTAGCTATGAGACCATGTTAGCTGTGACACCGTGTTAGCTGTGAGACCATGTTAGCTGTGAGACCATGTTAGCTATGAGACCATGTTAGCTGTGAGACCGTGTTAGCTATGAGACCATGTTAGCTATGAGACCATGTTAGCTGTGACACCGTGTTAGCTGTGAGACCATGTTAGCTGTGAGACCATGTTAGCTATGAGACCATGTTAGCTGTGAGACCATATTAGCTGTGAGACCATATTAGCTGTGAAACCATGTTAGCTATGACCTCCCAAATGGCACAGCAGTCTAAGGCACTGCATCGCAGTGCTGGAGGCGTCACTACAGACCCGGGTTCGATCCCAGGCTGTATCACAACTGGCTGTGATCGGGAGTCCCATAGGGTGGTGCACAATTGGCCCAGCGTCGTCCGGATTAGGGGAGGTTTTGGCCAGGGGGTCTTTACTTAGCTCATCGCACTATAGTGACTCCTGGTGGCTGGCCCGGGTGGGTGCAGTCATCAGTTGAACAGTGTTTCCTTCGAAACATTGGTGCGGCTGGCTTCCGGGTTAAGCGGGCGGGTGTTAAGAAGCGCGGTTTGGCGGGTAATGTTTTGGAGGATGCATGACTCAACCTTCATCTCCCGAGCCTTCATCTCCCGAGCCCGTTGGGGAGTTGCAGCGATGAGACAAGATTGAAATTGGGGAGAAAAAGGGGGTAAAATACAATTAAAAAATGTTTTTTAAATAATAATAAAGCTGTGAAGCCACGTTAGCTATGAGACCACGTGAGCTATGAGACCACGTGAGCTGTGAGACCACGTGAGCTGTGAGACCACGTGAGCTGTGAGACCACGTGAGCTGTGAGACCACGTGAGCTGTGAGACCACGTGAGCTGTGAGACCACGTGAGCTGTGAGACCACGTTAGCAATTAGACCACATTAGCATTGAGTCCACGTTAGCTGTGAGGCCATGTTAGCTGTGAAGCCATGTTAGCTGTGAGACCATGTTAGCTGTGAGACCATGTTAGCTGTGAGACCATGTTAGCATTGAGACCATGTTAGCATTGAGACCATGTTAGCATTGAGACCATGTTAGCATTGAGACCATGTTAGCTATGAAACCATGTTAGCTGTGAAACCATGTTAGCTGTGAAGCCATGTTAGCTCTGAAGCCATGTTAGCTGTGAGACCATGTTAGCTGTGAGACCATGTTAGCTGTGAAGCCATGTTACCTGTTAGACCGTGTTAGCTGTGGGACCGTGTTAGCTGTGAGACCATGTTAGCTATGAGACCATGTTAGCTGTGAGACCATGTTAGCTGTGAGACCACATTAGCTGTGAGACCATGTTAACATTGAGACCATGTTAGCATTGAGACCATGTTAGCTATGAAGCCATGTTAGCTCTGAAGACATGTTAGCTGTGAGACCGTGTTAGCTGTGAGACCGTGTTAGCTGTGAAGCCGTGTTAGCTGTGAAGCCGTGTTAGCTGTGAAGCCGTGTTAGCTGTGAAGCCGTGTTAGCTGTGAGACCGTGTTAGCTGTGAGACCGTGTTAGCTGTGAGACTGTGTTAGCTGTGGGACATGTTAGCTGGTTGTCAGAACCGGGTTGAAACCCAGTCTGTCCTATTATCTGTCTGAGCTGTCCAGCTGCAACTATGATTGGGCTAAGATGACTGAGACCAGCCTGGTTCCTCCTGGATGTTTACCAGCATGTCTGACTTCCTGTAGCCCACAGCCCAATCACAGCTGGCCCCAGACGTCACATGACAGCCTATTATCACCCTGTAAATCTCAGCAGATCTCAATAAACTTCTCTTTCATTCTCTCTCATCGTGCTAACATCGATGTGGACGGTCATTACGTTGGAGAGGAAAGAAAGGAACGTAGAAGGAAACCAGACGTGACCAGTTGGTTTGGAGTGAGAGAGTTGAGCGCTAGTCATTCCTACTAATGCCATGTGTTCTGTGCCACATAGAGGGATCTATGGGCTGTTGGGACATAATGAAGATGATGAGAAAGTCTGGCTGCATCTCATATGGAAGCCTATGCACTATATGTCCAGGGCCTTCTGGTCAAAACTAGTGCACTATATAGGGAATTTAATGTCATTTGGAAAGCAGCTTTTTGTGTTGTAACACTCTCATAACTCTAGTCACGGGAATACTGGAGTAACGGCACAGTCAATGATTTGATATTAAAGTTATTTTATTTTTAGTCGTTGGTTTCTCCACTAGCTGCAGCTGGTCTGAATCAAGGGCTTTGTTGGGATAGATTTCCCATGATTCCTGTGGTCAATCCGAGACACGGATACACACCCTCCCCCACTGACCAATAGCACTGAGTGTATTAACATTGACTGCCAATATACCTTCAATGGCTGCCTGTTGGCCAGGGTGATTGAGAAGGCAGAGAAAACCATTTATCCTCCAGGACATGTATTTTAATGGCTAATTAGATTGTCTTAGAAACACATGAGAAAGCAAAGGCTTGGGACCCAGAGTGAGTCTCAGTGTCATAATATTGGCTGGCGTAGGGCGCGTCACAAATGGCATCATATTACCCACATAGTTAGTGGCATCCTATTACCCAAAGGTAGTGTGCTATATTGGGAATGGGTTGCTATTTGTGACCCAGAATGAGTCTTGGCGTAATACAGAGAGTCTGGGACCCAGAGTGTAATATTGACTTGGCTTCTGTTCCTGTGTTATGGTGGAAGTATGAATTATGCTTTCAATGGTCAACATTTGGGTTGTAAAGTCATATATTTCTTGTTTTATCCATTTTCTAGGTACGTAATTACTGTAATGTCAATAGCAGGCCTTACTAAACTCCTGTGGCCTTTTTCTACCATGACAACATGGCGGGCCATATTAAATTGTCTCATTTGGTTCGGGGGCCTTGTGTTTGACAACCCTGATCTAGGAGCTGTCTGTCTGCTAAGTCTTTAAAATCAGTTATATACTGAACATCATATCTTCTGTATGTAGTAACTTCTGTTTCTCCCTCAGCCAATCGGAGCGTTGAACCCGAAGCGTGCAGTGTTCTATGCAGAGCGCTATGAGACCTGGGAAGAGGACCAGACACCCCCATATCACTACAACACCCACTACTCCACCGCTAACTCCACCCTGCTCTGGCTGCTCAGGATAGTACGTACTCTGTACCCCATCCACCCAATACCCTATTCCCTGTACCTAGAAAAGGGGTGGTTGATCAAACAAATATATAGGTTCATTATAATTTCTACACTTTCTATCTGATTTTAGACTTGTGGAGACAGACGTTAGTCACTTTTTATCCAAAATAACATTTTCTAAATGGCAGCTAGTACAGTAAGTTAGATAGATATTGAGTCACACAGTCCACACAGTTGAAAGCATTGATACCACCTAGTGTTTAGTAAATACCAGTGGAATCTAAATTGTGAGATATAGGGTTACCCCTCCTGGGGTTTGTCCATATCTGATATGTTAAGCAGCTCGTTAATTGGAGAAAGCTTGATGGGGAGTTAGTAGCACCCCCTGTCCTCCCTTTGCCTGCCACTCTCCCCCTCCTCTCCCCCTCTACTCCCTACATCCCTCCATCAGAACACTGTCTCCATCTCAGACTGGGAACACCACATACAGTATCAGCAAATTAGCACCGTCGCTCCCGGCTACCAAGAAGCACAGTAATTAATACTCCCTAAGGCATTGTGGGTAATGTACAGTAGGGGAGGACAGACAGACAGACGGACGGACGGACGGACGCTAGTCTGGCACAGGAACATCAGATATATACAGACACAGAAACACATCATTGATAAAGAACTCAGTGGAACTCAACCCAAACAATGGAAATGCCAAAATTATTCTACATTTAGGCTATTGTTTATATGTGTTTTGTGTACTTCTAAATGTTATGCAGCCAAAATCGGACTTTAGTAATTTACATTGTGGGCCTGTGACAATACATGACAATTCATGACGGATTTGACAAATATTCACTTTGTTAGATCAGATTTGTCGAATGTGCACCAATCTGGCATCCTTCTTCGATCCCCCACAGTCTGCGTTCCATTGACCTCTTTACCGCATCTAGGGTTCCAATAAGAGATTCTCATTGCCCTTATCTCTGTCACAACCAGTAGAATTCAGCCATTAGCTCTCCTTAGGGGAGCAGAAACTATTCATTCTGAACATGCAATAGAAAATCTAGTTCACTGACAGTATGGTTTGGTATGGTGGTGTTATCTGTGTTCTGATATTTGTGTGTGTTTGTGTGTGCATGAAACATCCTTTGCTCAACGTAAAATGTATGCATGTTTTTTCTTGCAGGAACCTTTCACCACGTTCTTCCTGAATGCTAACAACAACAAGTTTGACCATCCAGACCGGACCTTCTCAGCCATCACCCGCTCCTGGAGGCACTGCCAGAGAGACACCTCAGACGTCAAGGTGTGTGTCTTTGTGTCGCTGTGTGTGTGTGTCTGTGCGTGTGTGTGTGGGTGCGTGGGTGTGTGTCCATGAAACACCCTCTGCTCAGTGTAAAATACTCTGTATCTACAGTGGGTCTGATGCATTCCCTATTCATCGGTATTCAACCCAGAAGGAAACGTCACAATAAAACATATACCATGAATTATAAATAACACTGTGCTCAAACTCTGAGGAACAGAGACATGGTACACAGTGAATAACTAAAGCACTTACAAATACATACTTGATTTATCGCTTATATAAAAATAAAACATTACTTTAAAAACAAAGGAGTGCTGTACTGTATGTGAACAAAGGCTGAAGACAAAGAAAGAAAGAAAGAAATCCTCTCCTTCCTCAGAGGAGCAGTCAGAGGATGTGTCCCAAATGGCTCCCTATGGGTCCTGGTCCAAAGTAGTGCACTATATAGAGAATGGGGTGCCATTTGGGATGCAGCCAGAGGAACGCTGAACCACCACAGCCACTCTATAACACAGCGGGAACAGCTCTGACCTCAAAGTGTCAGATATTTCTAGAACACCCCACGTCGGGTTAGTGTTGCCCCAGGCAATTAATAAAGCATTAATGACAAAAGCTATTTAAAATGTAGTGTTTTATGTCTGGACAGGGCTTTTCCTGGGCTCGGCTTGTGGTGGAAAGGGAGAGAGCAGCACACCAGATAACATGCCCTGTTAACAAATACATGCTACTTTAAACTACTTGTATGTCTATCTGTCTGTCTGTTGAAACACACAGAACATGGCTGCTGGTCTATCAGCACGAAGGAGAGAGTGACAAGATATTACAACAGCAGCTGTGTTTCATTATTCTGCTAAATTGTTTTACCTACACACTCAGTTCAAACTACACACACTCAGTTCAAACTACACACACTCAGTTCAAACTACACACACTCAGTTCAAACTACACACACTCAGTTCAAACTACACACACTCAGTTCAAACTACACACACTCAGTTCAAACTACACACACTCAGTTCAAACTACACACACTCAGTTCAAACTACACACACTCAGTTCAAACTACACACACTCAGTTCAAACTACACACACTCAGTTCAAACTACACACACTCAGTTCAAACTACACACACTCAGTTCAAACTACACACACTCAGTTCAAACTACACACACTCAGTTCAAACTACACACACTCAGTTCAAACTACACACACTCAGTTCAAACTACACACACTCAGTTCAACCTACACACACTCAGTTCAAACTACACACACTCAGTTCAACCTACACACACTCAGTTCTACCTACACACACTCAGTTCTACCTACATACACTCAGTTCTACCTACATACACTCAGTTCTAGCTACACACTCAGTTCTACCCACACACACTCAGTTCTACCTACGCACTCAGTTCTACCTACACACTCAGTTCTACCCACACACACTCAGTTCTACCTACACACTCAGTTCTACCCACACACACTCAGTTCTACCTACACACTTTCAGTTCTACCCACACACACTCAGTTCTACCTACACACACTCAGTTCTACCTACACACGCTCAGTTCTACCTACACACACTCAGTTCTACCTACACACTCAGTTCTACCTACACACACTCAGTTCTACCTACACACACTCAGTTCTACCTACACACTTTCAGTTCTACCCACACACACTCAGTTCTACCTACACACACTCAGTTCTACCTACACACACTCAGTTCTACCTACACACACTCAGTTCTACCCACACACACTCAGTTCTACCCACACACACTCAGTTCTACCCACACACACTCAGTTCTACCTACACACTCAGTTCTACCCACACACGCTCAGTTCTACCTACATACGCTCAGTTCTACCTACATACGCTCAGTTCTACCTACACACACTCAGTTCTACCTACACACTCAGTTCTACCTACACACACTCAGTTCTACCTACACACTTTCAGTTCTACCCACACACACTCAGTTCTACCCACACACACTCAGTTCTACCTACACACACTCAGTTCTACCTACACACACTCAGTTCTACCTACACACTCAGTTCTACCCACACACACTCAGTTCTACCCACACACACTCAGTTCTACCCACACACACTCAGTTCTACCCACACACACTCAGTTCTACCCACACACACTCAGTTCTACCTACACACTCAGTTCTACCCACACACACTCAGTTCTACCCACACACTTTCAGTTCTACCCACACACACTCAGTTCTACCTACATACGCTCAGTTCTACCTACACACACAGGTATTCAGACCCTTTTCTATGAGACTCGAAATTGATCCTCCTTGAGATGTTTATACAACTTGATTGGAGTCCACCTGTGAGAAATTCAATTGATTGGACATTATTTGGAAAGGCACACACCTGTCTACATAAGATCCCACAGTTGACAGTGCATATCAGAGCAAAAACCAAGCCATGAGGTTGAAGGAATTGTCCGTAGAGCTCCGAGACAGAATTGTGTCGGGAGAACCTTCCAGAAGGACAACCATCTCTGCAGCACTCCACCAATCAGGCCTTTATGGTAGAGTGGCCAGACTGAAGCCACTCCTCAGTAAAAGGCACATGACAGCCAAAAGGCACCTAAAGGACTCCATGAGAAACAAGATTCTCTGCTCTGATGAAACCAAGATTGAACTCTTTGGCCTGAATGCCAAGTGTCACGTCTGGAGGAAACCAGGCTCGATCCCTAAGGTGAAGCATGGTGGTGGCAGCATCATGCTGTGGGGATGTTTTTCAGTGGCAGGGACTGGAAGACTAGTCAGGACAGAGGGAAAGAGATCCTTAATGAAAACCTGCTCAGGACCTCAGACTGGGGCGAAGGATCACCTTCCAACAGGACAGCGACCCTAGCACACAGCCAAGACAGCGCAGGAGTGGCTTCGGGACAATTCTCTGAATGCCCTTGAGTGGCCCAGCCCAGCCAGAGTTCTCCCTACATACACAGAGTTCTACCTACATACACACAGTTTTACGTATGTACACACAGTTACCTACATACACAAAGTGTTACCTACATAATGACAAAGAGTACAGGACCGGGGGGAGTGGGAGGGGGGCCTTAACAGCGTTGAGCTGACCACCTACAAGAGCAAGTCAATGTCGAGAGACCTCGTACCAGCATCCCCCCCTCCACTCATTCCACCCTCCTCCCCTTCACAATACATGTTTTAAGTGTTGCTCATCCGTGTGTGTGTGTGTGTGTGTGTGTGTGTGTGTGTGTGTGTGTGTGTGTGTGTGTGTGTGTGTGTGTGTGTGTGTGTGTGTGTGTGTGTGTGTGTGTGTGTGTGTGTGTGTGTGTGTGTGTGTGTGTGTGTGTGTGTGTGTGTGTGTGTGTGTGTGTGTGAGTGAAAGAGGGTGAGGCAGACTTGTCTGTGAGTAGTCAACAGTCCCAGTAACACTGCCAGTGTGTCACCTGAAGGGACCCAGCAGCATTTAATATAGCTAATGCTATGGAGGCTGTTAGCTGACAGGCTCCATAGATAGCGAACAGGCTCCATAGATAGCTATCTATGGAGGCTGTGTGATTGACTTGTTAAGCCCATTAACAGGCTGTTGCTGTATTAATGGCTGCCAGGGGAGCTGTTAGCTCTAATGGCTTGGTGCTGAGTTATGACAGGGAAGTTTACAAATAGAGAGAGTAAGGAGGGAGACAGAGACAGAGGGAGAGAGAGAGAGAAATAGATAAATAAAGAGAGAGATAGGCGAGGGAGGGGAGAGAGAGGGAGGGGGGATGGGAACAGCCTCCAATGTTGTGGTCAGTCAAAGGGTGAAATGTGACCAACACCAGACTCGTGTTTTATTGGAGTGTTTCCTGTCATGCCAGCTTCTTCACTAAACCCTGCCTGTTACCCTCCTGTAGTTATCCTCCCATAGGCAACAGGCCTGGTCAAACTCCCATAGGCCTGGTAAAAACCAACAGCATCACAGAACACGACAAACACTGCTTTCATAAATCAGTACTCATACTAGCACTGAACCAGCTAGGAGGCCCAGCACATTTTAGACACACACAGACACAGTCGCTGACACACACACACACACACACACACACACACACACACACACACACACACACACACACACACACACACACACACACACACACACACACACACACACACACACACACACACACACACACACACACACACACACACACACACACACACACACTGACCCACACACATGCACACACACCTGACACACACACCTGACACACAACACATACACCTCCTGATACACACAGGCCTAGACAGAGTTTAAATGGTTTTAATGGTTTTCTAATGAGGGCTCTGACAGAGAGAGGAGGGAGACGCCACATTCCTGTTGTGCACATGGTCCAATTTACAATTTACAGAGGCATCTGTCAGAGAGAGAGAAGAGAAGGGGAGGAAAGGGGACTCTGTGATAGGCTGAAGCAGTGGTCACCAACCGGTCGATCGTGATCTTTAAGGCATTCCTAGTCGATCTCCAACGGTAAATCCTTGCACACCTTTTTTCGCTGTTGGCGGTAGGTGTATTTGATTCAGCTGCCCTGCAGGCCGGGTAGGCAAACTGTTCCCATTTCGAACCATTTGATTTGGTCTACCCGGCAGACCTGGAGAGCTAAATCAAGTGTGCCTACTACTGACCAGTCGGGTAGCTCAAATCACTGTGCCTGCAGCTTCCATATTTCATAACTTTTAAAACCATTATCAGAAAACTAAATACTGTCAAGGGATACAGCAAAGAGCTGCTTTTTTAATGAGTGAGTTCATGTTTAAGTTTTTATTCAACACGGCCAACACTGTTTTTATTCAACTTTTTGCAAAATCATAAAACGCGCTTCTCACTACTTCCACTCGCGCTACAATCAGCACTGCAGCTGAAATGAATGAGTAGCCAAGTGTATCGATAGGCCTGTGTTTTCATTATTAGTGGCTCGTCTATTTTAATGTCGAGGAATATTTCACTTTCTCTGGTCATAGGAACAACAACATGAATTTGTGCATGAGGCAGAAATAATGCAGTGCTTTTCGAGTTTCGTCATCAGGTGGAAGATAGTGTCCCCTCTCTCTGCTCAGCCTCCCTCCGCTGAGCCTGACCATCAGTTGCAGGTACCATTAGTTGGGTAAAATAAAAAAGCGAATTATTTAAATGTATGCTCAGCTGTCCGTAAGAACTGATCTATTTTTTTTATCTAGCTCGAGTTTTGAAATATAATATAATCTAAGAAGAAACAATACTGGCAGGCCAAGCATAGCCAATATGCTGTGATATTAGATTAGGTCCTACTGCACAAACCTCATCCCTTGAGAACTGTTTTTATTTGGCACCGAGGATAAAAAAAAATTACGTTTTAAAAATGTATAAGAGTGGTGGATCTCAGCTTGTGTTTTGACTCCGAAAGTGATCTTGACTCAGAAAAGGTTGGTGACCACTGGGCTTAAGGGTGTCTCCTGTGTCAGCTAGTTGTTTATTCTCTCTGGAATCACACCAGGGAGGATCATGGGAGTTTCTTTCTTCCTCTCTGTGCCGAGGTCCTGACCCCATCACCACAGCCCTGCACTGACACACACACACACACACACACACACACACACACACACACACACACACACACACACACACACACACACACACACACACACACACACACACACACACACACACACACACACACACACACACACACACACACACACACACCACTGAAATACCTGTTACAGCACCTCTCAACACCCATGGCCTGCTGTTTATTTGGCTTGTATTAAATTTCCCCTGGAAGTTACACACGTACACAGTCCATTTACTTTCCTTACATCTCCCCGACCCTTGTTGATTCCAGTTCTACTACCTGCCATGTGTAATTAAATGTGTAATAATGTGGTATAACAACATGTGTGTAATGACCTATCAATAACATGTGTATAATAATGTGGTAATGCCTGTTTCCAACAGGAGTTGATTCCAGAATTCTACTACCTGCCAGAGATGTTTGGTAACAGTAATGGTTACCACCTGGGCCAGAGGGAGGACGGCAGCATGGTGTGTGATGTAGAGCTGCCTCCCTGGGCCAACAAGCCTGAGGACTTTGTCAGGATCAACCGGATGGTGAGGAACTTAACACCTCTCCTCCTCTCCTTATCTCTCACCCTCTGCTCTCTTCCTCTACCTAACCCCCTCCTCTCCTCCCACCCTCTGCTCTCTTCCTCTACCTAACCCCCTCCTCTCCTCCCACCCTCTGCTCTCTTCCTCTACCTAACCTGCTCCTCTCCTCCCACCCTCTGCTCTCTTCCTCTACCTAACCTGCTCCTCTCCTCCCACCCTCTGCTCTCTTCCTCTACCTAACCCCCTCCTCTCCTCCCACCCTCTGCTCTCTTCCTCTACCTAACCTGCTCCTCTCCTCCCACCCTCTGCTCTCTTCCTCTACCTAACCCGCTCCTCTCCTCCCACCCTCTGCTCTCTGCTCTCTTTCTCTACCTAACCCCCTCCTCTCCTCCCACCCTCTGCTCTCTTCCTCTACCTAACCTGCTCCTCTCCTCCCACCCTCTGCTCTCTTCCTCTACCTAACCTGCTCCTCTCCTCCCACCCTCTGCTCTCTTCCTCTACCTAACCCGCTCCTCTCCTCCCACCCTCTGCTCTCTTCCTCTACCTAACCTGCTCCTCTCCTCCCACCCTCTGCTCTCTTCCTCTACCTAACCTGCTCCTCTCCTCCCACCCTCTGCTCTCTTCCTCTACCTAACCTGCTCCTCTCCTCCCACCCTCTGCTCTCTTCCTCTACCTAACCTGCTCCTCTCCTCCCACCCTCTGCTCTCTTCCTCTACCTAACCTGCTCCTCTCCTCCCACCCTCTGCTCTCTTCCTCTACCTAACCCCCTCCTCTCCTCCCACCCTCTGCTCTCTTCCTCTACCTAACCTGCTCCTCTCCTCCCACCCTCTGCTCTCTTCCTCTACCTAACCTGCTCCTCTCCTCCCACCCTCTGCTCTCTTCCTCTACCTAACCCGCTCCTCTCCTCCCACCCTCTGCTCTCTTCCTCTACCTAACCTGCTCCTCTCCTCCCACCCTCTGCTCTCTTCCTCTACCTAACCCGCTCCTCTCCTCCCACCCTCTGCTCTCTGCTCTCTTCCTCTACCTAACCCCCTCCTCTCCTCCCACCCTCTGCTCTCTTCCTCTACCTAACCTGCTCCTCTCCTCCCACCCTCTGCTCTCTTCCTCTACCTAACCTGCTCCTCTCCTCCCACCCTCTGCTCTCTTCCTCTACCTAACCTGCTCCTCTCCTCCCACCCTCTGCTCTCTTCCTCTACCTAACCCGCTCCTCTCCTCCCACCCTCTGCTCTCTTCCTCTACCTAACCTGCTCCTCTCCTCCCACCCTCTGCTCTCTTCCTCTACCTAACCCGCTCCTCTCCTCCCACCCTCTGCTCTCTGCTCTCTTCCTCTACCTAACCCCCTCCTCTCCTCCCACCCTCTGCTCTCTTCCTCTACCTAACCTGCTCCTCTCCTCCCACCCTCTGCTCTCTTCCTCTACCTAACCTGCTCCTCTCCTCCCACCCTCTGCTCTCTTCCTCTACCTAACCCGCTCCTCTCCTCCCACCCTCTGCTCTCTTCCTCTACCTAACCTGCTCCTCTCCTCCCACCCTCTGCTCTCTTCCTCTACCTAACCCGCTCCTCTCCTCCCACCCTCTGCTCTCTTCCTCTACCTAACCTGCTCCTCTCCTCCCACCCTCTGCTCTCTGCTCTCTTCCTCTACCTAAGCCCCTCCTCTCCTCCCACCCTCTGCTCTCTTCCTCTACCTAACCTGCTCCTCTCCTCCCACCCTCTGCTCTCTTCCTCTACCTAACCTGCTCCTCTCCTCCCACCCTCTGCTCTCTTCCTCTACCTAACCCGCTCCTCTCCTCCAACCCTCTGCTCTCTGCTCTCTTCCTCTACCTAAGCCCCTCCTCTCCTCCCACCCTCTGCTCTCTTCCTCTACCTAACCTGCTCCTCTCCTCCCACCCTCTGCTCTCTTCCTCTACCTAACCCGCTCCTCTCCTCCCACCCTCTGCTCTCTTCCTCTACCTAACCTTCTCCTCTCCTCCCACCCTCTGCTCTCTTCCTCTACCTAACCCGCTCCTCTCCTCCCACCCTCTGCTCTCTTCCTCTACCTAACCCCCTCCTCTCCTCCCACCCTCTGCTCTCTTCCTCTACCTAACCCGCTCCTCTCCTCCCACCCTCTGCTCTCTGCTCTCTTCCTCTACCTAACCCCCTCCTCTCCTCCCACCCTCTGCTCTCTTCCTCTACCTAACCTGCTCTTCTCCTCCCACCCTCTGCTCTCCTCCTCTACCTAACCTGCTCCTCTCCTCCCACCCTCTGCTCTCTTCCTCTACCTAACCCGCTCCTCTCCTCCCACCTTCTGCTCTCTTCCTCTACCTAACCTGCTCCTCTCCTCCCACCCTCTGCTCTCTTCCTCTACCTAACCTGCTCCTCTCCTCCCACCCTCTGCTCTCTTCCTCTACCTAACCTGCTCCTCTCCTCCCACTCTCTGCTCTCTTCCTCTACCTAACCCGCTCCTCTCCTCCCACCCTCTGCTCTCTTCCTCTACCTAACCTCCTCCTCTCCTCCCACCCTCTGCTCTCTTCCTCTACCTAACCTGCTCCTCTCCTCCCACCCTCTGCTCTCTTCCTCTACCTAACCCCCTCCTCTCCTCCCACCCTCTGCTCTCTTCCTCTACCTAACCTGCTCCTCTACTCCCACCCTCTGCTCTCTTCCTCTACCTAACCTGCTCCTCTCCTCCCACCCTCTGCTCTCTTCCTCTACCTAACCTGCTCCTCTCCTCCCACCCTCTGCTCTCTTCCTCTACCTAACCCGCTCCTCTCCTCCCACCCTCTGCTCTCTTCCTCTACCTAACCTGCTCCTCTCCTCCCACCCTCTGCTCTCTTCCTCTACCTAACCTGCTCCTCTCCTCCCACCCTCTGCTCTCTTCCTCTACCTAACCCGCTCCTCTCCTCCCACCCTCTGCTCTCTTCCTCTACCTAACCCGCTCCTCTACCTAACCTGCTCCTCTCCTCCCACCCTCTGCTCTCTTCCTCTACCTAACCCGCTCCTCTCCTCCCACCCTCTGCTCTCTTCCTCTACCTAACCCGCTCCTCTACCTAACCTGCTCCTCTCCTCCCACCCTCTGCTCTCTTCCTCTACCTAACCCGCTCCTCTCCTCCCACCCTCTGCTCTCTTCCTCTACCTAACCCCCTCCTCTCCTCCCACCCTCTGCTCTCTTCCTCTACCTAACCTGCTCTTCTCCTCCCACCCTCTGCTCTCCTCCTCTACCTAACCTGCTCCTCTCCTCCCACCCTCTGCTCTCTTCCTCTACCTAACCCGCTCCTCTCCTC